>NC_053135.1:5038394-5348394 GCF_010015445.1 Perca fluviatilis | reverse complement strand
TATTTGAAATACCATTTGCTTTTTATCCGTTAAGTTAAATTGGAAGTGGTGTTCTAAAAGGGGACGTTTTAAGTCCCCAACTAGTAGAAAATGAGAATTTGCACCCAGTCAGACCTTTACCGTTTTATACAATGATTTGCCGGCTACAAGATGTTTTTTCAGTTTTATAATAAGATGAAAAAAACTTACAGGATGTGACAGTTAATTACAGGCTTCAAATTGTATTTGACTTAATGCTGCACAGTTTTCTAGCTGGAGAAAATCTCTCTTCTGCCATAGTTTGACTACCTTTCTAAATGGTTTCTGTACTTTGTGATCCTTGTAAGATCAGGAGAAAAAATTAAAGCAATAAAGATCAGAAACTCCAGGGAAAGTAGCTCCACTTCCTTTCACCAGAGAGAAAGAGGAAAAACATCAGCCGAGAAAAACCAGACAATTTAATAGGACTCAAACCGAGTCGGATACAAATATTGCTGATACAGAGTTTGTTCTTTCTGATCTCATCCATTTACACGCCAAAAGGGTGGCATTCCCATTATTCACAATACAAATGTGTGTGTATGTGTTTGTTGTAGAGGTTATGCACACCATATAAACCATCTCTACATCAAACTAGGCTAAAAGAAATTTGAAAATATTTACACATTGCAAACAGATTGCCAGCCACCGCCACATTCAAGTGATTTATCTGCTCAAGTTTACTACGACCATCAACTCTGACACACACACACACACACACACACACACACACACACACACACACACACACACACACACACACACACACACACACACACACACACACACACACACACACACACACACACACACACACACACACACGCGCATGTACAGTAGGTGACCTGTGCAGTCACCACATGGGAGCTATTGTGTATGTGCATACACATTAGAAAGACCCAGTCTGTTTTATTCACAATTTCTGGATGAAACTAACCTGCAAGTTTAATTTTCTTGTATAAGTCAGACTCTAAAGATGATCCAGTGGATTGGTCTGTAACATCCCATAGCTCTGAGTCTGCACAAACTGTCACCTGTGTCTTATTGAAGCCTTGCATCCCATTCTACCAGCAGGTGATGTCTACATTACTCATCCTAAGTAATGAAGACATTGCCTGCTGGCAGAGTGTGTGCAGACTCAGTGCTATGGGATGTCACAGACTTCGTAGAGCTTCGCATGGATCAACACTTATTGTATTGATCTAGTGCCCCCATGGCCCTCAGCCTGTGTCCCAGTGGGTCTCATATGAGAGATATAGCCCATTGTGTGCTTTGTATGTGCAGCTCGCAGCTTAACCTCTCACCCTAACTAATGAACAGATTCAGTGACACATTAGTCAATAGTCGGTTCAGTAATCAGTCAACTGTGAGGACACATGGCTTCAATTGGATTTCATCCTTTAATCAGAAAGGTGTTTGAGTAACAGCACACAGCCGACCGTATGCTGCACCTCTGGCCCCACAGTAAATCGTCCAGGTACAACAGGAATGTAGACACAAAAGAGAAGTGGGAGCTCTGACGTCATTGAACACACCAGTTACCACACACACAGTTCTGGCAGGAGAAAGCTGTTGAGGCTTATCAAAAGGACACACACATGCGTTGTCTCCGTCTCATCAAAAACAAAAAGGCGCTGTAGGACATTCCTGAGGAACATAGGCTCAGGAGGATGTTTACCAAGTGCTACATGTGGAGACAAAGAGGAGGATGTTTTCTCTACTGTAGGTTCATATACTGTATGAAATTCTAAGTTAAGGGGAGTGGGACACACACACACACACACAAAATGCTGTTTTTTACAGAGAGGACTTTTCTCCATATTGATCCAGCAAAAACCTCTTAATGTCAGCAGATGTTATTAAATGCTGACTTCAGAAGTGTGTGTGAGTGTGTGTGCATTACAGTAAAGCTGCATTGTTATTACAGAAGATGATATTTAGAAACGAGCCCTCATTAATAAATCAATAACATCAACCACTTAGAAAATTCCCAGGTTGGGTGTCACATTACTGTCTGGGTTTGAGGGAAACATCTATTAGACAGGAGGTGAAGGGAGGGAAGTTAACAGCTGAAAAGCATCATCAAGGCTGAAACTACAACTTCTAAGATCCACAGTGGAGATCAGCCATGAAGGAAAGGCTTTGTCTGCGAAGGTCATGCTTTTCCTGTGCGTTGGCTGTGACATAAGCATGAAATTATGCAGCCGTTACATAATAACCAACAGAAACATCCACACTGGAAAATCAACAAAGATCTATTGTTTTATGTTCTATAAAAACAGTTATTTACATTTTTCCATAGACACACATCCTCCAATAAGCATCAGATAACGAAACCTTCGGTGCTGCTTTAGATTTTGGCCGATTCCGGTCATCTTTTATTTACATTTGTGAACATAAGAACTGCCAAAGAAGCTACAATATATGACTAGATGCTTTTCATCCTTGCTCCTTCAATCGAAATGTATTTATGAAACGTATTAACAAAGGGCATCTTGGGATTTTATTCTAGTAAAACTCAGTTTTATCAGTTCTTTGCAAAATGGTACAGACACATATCCTATATGCCAACAACAATAAACATCATGATGTCAATGGAGTGGACAACTTTCTCTCACATACACTCATCATCACTTATATGCCCACAACTTTAGTTTTGACTAATTCATCCTCCTGTACTGTGCAACTTATTTTGGATAAATGATGAAAGATTGCGATGAGGGCCATATCTAAGAGACTTATGGTGTTAATTGATATTCGTCAACAGCTGTGCAGTACTTGCAATATATACACTACAGTATTTTCATCCGATGTATAACGCATGGTTCTGCTTTATCTCCATCATAGGACAAGGAAATAATGACTCAACCGTTTGCTAATTAATACGTCTGCCACTCGTGTGACCATTACTCACTGCTGTGGCTGTGTATTTATTTATATGGCCCCAGATCCTTTAGGAGCCCCTACAGGGTTTTTTGTAGCTATCGACTTACCTGGGTTGCAGGCAATAATAAACAGACTGCCTTTAATATTGTGGCATCTCATTTGTAAAATCATAGTGTAATGTATGTCAAGACTTTTACTTTTAAACCACCAATTATGACCAGGAGATCCTGTAGAAAATGCTACATGTTCGAAATATGCTCGTAGAAATCCCACTGAAATACATTTTATTAACTTAAGTTAAAATCTTGTAAGTAACAGAGGGCTAGAGGGCTTTTCAACTGCAAAATACTAACAGGGCTGTGCTGTTATCAGCTGCCCCGATAATAAACTTCAGCTTTGGGTGTAAAAAACCCTGTAAGATCCACACTCTCTGACCAAAGACTGCTAAAGATTGAGCGCTAATCCCAAAGCCGGTGTCAAAACCAATTCCCCACTAATGTTTTGAGACTCTATAGATTTGATATTCTGAATCTGATTTCAAACCGTAATGAGCCCTAACAACAACGCTTACACTGGCACTTTCTGCTGGCGGAGTAGTCTAGAGGATGGCAAACTGCTGCCCCAGCTACCACTGATACAAGATGGTGGGCGTTCTTTTAGCTCAGCCTGTTTGCTATCCTGAATTTGGCTTCACAACAAATCCTCAAAATAATTTTTCATATATATTGACATTGTTCTTTGTATTGCTATCCAAAAAATCCCTGAGGACTATTTCACAAAACCAAGATAAGGGATTAAGCCGGGATATTCCAGTTACCCTGGCTCAATTTAGCCTTGACTCGGTTTCACAAAAGCAGAGGCACCTAAATTACCATGGAGATTTATTCTGCACAGCTAGCCTGCTCCTGACCAGGCTAACAGCCAGGCTAACAGCTAGCCTGCTCCTGACCAGGCTAACAGCCAAGCTAACAGCTAGCCTGCTCCTGACCAGGCTAACAGCTAGCCTGCTCCTGACCAGGCTAACAGCCAGGCTAACAGCTAGCCTGCTCCTGACCAGGCTAACAGCTAGCCTGCTCCTGACCAGGCTAACAGCCAGGCTAACAGCCAGGATGTATTCATCCTGGAGCCTTTTCTGTTCACTCAGTGATTTTAACCTATTGTTAACAGCCTGCATTAAAATACAACAGGTGCATATTGCTGTTTATTTAAGTACTGTTATTAAAGTTGTGACTATTATTTTTTATAATTATTCATGTGACAGTCATTGTTACTGTTATATTGCTGTATGAAGACTGCTGTTCATATTGTTGTTAGAAATTTGATGAATACATTACGCCAGTTGTTGAGATAATTAGAAAAAAGCTGATATAGTTGCAAATGTGTTTTAAATGAAGTCAGTTACTAAGGGAAATATATAAAGTGCTGTACATGTGTGTTTCTATAGTGGACCAATGCACCTTAAATTATTTTAGTGGATTCTTTTTTGTATTCTTTAACAATAAAGGATTCAATAAATTGGCATTCTTAGCACACAATTTGTGTTGTCCAGTAAAATGGGACTATAATTTGGGAGGATTGTACAATTATAAAACCTAAATTCTCTAATTGTACAATCCTCCCAAATTATAGTCTTAGTTCACTGAACCAATAACTATATAGTTTAGACTACTACTCATGTAACAACAGGGAGAGGACACCCCGATGGTTTTTGACCTTATATTTTGCTGGGGGAAATAACTGATAAATATACTGTTATATTCATGTTTTCAGTGTGCATGGAATTTATCACTTAATTATCTTTATAGTTACTAGATTTCAGAGTCCAATTTCTTCAGTATCTTCTTTTCTATGTCCATATACATACGAGGGAATAATATAGGCATATAATATATAAAGAAGGAAACTCGTGAGATAATAGCGGACCAACTAATAGTCTAAAAATATACATTTAAGAACTACTGCTCTTAACTGAAACCATTCAATGAGCCACTTGTCATTTGACAACACTTTGCATTAAAAGTGAGCAGTGGAAGTTAATATGACTTAGGTAATTTATATTTAAGCCAATGAGAGAGAGGGAGAAAGAGTGAAAGAGATATTTATGCATCATATTCTAGCGTAGTAGAAAATGTCTCCATGGTAAATTTCCTGAGTAACATTAGCTTCTGCTTACTTTTAAAAAGGCAAAGAGTACAATGGTTAATTTGTGCAAATGATTAGTAGCCTAATCCTTGAATGGTATGATTATGACGGTTTCAATTCAGAGCCGTGGTCAGTAAATGTAGATTTTCAGGCTACATACGCATTCAGTCGGTCCTCGATCATCTGCCAGGCCTTCTCTCGCTGCTTCATTACAGCGCCCGTATTTCTTTTTTACAAATGTGTCTCACGTTATCATACTTCCACAAGAAACTGCTGCTCACTCTGTGTAAAGTATGAAAAATGCGTATTCTCCATTGTAGAATCAGTAAATCTGTTATCGACCTCGCGGTGCCGTGCATCTATCCAAATTACTTCAGCCTGGCTCAACTTGTTGAAACGCACCAAGCCAGGCTGCACAGATTAGACTAGGTCAGGTCTCGCTTTATCAGTTATCCCGGATTTATAAATTCTACTTCTGTGAAACAGCCCCCTGGTCTTTGAAAGCATTTAACAGCTTTGTGAACCATATTACAAGCAGTTTGAATGACTTTCAGCAGAAAAGAGACCTCTGGCAGTGATCGGGACACCCTGTGCTTTCTACTGCTTCGGGATGCCTCTGTTCAGTCTGCAGTGGGTTTCTGGGACTCTGGAGGACCAGCAAGAATGCTGACCTCTGCTCTCCCTCTTTCTAGGTCTCTTCGCTTAGTTTCCAGTAAAAAAAACATGTGCCTTTTAATGCATGCTCAATTTTGAGAGCTCCAAGTAGGAGAGATCTTAATCCAGCATACTTTATCTAAACTTATTGCAGCAGTGGGAGCAACATCAGTCATGCAAAATTATCAGATCACAACATATTAATCTCTTTGTTTGGGATACTCCGTTGATCTCCAATTTCACTTCTGTCCTATCTTTCACCACACGAGGGTCAGAGGGACTTCAACTTTCAGACTCATCCCAGGAGACCAAAGCCAGAATAGAGGCAGGTTGGACTCTGTAACCTCCCTGTGACTCTGAAGCAGCAGCAGCAACAGCAAAGTCTGGCAGCCACATACAATCAGATGTCTCAGTTCCTAAAGATCCATGTTCAGAAAAGTAAAAAAGGTTTACTTCTCCACTTCAGTGATTTACAGCAGCTAAACTAAGATTACCCTTACTCATTTCTTCAAACTGGATGTATAGACTATAAAAAACCCTAATGAAGAAGTCATTTAGAGAAGAATAACAAAAGGAGACGAGATGAAAGAAGGAACCCAAAAGAACTCTAATAAAAGTCATACTCCATCATTTAAGGTTTGGTCTGAAAGCTTCTCGTACTGTATAGTCAGCAAAGAGTAGAGTCTCTAAAGGAGCTAAGTAAATAAAAGCCTGTCCCTGTTTATATAATACTCAGCAGCAAATACATTTAGAGAAAACCTTATCTGCAGAGTCACAAATATTGATACAGAACGTATTATCAAATAGTCACTGAAAATGGTTTCCCAGAAACGTCCACTCTCGCAATATAATAATCACTCATCAACTAAAGCACGATTAATGTTTTTCTGTGGTCATGTTGGGGCACTTAAAAAGTAAGGGAAGGACTTTTTAAGTACATAAGTGATAAATATTGTCTGATTTATGAAGTTTGTAAAAGTATTTTGGATGATACATTTGATTCATAAATGTATGAATCAAATATATCATCCATTAGCTATACTCCCATCTCTCACAGGGGAAAAGAAACTTTTACTACAGTGGCTTCTGTAACACACACACAGATAAACACGACATGCACATGTTTATGCTTCATGTCCCGCCGTGTCCTTCAGTGTGTTGTCCACACACACACACACACACACACACACACACACACACACACACACACACACACACACACACACACACACACACACACACACACACACACACACACACACACACACACACACACACACACACACACAGCTGGGTTTAAAGGATTGTGGATTATGAGCCAATAACTGAATGACTGTGAGAAAGAGTTCACCCAAACTAAAGAGAGGCCTGTCATGAGATACAAGTTCATTTTATTCCTATGTGAAAACAGTGAAAGAAGCTGAGTGGCGAAGAAGTACGGCAGATATGATTTAAGTTTTATGAAGATGGAGTAATACATAAAAATTCTGAAGTGGGTCATGGTCTCATAATATTATCGACATTATAGACATCAGTTGGTTGACTAAAAAAAAATATCGATCCACACAAATTCAATGATCTTATGAGGCAACGGACTGAATTAGGAATATAATTATCAAAAATGTACAACACATACTAGGTTTGACAGGTAAGTTTATGTAGCCTTATTAGGATCTCAAAATTATTACATTTAAACATGCATCAGCTACATCTGTCTTATAATTTTAATGTCATATATATTAAAAACAACTCCATCAGCTGGTTTAAATAAAAACCGCTCCCACATTCTTCTAATGTTATACTTTTGAGCCCTTATTAGTACTTTTAGGCTTGCCTGGCTGATTTAGCGCCTTGACTAGATTGATGAGAGGCTAAAGAAAATACTGAACACAGATCCTGATTTGTCCTTAAACAGTCCAAAGAAGGAAAACAAAACCTCACACTGTTTGGCTGCAACATTTTTAAATTAATAGAGGGTAGCTAACAGCCCTTTATCTTCCTCACTCACACACAAACGTTTGTTTCACTATCTTTATGGGGACTGTCATTGACATAATGCATTCCCTAGCCCCTTACCCTAACCATCCCAACTGAATGCCTAACCTTAACCCTTACCTAATTCTAACCCTAGTCCTAAAACCAAGTCTTAACCCTCAAACAGCCCTTTAAACTCGTGGGGACCAGCATTTTGGTCCCCACGAGGCTGTGCAGACCCCACAAGTATACTGTATTCCCCGGTTTTTGGACCCCACGAATCTAGTAAAACAGGCAGGCAGGCAGGCGCAGGCGCAGGCGCACACACACACACACACACACACACACACACACACACACACACACACGCAGGGTGAGAATCTCTTTGTATTGTGGCAAACTCTTTTCACCCTTTCATGCAAGGCTGTGCTTGTATTCTGCACATAGATCGGTCTCAAACTAAAACATTTAGAAGTGGGATGTGTTTAATTTATATGGTCTCTAGCTGCTACTGACAATTTTCATTACAAATTGATCTGCAGACCATTTTCCAATTCATTCCATTTATTGTTTGGTCTGTTAAAAGTCATTAAAATAGTGTCAAATGCCCATCACATTTTCTCAGAGTTGTTGTGGAGGTAAAACTGTAAAAAGACAGTGTGTCTCTTACTTGCTGGTCCCAGCTAAACTGGCAACTGTGCCGTATGACCAGCCAAAATCATATCCTGGATAGGTGGGAGAGGAGATTTGCCCAGAGTTCTGTTACCATCTGCCATATTCTCTGTCTCACTACACACTCAGACATCTATTCCGCTATGGCCGGCTATTGGGTTTCTCTTCCCAGAATTGTATAACAAACCCAATAAAAAGCCTTTTAGGTGTCCACACACACACACACACACACACACACACACACACACACACACACACACACACACACACACACACACACACACACACACACACACACACACACACACACACACACACACACACACACACACACACACACACACGTCTCAGTGCCTGAGACTGTCTTTCTGATCAGACTTAAATGCTGCAGTTGCCCTCAGGGCCAAGTTATACAAAATTGAAAAACGTCAAAAGTATGTTACAATGTAATTGTCGCTTAATGGTGAATTCATGTCTACATTTTACTTAACATTTCTAAATATCTACACAGTGGGGGTGGCTTGTGGCTCGGAGGTAGAGTGGTCGCCCCCCAGGCTCAATCCCATGTTCCTCCGGCCACAGGTCAAAGGGTTGCTGAGTAAGACACTGAACCCCAAGTTGCTCCCCGGATGCTCTATGAATAGCTGTCCACCGCTCCTAAGAATATGATGGGTTAAGAATGAAGAAATAAAATGTCACTATATTGTATTGTGTGTGTGACTATTAAGAATCAAGTTTGTGTTTTGAGAAGCAAAAATTAAGCAAAGCAGACAGTAAAATCTCTATACTGTTAGTGTCTGTAAAAATATGAAAATGTGCACTAATAGGACCTTTTGTGCACACATAACACAATCCGATACAAATATGGGTCCAAATATTTTTGTAACTATAGTCATTGGCATACCACATAATGGGATGACTTAATAAATAATGTTGTTGGCCACCAGTAAACTGTAGATGCTGTAGTCAGTTGTCCGCTGTAATAACTTTGTGTAAATAATTTTCATCCTAAAAATTGCAGCCCTGCACATCTACAGAGGTGCTAATCTAACTAATAACATCTAACTAATAAGGAATAAACCGAAACGGCTTATTCCTTATTAGTTAGATGTCTGCTCAGCTGGATGTTGGGTGGAGTTGGACTGGAAGTCAGGTCATCATCAGAGGGGATTCTGAGTGGGACATTTGTGCACTATACAGGGCTCTCAAAAATGCCCCACAATGGAACAAAAATAATGTCAATGGCCTTTCCAGTAATTTCTGCTAACAATCCCATAATTCAGTTCACAGCATTTTATAGATGTGAGCAAGACATTCTATTATACAGTTGTCAGCGAGGAAGCAAAACAATGAGAATTTTATGAGTGTCCAAAATCTCAATTTAATGCTCACTATAGAGTAACCTATTGAGTGTCTGATGTTTAGGGAGTTGTGAATTTGTGCACAAGGAAGTTATTGTTTAAGGATTGGTAAATTAAATAACAGGGAAGTTACTGTTTAGGGAGTAGTAAATTAGTGAACAAGGAAGTGATTTCAGACGGAGTGTTTACTGAGGATGTGGTGACATGTTTTTTTAATTGGAAGAGATGTTTCAAAACCAAACATTTTATTTACTGCGAAAGACTCAGTTTACAACTATGCAAGGCTTTAAATAAGAGTCACTGTACACAGTCTGACTATATTCTTCAGAAGTCATGACCAGGTTGAAGGGTGGAAACTGACTCAATATTCCAAAGACAATCAAACTAAATCTGGTGCCCACTCAGAAGAAAGGGCAGGCTAGTATACAGCAAAAAGAAAAGGGAAAAAATAAAAAAAAGCACAGAAAACGGTAACCAGTAAGGTAGAGAGCATATTATTTTCAGATAACCACACAGCAATGACGTAGCATTGTCTCCCATATCAGCTCTTTAAATCCTCGTAGTGAATGGCTGAGTTTTATATCCTCACAGCTGTCCATAAGATGATACTACCCCAAAAGGTTGGTTACGTTTGTTTAGCTACCAAGTGGCCATGGTAAAATCCAATCCACTTGCCAACAACTAAATATGCTCACTGGGGCTTGAGTTGTAAATGTTGTCTTCTGTGTTGTCATGCAGAAATGCAGCCTGGCTTTTAGCAGAAGACAGATTGAAAGGACATCCGTACGAGTTTTAGTGTTGACGGTCATGGTTGAGAATTTGATCACAATCTTCGAGTACATATTCCCCACACATAGCCACATCAAGTTTACACCACAGACTGCATTAAATGGTTCACACACTATACACAATGCCACACCTGTGAGAAACTTCCAAACAAATACGCCTCCCATCATCACATGCATCTGTGTGCCATTATGCGATCAATTATCTGTAATTGCATACACTGACCTTGTAACCAGGCCAGATTCCTTTGCCACGTGCCTGCATGTGTGCCGACTTCAAACTTCTATGTAGCTGCTGCACAGAAAGTCAAAACCAGCTTGAAACAGCTGAAATGTTTCAAAAATAGTTTATGTGAAACTGGCCTTTTGCCTAACTACAATAGTCGGCTTGCACTCAGTATAATGTATGGTAATGTACTGTAAGCGTTAGCCAAGGTGGCTAACAACAGTAAACCAAAAACTTAATGTATTGCCTTCCTCATTACTCTTGTCAGTAAAAATCCACTGAGTTATCTTCATTTACTCCTGAAGAACAAACAAATGAGGACATGAAACTGTTTGCAAAGATTAACAGTGAACTAGTCTATATCGACAACGTTTCATTTCCAGGATTGTTCAGGTGCCGCCGGAAATTCTACCGCATGTCCCTCATTTAGGCCGGATGTCCTTCATCTTCCTCGGTCTTTGTGTTGGGATTTTAAACTCGAGTGGATTTCTGAGGACTATGGTTAACTGCTCTCAGATCTCTGCAGGGTAAATCCAGACAGCTAGCTAGACTATCTGTCCAATCGGAGTTTTCTGTTGCACGACTAAAACAACTTTTGAACGTACACATGTTCCACCAAAACAAATTCCGGGGGCTATTTCACCGTTGCTCTGTCCAGCGCTTAGCACCACCCAAGACGATTGCGATTGGTTTAAATTAAATGCTAATAACCCAGAGCACGTTGTTCTCCCATCCCGGAATGGTGTGTGGACTAGCCAGACAATGCGGCAATGCCAGACTAACAGTGAACACACCGCTTGAGGCATCAGGCCTTTAGGAACTGAATATACATGGTCTGCTAACGCTAATGTTATAACTCATGTGTAACACCGGGCTGGGTTGTTGGTCTACAATCTGGTTACATACTTTATCCACAGGATCATTTCCGTACTGATGGATTATGCTGACTCAGGTTTTTCCGGGATGCAGCAAATGCAATTATTTTGTACGTCAGTCTGTTTGTGTGTGACCCTCGAACCAAAAGGCATACACAGGATCACAAACATACTGTAGATAAACATGTCCCTCAGCATGTTTAGACTGTGATTCAGATAAACTATTTACACAAAAATGGTAAACAGGTAAATATAACAGATGTATGTTTATAATGGCAAGAATTAATCTATGAGAAGATGAAAACACCTGCATCTGTAGCTCAAACCCACCTGTTTAGACTTGCCTTTATGCAATTCTTATTTCCTTATTACACACACACACACACACACACACACACACACACACACACACACACCTTGGAATTAACCACAACTAGGCCTCCAAGGAAAATAGAGACCTTAAATTGCCATTACATAAATGATAAAAGAACTTTCTGTTCTGAACACTGAGCTCATCAACAAAGGATTCATTTCTTAAAAAAATAAAAAAAATATTCAGTACTCTAAAACCCACTACTTGTTTCTGTGTAGCTCTTCTTAGCTTGTCCTGCCATTTGCAGCCATAAGCAGATCCTGATAAAAGGCCTGTGCAGGTTTAAGTTGCCATCATTAATCAAACTGTCTGCAGCTCCATAGATTATTGCCAGTTATTTCGCTAACTGGACAGCCACACTAATATCTCATGTGTTATGATTCTCTTCTCAGCTCTGATGGCAGGAGTCAGTTGACCAGAAATCACTGCCAACTACCAGAGAGCTGACAGTTTAAAGTGTAACAGCATATATACATCTGACTTTCTCTGCCACACATTACACAGCTGACACACAAGTTGAGATCAGATAAGCTCTTTAAGCCCAGAACTCTGACAAAATATTATTTTAGTTGAAAATGTTTCTTCCAGACAGGATAAGTGAGGCACCTCAGGATTTAATCGTGTTCTAATCACTGGTGCCATTGGAAAAAACCCAAACAGATTCTGCATGGTGAAAGCCATCTGTTGCTTTGCCTTGGCTTTTAATAGTGTTATTCTGCCTGGCTCACTAAACACTGACTTCATGAAGGACAACTCCACTCCAAGACAGGAATAATTCGCTATTTAAGGATGCCTTGTGCAATTTATTTCTGATCAAATGGTTTTATTAAAAAATAAATGAAAAGAAAAAAAAATTATATATAATTTCACACCAAATGGAATTTTAAAAAGTACTATGTTGACCAGTAATCATTTTATATCTGTTCTATATCCCAGCTGCAGTTAAATTCAGTATGGATGGCAGTGGCCACCATAAATCCCAGGGGCCGGATGGGGCCCAGAAATTCTTTTAGAGGGGCCAGTTAAATTAACTCTGAAACTACCTGCTCAATTAAGAAAATAAGATTTGAATGTCATTGAATTGGGGTGTCAGACAATAAACAGATTCAAGTTGACATCAAAAAGAAACAATGCACATATAGATACATGACTTGCACATGTATTGTATTAGCATAAACAAATATACCACAAATCAGATACAGATCAGTAGCTTACTTGATACTAAAATGTTTATCTTTGCATCAAAAACGTATCAATGCATGTATAAAACACATGACATACACATAAAAATGAGCCTGAAGGCAGACAGTATTCAACTTAAGTTATTAACTCGCCACTACTCAATACACAGCACAGCTTAAAAACAAAATGTAGCAAAAGTATGAACTGGTTCAAGCAACTCAAAGACCAAACAGAAGCTCAATTCAGTACAGAATGTAACCTCCGTAATATTAACATGTAGCTACACACAGCAATGAGTTCAGGAAAGAGATCAGCTAGGTTAGCAAGGCTAGCAAAGACAGACAACACAGAGACGTAGAGTATCTGACTCACGTTATTTGGCGTCCAAGTCAATTCTCCTTTCTTTCATTTAAATTAAGTATCCATATTGACAGTACTCCTCACCTCCATGGCTGCTAGCTAGCTAACTAACTTGTTTTACAAAACCGCAGTTAGCTGATATCTTTCTCAACCTAGTTTTATACAGTATGTTCGCATTAACCGTTATAATAACTTAACATTACCGAACTCTAACTTTCACACTTGTTTCATTGGAATTCTACTAAATTAACAGGTTTGTTCTGAGGCCACACCGTGACGGGGTTCACACTTGACTTCAGTTTCGCAGTCACAGTGCCATGATAGTAACCGCGCATCTCGTTGAATCCTTTGTTTTTTAATTAACTTCACCTGGCCTCTTCTCGGTAGACTAATGTGCAATGTGCAAAGGCCGCAATGTCGTCTTTTAACCACACAGACTGGCTAACATGCACCAACCGTTGCAATAAAGTGGGTCGCTGTTTCGCACGTTTGATAAAGTATTTAAGTGACAGAATTTAATACATTTTGTTTTACATAAATACATCAATTTGAGGATTACTGTGTTCAAGTGAGAACACTTCAGAAGACGTCCCGATGCCGTTGTCTAGCTAAACGTGTATACCTTAAACCTCAAAATATGAGATTGATGAATTGAATGTCATTATAGCTTGTGTTTAATGTTCTCTTTTATTGTATGTATGATAAACCAAGCCCCCACAGCATCAAAACACCATCTAAACTGCCAGTCCATGGATCATATGCTCAGTCCATCGGCTTGCAAAGATAAAGCCAGTAATTGGACAAAAGATAAAGACTGAGGCTGAAGATTCACATGGGTTCAAAAGAAAATCTGCCCTAAACCACAAGAGCCCTTAGGATCCTACAAGTACATTGTTTAGGAAGGATGTTCCCTTTTAACTGAGACTAGTTGATTCAAACAACTTCCTGAAACCACATCTGAAACCACCATAATAATTAAAACAAACTAATTCCAAGCAACCTATTCCACCTCCTTCGTCATTTGGGGACAGGAGGTGGAATGATGGGAAAAATAACCCAGGACATAAATATCCTTCACCTAAAGTCACTGCAATATCCATACAGTGGTAACAGTTAAATGACAACATTGGAAACATGCCTTTGTTGATTAAAAAAACAGCATAATTTGTTTGTAACCTTTCAAATAAACTATTTTAAGAAACCACAACCAGCCTGGTGCTGAACCACCTCCCTCAGGTTCCAAACTTGCTGTGGTTTGCTTTACCAGCTGAGCTAAACTGAAGAAAAAAGACACAGATAGTGTCACATAGTTTTTTTTGTTTTTTTTTAAATGAGTTCAAATGAGTTAATCATGTCATCAGTTCACCAGGAATCTATCACAAAACCACAGCAGGAAGAAACAGATTAAACTTAACTTTCCCGTAAACACCCCCGAGGAAACGCCTACAGAAAGGTGTTAACTCATATTACAACTGCCTTTTACTCCAAAGTTCACAGTGTCTTTTATTAATCCGTTGCATTGTGGGTCTTTTTGATACATCTTTTCCAATCTGGCAATAAAATCCAAAGGGAAATAATGAATCTCGTATGATAAATACAGCATGATAATATTAGTAAAAAGAATAAAAATGAAGAAGAAATAAAAATGTTTAACCAACGGCTTAGTATCATTTTTCTCCCATCCTGTTGTGTTACAGTTCAGAGTGAGGGTTGTTGTTAGGAGTGGGAGAGCTGGAGGAGGAATCTGTCGCTTCTTCTAACACATCTTCTTCCATGTTCACCTCTTTCTCGTCCACCACCTCCTCCTCCTCCTCTTCCTCTTCAGGAGTTTGCTGCTGGGCGGAGTTGGGTTCCTGCATGTCCATGATTTTCAGGAAGTCGTAGAATTTGACAGCAGGAGGCCAGCTATCCTCACCCAACAACCCTACAGAGACACACCAAGACAAAGAGCTAGCATTACAATGTGCAATTTGAAACAGGATTTAAGATGATACTGGCCTTTAATCTAATGCAACAAAAAAAAGCACTTTGGGCCTTCATAGTTTTGGGTTTATAATGTTTAACTGCAATAAAACATGTTGCACCTGAAGTTAAATTTATAATCATGAAAAAATAACTCTGAAGTCAACATTTACAAAGTAATCAAGATAATAGTTTTCTATGACTATTAAGATATTGAATGCCAGAAAATAAGAGAACGTGACAGATTTATTCTAGGAGTCAGCCTTTGAAAAACTCATATTAGGCAATTGACAAGTCCAATAGTCTAACGCTTTTTTGAAAACTTGAAAGCCATTAGGTACAAACTCTAATTTTGAAAAAAGAAGAGTTTTAGAAACTGCCTTTGAAGGTAACAAAGTCCCAGGATGTGGAAACTTAAAGCCGGTCTGCGGTTTCTCCGCGACGAATGTATGGAATGTGCTGCATGACAATATTTCGGTATAGATAGACGGAGACAAGTCTTATTTTGACCCTCACCTGCACAAACGACAGAGTTCAAAAGGTCAACGGTTAATTGCTCCGGACAGTTGAGGTTTAAAGCCTGATCACCTTCATTTAAAAAAGGGCCTTTAATGTCCATTACACATGTAGCTGCTCAACTCAAAGCCTCCTACACATACCTTTCACATGCCTCAGGCAGTAGAGCCACAAGCTGGAGCTGTTTTGAAAACAGGTTAGTCTGCCTTTAACCTCTTTCGAGCATATGGCTTTCTATGTGTGCCTCAGTAAAGGAGATATACTGTAAGAAAGAGGGTAGACATAGAGCTTTACATTTCCATAGGAGGGTAACTGTCACATCTTTTTTATCATTTCTTTTCCCATGTGAAGTCATTCCCATCTTCCTGTGGAAACTTTTAACAGACACACTGCTCCATATTGTTATGGAATTCTATTTTACAGTATCTCATTGGACACACAACCTGCCTCACTTTCTTTTCTGTCAGCTAAAAGAGAATGAAATCAAATTCACAAAGTCAAAGTCATTCATTCAAAGTCGTCACAATTATTTGATGGCATTCCCTTATTGTATTCTTCTGAAAAATACTAGGTTTTAATGGGCTATAATCAGCCTCTTCTAATGAGCTGACTGAGGTCATCGTGGAGGAAACTGGAAAGTCATCACTGCAGGTAGTCACCTAATCTATCCAAGTTAAGTAGGCAATCACAGCAGATAAGAGCTTCATTGCTGCGGTTTAAAAAGTAATTATTGCTACTCCTGCTGCTTGAGAGATGACGACCACTTCATTGCAAAGAGACCTACTGTAAATCCAAACTACCAAGTGGCCTGCCATGTCTGCTTTTGATGTTGCTCGCTGTGTAAATTGTGGGGAGAAATTCTAAATTGTTCACAATGCAGACAGAATACAGACAGCCAGAGTGCATAAAATACCAGGTGTAAATGTGAGAGTGTAATTGGATTATTCATTGCAGATGAAAACACATCCAGATGTAGACTGCATTTCAACAACAGGCGCTAAAAGGGCCTTGCTGCTAAAGAAAACAAACTGAATTATAGTCATTTTGCGTATCCCACCGTGGGCCAAGTAGCAAGTGAATACTTATTAATGTGGATCCAGTAACTTTTTGAAAGGATTTATGAAAAAAAGCAACATTAGGTCTTTTTTCTTTTGCACTTACTTAAATGAAAAAAATCTGGTAAAGACATCCCATGATTTCCACTGTGTATTGGCATACAGATCTGGAGCCAGATGCAGGTTCAAATATTTCTAAAAATGTTCTATTATTATACAACAAATAGGGTTTAAACACCCTGTGCTGTTCTATCATATTATATACTTTCATATATACTGCAGCTTAGTATTTCCTTAACTTAACTCTTTGCTGTCCAGCACTTCCTTCGACTTACCTGCTGCTGACTCAGTCCCATCCTCGATTCTCTGCAGCCACTGCAGGACAGAGGGGGCCCCTATGGGCATGTTGGGGGGGTACTGGTAGATTTCACCACCAGAGGGCAAATGTGTGAGGACCAAAGCAGGGAGGGGGGGCATATAGCCCAGGTATGACCCCAGGACAGACATACCGGCTGGAGTACGGCCACTGGAATACAGACCAACAAAATACATATATAATTCTAAAATAATAAATATATAGAGTATAGAATATAGCCATAAAGAATATAAGAAACAAATCACGATAAGAGGTGTTTTGTCTGTGTACATGATGAATGGCTGGAGCCATGTAGTAGGGTCCTTTTGATGAATGACTGAAGGACTGATGTACGTACAGATGGATCCAGCAGGCCAGGTATGGCTCCATCCTCCGCCCTCCCAACTCTACCACTCCTCTCATCTCCTCCACCAGCGCCTGGTTCTGCCGTCGCCCAAATTCGTCCTCTTCCTCTCCCACAAAGAGGAGCAGGAGGGCTTTGCCCAGGGAGAGGAAGGACGGCAGGTTTTCCACCGTCAGCTCAGGCTGGAGATGAAACAGAGATTCAAAAGTTAGGAGGTGTTCAAATGTACACATTTTCCAGTGATTTCCTCTCCAAGATAGATGTAGACGTAGAAGTAAGCACTTCAGAAGCCGACGGTTCAACAACACCCAAAATAAAATCAAGATTTAGAGATTTGGCAATAGCTTATACAAAATCGGCACAAAGACCAGTTCCTGCTAAATATCTGAGATTTACACATCAGTGATTTTTGCCTTTTATTGCAGCTGCCACACTAAACTAGTGCGATATCAAACCGGCTTATGAGTGTCAGCACAAAGTATGTTAGAGGCAGAAATTATTTTACTGATTACATCCATCTTCATACAGTCCCTAAGCGACTTATCTTCTTTAGAAATTCTGCTTTGAACTGGATAGACTTGCTAGACCTTGACCAGACCTTCCAGTCTTGATAAAAATGAGAACAAAAGCGGCACCTAAAAGCATATTTGTTTTATTGTTTAGACCTTTCATCCAAAGTGCCCTATTGTTCAATGAAAATAGTTTCCCCAGTAGGACTTAGACCTCCAACCACAGCTATTACGATTTCCCTTCAAAGCACCAGAAACTAATCTGCAGCCAAATTCATCTGTGCAAAACAGCATAATAAACACATGAAGGGCGAGCTAAGCTCGTCTCGCCGAGCAACATCTGCATCGAAGATAGCAGTTTCCACACGACTGCATCATGAGCGAATGTAAGCTCAGATGTGACGCATTACTCTGCCCTTGGATGTATTGAACACACCACGTTCAGACCCTGTGGATCCACATATGGAGTTTGTTATCTGTGACATACCGTGAACGATTCAATCTTGGCTTTCAAAGAAATCCAAGAAGTCGTCATTTATTTACGGCTATTTCATTTCATGAGATGTAAATGAAGATAGGCTCACAATCTGGGTTGGCGAGACATTGGGATTTCATTTTGGTTTAGTTTGAACTGTTAACCAGACAATTGTAAAGTATCTGTTTAGTATTTCCCAATGCAATACACAGAAAGACAATTGAGCACATGTTTTGATTCACCAGTGGATGCAGCAGAGCAGTGTTAATGTGCGAGAGCAGCTCTTCAGCAGAGCTGGACACAGGCAGCGCGGAAGGATGAGTGTGTGTCCTCCAAGATGGAAACACCAACACTGCAGGAAGGTCCACAGAGTGCTCTGCTGCCCTGCACAGCAAACACACAACTTAAATACATATTTAAACAGTTGCAGGTCAAACATTTAGCACATTTGTAAGACTATTTATTAATGCAAGGGTATTTTACACTTTACAAAATGTAATCACGCGTTGACGAAGTGTCATTTCAAAACCTGACTGAATTTGAATTATCTTTGATCAGCTGCTAAGGCTTCCGGAGAATTCCCCTTTAAAAAGAGACCTCTCCTCTTCATCCTTTGGTTACAATTTGTTTTCGTCAAATCCAAACAAAAGCACTTCAAGTAAATTACAACTTCGAAATGCCAGGGACAACCTTGGAACTGGAAATGAAAGACTGAAATTAGAGTGGTTACCATTTCTCTGCAAGCCCATCTGTCAGCAGTCCAGTCAGCACCTCTCCTCTCAATGACTTTGCTGCTTCAGTAAACAGTGGTGCACCTGCAAGACAGAGCAACATCACCATAATACATCATTACATGACAAGGCTCATTGATAACATTGGTTATATTCCATATTTTTCTTATTGTCAACATGAAAAGAACAAAACTAACAATTAATGCATTCTGTTAACAAGTATGCAGTGTGTCAAAGCCTGATATATCTTCGAGCTCTGTGCCATGCAGTTCCACAAAGTGACATGATCCTTCATTACCAGAAATACTAAATACCTTTTTGACTGCATCACACATTCAGCATCCAGCTGCCAGAAATACTCACTAAGACCGAGCTCAGACTGACTGTAAGACCGTCGACACAGTGGGGTGCCAATGCAGAAGGAAACAAAAAAAGTTGAATCTGACTTCTTTTGCCCAAACAACAACAAGCCGACCTCCAGTAAGGCACCACGGTCGCCAATCAGATACGTGCAAGCACACATTCTTGGTAGACGACTTCATAACACAAACCCCTGAATTTCCACTGTTTACCTTGCAATCCTAAATAGTTGCCACGGTGGTTAGTTTTATAAACTGTTATGCAGTGTTTTGGGGTCTGAGAAGCCTGTGATCTCACATATCGCTTATTCAAACTGGACTTCCTGGACGCTGTTTCATGTCTCACTGGTACCTGAGACAATGTCCCCACAAACACAACCACAGGGGTGTTTTCTGGCCTGAACTCCCGTTGACACTCCAAATGAAAAATATACAACACCACCAGCCTTAAACTTAACTTTGTTTAACCCTAACCCTGAGGCACAGTTTCTGTACCCTTTAAAAAGTGAATAAAGTCCTGATTTTTATTTCAGCTATTCAGGCATCCCATATTAGAAAATGTCAAAAGGTCATCATTAGCCAAAAATGCGCACTGATTCATGCGTCACAACAGCACATACAATTACAGCATCCTACCTCTGTGTGTTTCAAACAGTCCCAGCAATCTGTCAGGCGTATAACCTGCTAGCACAGGGTGAGGCACTTCCTGAAGGAATGATGTCACTTCCTCTTGGGTAGACAGCAGCACAGGAGAAGCTGGGTGGCTCCTGGTTAAAGACACACACACACACACACACACACACACACACACACACACACACACACACACACACACACACACACACACACACACACACACACACACACACACACACACACACACACACACACACACACACACACACACTAAATAATATAACAATGTCCTGGTCCAGGTTAAAGGCTATATATGTATATAATATAGCTATTCAAAGAGAATGACTACAACATTTCTCTTTTCTTTCTCTTCAGTCAAGAGACTTGATGACATACAAGCATGGAAGTCTCTGGGGGATTATAGGACAAAACATCTCCTGAATTATAGAAAACATGACAGGCCATTAACATAAGCAACAATTTCCTACAATCTGAAAATTTGTTTGTAAAAGCTCCCCAACATTGATATATATCCTCCTGCTGTTTCATGTGGCCAAACGTATATCCGGGTGTGCTTCTTGTTATTTTCTTTGCATCATTCTGATACAATCATGTAATTTTCTTTTTTGTAAAACACTACCACTTGATGCCCTTGGTGCAGCTGACATGATGTCCAAGAAAAACTACAGGAAGTGAGATGAATTAACAAAGAAATGTATCTTTTTAGATAAAACAGATGTTGACAATGTTTTCTTCTGGGGACATAATTTGAAGTTGGAAAAAAGGTAATAACTTGCAATATACTGCAGAATATCGCAATATATTTAAAATCGCAATAATATCGTATCATGGTGCCTCGGGTAATTTCCACTCCTAGTCTAGGTACGATAATATATCATGATGTAATTCATCTCCTGATTTCAAAATAATTTCAAAGACAAATTCAGAAAACTCACAGCATGATGAAGCGATGCAGCGCCTCAGTACCCAGCATGCCTCTGTAGTGCTGGGCCGACTCCTGGGGGCGGAGCAACAAGACACTGGGGAAGGCCGTGATTGGCCGGAACGGGATCGGGAGGGAGCTGCCCGGCTGAGCAGCACACAGGTCGGTCCACTCTCCACAGTCGACCGCACTCATCTGGACCCCGGAATCTGGAGAGATTCATTCATCAGGGAAAGTCATTTTAAAACTCTACTACAACCTCCAAAAGATCCCAAATTATGGGAACTGTAGTTCCAAAACTTAAGAGTGTGATTATACCCCAACTTGAAATAATACAAAGAAAAATATAAAGAGTTACAAAATCCATTAGTATTAAAGTTTCTGTGTTGCACTATCAATATATGTTTGACATTACTAAGGCTGACACTCTCCTCTATTCATTCATATACAGATGTTTGCCCTGTTGTTGAAAATCTGTCGCCATATAGAGAGAAAAGTCAGCAATTTAAAATTGAGCCCGGGGGGGAGCAGTTGTCTCAGTTTTGTCTGAGGGGGCCCACAGTGTCAGACTTTAAACACCCCTGCCATTAGGACTCTGTTCATGCTGCCGTGCCCTCTTGCTTACCTGTAAGACCCTCTGCAACGTCAAGGAAGGAGCTGAGAAACGCCATTGAAGCAGCATCCCCTAGAGGTGAAAGCAGAAACTGCAATTTCTTCCATCCACACGTATTTCTACTTTGAAATTCACATTCACTTGCTTCCCCTCCTTGACAGGACAGTAAGGAGAGTGTGGCTTACATTTGAGGTAGAAGAGCGCCACTGTCAGGCTGCTTTGAGCTACTGCGGTGTGGAAGTTGTCAGAGGTTAGTTGGGTAATTGAGTCCATGTCCGGCAAGTCGCCTCGGTTTTCGTAGACAGACGCCGCAATTTCATCGTCCAAATGGCCTGGAGGCAGACACAGAAACACATAAACACGCAGAAACACTCTCATTTCTCCCTCCTCCCCACTCCTTCACCACTGTTTAACTTATCGCTCTTATTCAGTCTTCTACCCTCAGGTCAGAGACACAGGCCACTCTCATTCAGGACTAAGAGAGCCATGTTGAGTTTCGGGGCTACATCCGTCCAACCCATGAATAGCTGATTAATGTATCAACTTAATCATTTATTTATGTATACATTTTTTAACATTCTTTTAATGCTTTTTATGTTATTTATCTTCATTCTTCATGTTCTTAAATTGAACCGTTGCCTCTCCATAATTTACTATAATACTTACCAAAATGGGATACTTTCCTCCATTCCAAATTCCTCCCGATCTCCATTCCTCTTCCTTTGCTTTCCTTGAGCCTCCAATCCCATTCATCATTATCTTTTCCTTCCATACCACTATATTTCACTATTTACCTACTGTACCATTTCTACCTGTATTATTCCTTCCTCCGTCTCATAAAAAAAATAAACATAAAAAAAAAAATTTAACACTCCTACAATAACAAAAAAAAACAAAAAATAAAAAATAAAAATTATAAAAAAAAAATAAAATAAAAAAAACAACAAATAATCAAAAAAAAAAAATGATGTCTAATTCTAACTATATCTCTATACAACACACACACACACAAAAAAAAAAAAAAAAAAAAAAAAAATAAAAAAAAAAAAAAATATAAAAAAAAAAAAAAAAAAAAAAAAAAAAAATAAAAAAAAAAAAAAAAAAATATATATATATATATATATATATATATATATATATATATGTATATATATATATATATATATATATATATATATATATCTATGTAAAAATATATAATAAATATAAAAAAAAAAAAAAAAAATAATTGTATGTGTGTGTGTATGTATGTATATGTTATATGTGTGTGTGTGTGTATGTATATATATGTATATATGTGTGCTGTGTGTGTATGTATGTATGTGTGTGTGTGTGTGTGTGTGTGTGTGTGTATGTATATATATATATACACATACATATATATACACACACACATATACATATAACACACACACATATACATATATACACACAATAATAATAAAAAAAAACACATATATACATATATATACACACACACATATACATATATATATATATATATACACATACACACACATACATATACATATATATACACACACACACAAATATACATATATATATATATAACACACACATATACATATATAAACACACACACATATATATATATATACACACATATACACAAAATATATATATACATATAATATATATATACATACATATACACTATGTCGCACACACATACACAACACAATAAAAAAAATACACACAAACACAAACACACACAAAAAAACACAAACAAAAAAAAAAAAAAACAAAAAAAAAAAAAAAAAAAAAAAAAAAAAAACAAAAAAAAAAAAAAAAAAATAAAAATATATATATATATATATATATATATATATGAGCCTCTTACCTGTGTACAAGCAGCAGCAGGGCAAGGCCACGGAGCCTCCAGGCCAGAGTGGTGGCCGTGTCCAGGTCCAGGTGCGCGGTTGTGGGACGAGAGAACAGGAAGACTTGGGGGGTCTGCTGGTAGGGGAACTGAGGGGGCTGGACCGAGGAGGGGTCATTGTAAACCTCAGACTGGGAGTGGAGAGACACATACAATCATTTAAAGTACAATGATTTAAAGTGTGCAACGTCCAAGTATAGGCAGAGCTGAAATGATTTGTTCGATTAATTGACTAACAGAAAGAAAAAAAATTGTATAAGCAAATTGCCAAACATTGACTGGCTCCGGTTTTGACATATGTTTTCCTTTTTCATAGTATACCGAGATAGAGAACTTTTGTTGTTTTTCCAGGCACAGATATGACACAGTCTGCCCCAAACACATTAGGGCTGTATTTAGGGTCTGTAGTTAACAATTATTAAATAAAATACTCACATAATTTCCTAAAGCTCAACATAATGTCATCTAACTGCTTGTTTTGTCCACCCAAAATATATCCAGCTCACTACCAATCAGACAAAAGCAGCTAATTAAAAGCTGGAACTAGGGAATACTTGGCTTTATCCGGTGGCCTGGTTATCTAGGGGTTAATGTTACGACCATGAACCACTGAATGCCCAACCAGGGACCTACAGTATGTTGCATGTTGTTCCCCATCTCTCTCTCTCTCTCCCTCATTTCCTGACTGACTAATCCAGTGATTCCCAACCATGGGGTCGGGACCCCTTAAAGGGGCCAATTCTTTTTAACTGGTCATAAAAAGTAGACATATGCAACCAGGGCATCAAAAGTAGACAACGCTTTGTTTTAAGGGATCACAATGCGAAATATAGACTAATTGTTTAGGCTCTAGACATAACACTAAATATAAAAAGTACAGAGTATTCTTACTTACCACCAGTGGAGCCTCCATGAGCTGCAGAAAGGAGTGGAGGCTCAAGGTGGACAGGGGTTTCCTCATAAGGGTCAAAGGACACGTCATCGGGATCACAAACCCACTGTGAACTCTACAGTGGAGGAACCACACTCGAGACGAGTGAGACAACTCATTAACACTGAAAAACAGATGGAGAAGGAGACATACAGTAAATACTTTTTCTAGTAAAAATCACTTCTCAGCTTTCAGGGGTTTGATGACACATTTAGATTTTTTTCGGACTGCCTCAACATCACCACATGAAATTAATAAAACAGATGTTTTGAGACAAATGTACTAAGGCAGGACAACTTTTCCCTAGAATGTTCCTGTGGAGTTGGCAACGCAGAGTTTGACATGGCACGTGTCTGACAAAAACCCAACTCACTTCATCTTGATGACTCTACAGAAGGGATCGAACCATTCTTTCAAAAGATATTTCTGCATTCGATGTTTTTTGATGATGGTCTTCAGAGAAAAGAAAGGAAAAAGACAAAAGAACCTACCCTAAGTGCTTCAAAACTGGGCCTCCAGTTATAAGGATGAACTGGTATTTGGATCCGTACACATACGCTGTCTCCATCATCGATCTGTGCTCTAAAGTAACAATCAGCAGAAACAATACAATTCATTTGATTAGTCATTAAAGTAAATCAATCAGACAATCTTTGTCTCCATTAGGAGACACCACCTTACAAATTACGATCCATGAGTCAATTAATCAGCAGCCAGATCATCTCCATCACTGACATTTTGCCTCTGTGTATCCATCCACTCCTCCTTTTTCATACCTTGTGTTCCCAGACTGCGGACGTAACCCAGCACGATATCCTTCTTCCCTCTGGCTGCCTTCTCCATGGCCAGCAGGTCAGTGTCTGTGTGAACGTACTTGACCTCGTCACGCAGAATGGCACTTGAAGAGGAAGACCGAGACACAAAATCTCCATTTTCATCTAACTTACAGTACATCTTAAAAGGGCAAATCTGGTGATATTCTGTATGTGTATTATGAACAGATCAGAACCAAAAATGTGTTAGTCCGTCTCTCTATACTTTTGACTTCTCTACCCTGTCTGTGGCTCTCAGATCTAAGCTCACTGGTTCCTACAGACGTTAATCCTTTAAAACAGCTAACAAATATATAACTTCATTTGTTAAAGTTAAAGTTCCTTCAAAAGCTGGTCACGGTAGGGCTTTTTTTAGCAAACACTACTCAAACAGGAGTGCATTTGTAAGCAGCTATTTTCTCCTAAATCAATACTAAATTTCAGTCATCAAGCAAAAACCAGCTTCTCCAATGTTTGTCTTTGTTTTACATCATTGTATATTAAATATATTTGGGTTTTGCACGGATGGTCAGACAAAACAAGGTACTTGAAGATATCACCTTGGGCTTTGAGAACTTTTTATGAGTATTGTTTTTTGCATTTTGTAGATTAAATCTGTTAATTTGATTATGGTCATGGTATAGGTCATTAGTTGCAGCCCTAGCAACTTCCTTATTGAACATTTATTGTACTGAAGGCTGAAAGGTTCTGAAATGTAGCACATAACCACAAAATCTGGAAACATTGACCTGTTGGAATCTGCATGAGATGACATATAAAACACTACAATGTGTAATATTAAATAGACACTATGACAAATCACATGAACAATTGCAGTAAACAATATAAATCAATCAATTGCTACTGTATATATTTTCTAGCTTCAGAAGTAATGTTATACTGTTAAACCATATTAATACACAACAAGGACTGAAAGTTAAAGCCGCCTCACACAACTGGGTTGCATTATAACTGAGGAGTGCTGCTTACTTACAACAGGACTTCAGAGACTATGGAGTTGACGTCAAACACAGTGTCCAAATCAAAACCCAAGAACTCTTTACCACCCCTGGCAGAAAGACATGGGCAGAGTTAGAGAAAGATTAAAGAAAATGCCAATACAATGCATCTAATACATGTATGTCACCTGAGTCTATTGTGACAAATACACTCAACAGCTCCCACTACTGCTGTACTCCACACATCCCACCTGAACAGAAACGCTGTGTGCAGCACCCGTTCTTCTGTGCAGTATGCGTGAACCAGTTCTTTATTGCAGTTGACCTAAACAGAAAGGACAAAAAGATACTGAACTGTCCAAATCTTGAAGTTAATAGAAACTTTGAGCTTTAATGTTAACTTCTATGACAGATGGAGCACACGTAGCACCAAGGACTACAGTTACCTTGCCAACCAGTACTCCATAATCCTGCAGAGCATCAGCAGACTTCTCCAACTCCACCAAGAAGAGAGAGATGGTTGGAGAGACTGGAGACAGAGAAATACTGTTAACCTTGATTAATGGGTTAAAAGGCCTTAAATACCACATGGATTTAGCTGGGAACTGTTGCGTTGCATATTGACAAGTCCCTGGACCTTTGCTGTATTTAAAAACTACTTAAAATGGCAATACAAATGTGGAAAAGATTGTGTGAGGCATACCTTTATGCTCAAAATAAATAAACATCATCTTCCCCGAATGCAATTTCTCATAGAAGTCTGCAGCTGTGTATTCCATCAGGTCTGATGTGTTCGCTTTCTCTGTGCATCCTCCTGACTTCATCCACAGCAGGAAAACAGCAATACACATCCACATCTTGGAGACCAGGCTCTTTTGTGCTTTCTGTGGGGTGGGAGGGGGAATGCAGAATTGGTATTAGCTTCGATGAATAAACAGAAAATAACTATACTGTCTGTGTATAACTGTCAAAGACATGTAGACAGTGATGATGGAAATGATCCCAAACAAACCAATGAAGGGTAACAATATGAACACTCACTATTAATTCACATGACCTGCATTATGTAATAGTGTTGAAATGAGCAAGCTGTAAGAGAAAGATGCAAGCTCGTTACCTGAGAAAGTCGAGGAGGGGTTAATGTTCAACTTTTGTCTTTCCAAGTGGCAAAAACGTTACAAACCGCAGTTAAAACCGGGGTGAAAGGAGATAAAGACATTATGACGCTAATTATAAGCAGCAGCTTATCCTACGAGTGTTAATCCCGAAGAAAGTCAAAAAATGGCGCTTTCTGCTTTAGTTAGGAATGTTAATGCTAACGTTGGCTGGTTCATTAGCTAGGCTTGTTAGCTGCCTACTGTTGGATGGTTGTCCATGGCTTTATTTGGCTAGCTAGCTAACGTAAACCGCTACGAATTTAAAAGCTACATCTCGGCATATGTCAGTGGAAGATGTAAATTAACGTTAAACCACTGAAAAAGGAAGGTTATTTTTCACCAAGCTTCACAATACAATTTGAAAAATGTGTCTTGAGAGAATGACGCTCTTTTCGCAAAACAGTGTCAAGCTAGTGGAGTTAAAACAGTACTTCCTGTTATTGTTTTAAAATAAAATACTTGTTAAGACGTTTTGAGTAGTGCATACCACTTTCATAATAAACACGGGAAATATACTGTAAGAATGTGTAGCTAGCTGATGATAATACAGCTGTTTTACAGTTGTTCTAATTGTATTCCCAAAAGGTGGCTGTTCCGTGCACGCTAGGCAAAGCGAGACTACGTGCACGCCAACTATTTAA
The DNA here is from genome assembly GCF_010015445.1 of Perca fluviatilis. Taxonomy (NCBI): domain Eukaryota; kingdom Metazoa; phylum Chordata; class Actinopteri; order Perciformes; family Percidae; genus Perca; species Perca fluviatilis. The sequence goes on along the minus strand of NC_053135.1, from coordinate 5,319,968 downwards.
GCTTTTATTTTGAAGGCAACACCACTTTTCTGCAACTGTGGTTATCGCTCATTAACTTGACGTAAATGTTTGCAAATTGTTTTGACGCGTTTTTCTCTTAGACAGTATGGTTTTTCTCTGCGAGATACGCCTATTTGCTTCCTTATGGCCAATACGATCAGGGAACAGTTTTGACTTATAGAAATGTCCAATCACAAGCACACAGAGGGGCGGGCACTGCCACATCTGACATCATCATAAACTAATGGAGTGAGAAAGCTATGGAGGTTGGGCGGTAGGATGAGCCAATGACACAGCGATTAAGAAAGTGGGTGTGAGGACTTGGGTGATTTAGCTAGGAAACTGGCTAGAATCTGTGGCTCCGGAGTCAGCTGTTTCCCAAGAAAATGAGCCTGGTGTTAAGCCAAGATGGTGGCCTTCGAAGCGCTAGTTTCAGTTTTAAATGAGAGCTACGGGGGCGTGTCTAAACCTGCATCACAGCTGATCTGGAGCCCCCTTAAATTGTTTTTTTGCAGAGAACAGCTTTGCAGAGATTCACAGGGTGACTTCTTGTTTTCTTTCTCTCTTTCTGGTTATTTTTAACCTAGCGTTTTTTTACACTTCAACGCGTTTTTCCAGTCCAGTATCGGATTTAAACACCAGCGCAGCTTCAATGATGCCACTTCTTTTCAGAATAAACCGCTTTAATCGCAATTTTTCACCCGAATACCCTTATATTTCTGTCATCCACTGTCAATTTAGCCCAGGTCTGACCAAGTTTTAGTGTTTTCGCCTTCACAGCATCCCATGTGTTAGTGCGAGCCGTCAGTGGAGATGTTTTCGGCAGGAGAGGAGGTTAATTCCCATTTGTTTACCTCACTGAAGGAGTCATCTGGAGCTGCAATCTCCCCAACACTGGAGCTCAGTCTAACTACCGTCTACATCGTCCTCTACTCATTCCTGTTTGTTTTCGTTTACCTGCAGCTCTGGCTCATTTTGCACTACGGACACAAGCGCTTCAGCTACCAAAGTGTGTTTTTGTTTCTGTGTTTGCTGTGGGCAGCGCTGAGGACAACACTCTTCTCTTTCTACTTTAAAAATGTAATGCAGGCCAACCAGCTGCAGCCTCTGGCCTACTGGCTGCTCTACTGCTGCCCCGTCTGCCTGCAGTTCTTCACACTCTGCCTACTCAACCTCTACTTCACCCAGGTAGGACTACATTTGTGTGTCTGTGTGTCTGTGTGACCTGATTTAATAAAACAGCTGACATTGCAGTTTTGTGTTCATTGTATTTATGTGATTACACATTTAACACACTTCTATTGACTCCTTTGTTGGATTCCTATTATTCCAAGCCAAGGTCTTCATTTCCTTGTCACCCACCACCCTGTATAGTATACACTAGTAAAAAAGTGAACTGATTTAACAACAATTTATCACAATTTGTCACACTGAATTTGCGGTAAACACATGCCAGTTGTCATTTTAGCAAAGAACTAACAAAAAAACTACAACTCCCATGAGGCATTGACGGTGCTCGTTGGATATGTTTGACATTTTTCATTATTTTCTGATATTTTATGGCCCTATATGATTAACTGGTTGACAATGTTAAATAATCATTAGTTGCAGCCCTGGAATAAAATCGAATGAGTATTTGGGATTTTTAATTTTAGATTAGGTATGAGGCCTCTGTGTCAAAGCAGTGTGGTTATTTGGAAATAACACATAACCTTGAATAAGTAGTTGGACATTGTGTCAACATTGAGTCTCGTCATCACTGTGAGGTTTCCAGGCAACCGGCAGGGACTCCAGGAAGTTGCACTCGGCTATGAAATAGTCCAGCACATTGCCCCCTGTGCGAAAGAAATGAGATACATACAACATGAGTTAGTGAGCTTTAGATGTGCTGCTAAGTGTATTTGGTTACCTTTAGACAAAGCAAGGCTAGCTGTTCCCCAATTTCCAGTCTTAATGCTAAGCTAAGCCAGCCGTCTCACGGCTCTAGCTTCATACTCGATGGACAGACGACGAGAGAGGTATCAATCTTCTCATCGAACTCTCAGTAAGAAGTAACTTTAAACCCAAGTTGTTGCTTAATGTGTTTATGTAATAGCCAACATTTCTTCTTTCACAAATGGGTAAATGTGGTCACCATCGGCCTACATGTTCCATAGTACAGATGGTTGACTGGCAGCCTATTTAGGTTGCGGTTGGTTTGAAAGCTCTGCGAATCAGTTCATGTCCGGGGGTTAGAGCTCTCCCAGTAAAAGCATGTGTCTCACCAAGTCCCAGCATCCTTTGATGCGTTTCATTCAATAAGTGGACGAGAGACTCAAGCAAATGACCCTGTCAGCAGCGGCATGTTCTCACATACTGTGTGTGCGCATGGTGTGTATGAAAGAACGAGAGGGACCCAGCTGGTCAGTTAACACCTGCCCACTCCAAATGTCAAAGACCTGTTTGTTCCAGAAAACACCTACACTGGCACTTTAAACATCCCCACACTTTGGGACTTTCAGTTGTTAATACCACCACAGTTAAATCACTGCTTCAAAGGAAATTGTATCTCAGTCACATAAAGGGGTGTCAGAAAAAAGCTTGTTAAACTGGCTGAGTGGACATAATGAAGCCAAGGGTGTCATATGACTGCTGAATACTGAACACTGTCACCCATCAGCTGATCTGCGACCAGTTAAAGCATGCAAACTAAACTCCCTTTGAATAAAAATGAACGTCTTCCTTTTCTTTGGTTGTTGTGCTACTTTGCATTAAAGCAGCAAAACTGACTTACACCACAGGGATGGTGGAAACAGCTGCCTTTTTCCTTTCCACCATTCCTAACCAAATGTTGTTCTTCCATGTCATTATTGGTTGAAATCTATCTATGTTAAGAAGACCATATGACTGGCCAGCGCAACGAACACACTTTTCTTACTTGTGGTTTTGTGTCTAGCCGAGTCAGACCTCAGTAATAGATCACATTCATATTTTTTTTTCCCCGCAGTAGAAACTTTGACCATCCTGCTGCATCACTTGCTCAATCAGCATGTGTAGTGAAATGAATTGCTTTTAGAGTCTCAGTTATATTAACAGGCAGCTACAGTATTTTCAGGGAAAGGGCTCTGATGACAAAAGCAAAGATAAACCTGCTGTACGCCACTTGCTCAGCAACAAACAGCAGACAGACACAGTTGGCGGCTAGCTGGTGAACAAAGTGGAGCTTTTAGCAGCTAAAGAGACTGATATTTCCCTCAGGAGTTGGGAAAAGTAGTGGTTCCCAACTTTGAGGTCAGGACCCCTCAAAGGGTTCACAAGATAAACATTAGGTGCCCCAAGATGCTAAATGAAATAGAAGAAACTCAAAAGCATATTTCTTCTAGAAGAAGTTACATTTCATCATCTCCTAGACGTATTAGATCTGTGATAAACCTTTGGTTTAAAGGGGACACAAGCCAATAAGGCCAGGAACCATTGTCTTCAACTGTAATTAATCTATGAGACTGCTCTGCATTTAAATTAGTGTAGGGGTAAATGAAAGTGGCCTCACTGACTGATCAAAGTCTACATTAGGGCTGCATTTAAGGATTATATGTCTCATTCATTGAATGGGACTCATTCAAATTGCTTGTTTTATTCAACCAGCAGACCAAGCCACAAAGATATTCTATTTACTACTATATATCACAAAGTAATGCACCAAGCTTCATAGTTGTGAAGCTGGAACCAGAGAACATTTGCACTTGTCCTTGACAAATGTCTGAAATGATTTTTCGGTTAACAAAATAGCTGATCAAGTTATTGATTTATATTCTCCTAATTTTTGGTTTTAGTTGTTATACGTGTGCTTAAAGTGCATAAAGCACCTACAATTTGCTTCAGGTCTCCCCGAGCACAGCCACAGAAAATCTGTCTTTTAGCAAAGTTTGATTAATAATTACTTCAACCAATGTCACAACACAGTTCCTGCATTAGTGCTGATCAGCGCTGTTTAATGTTGAACTCACTGAAAGGGATAACTGGCATGAGCAGAACACTGATATAGCATCATGCCACTGTGACACAGCCTGCTGTCTGACCACACACACACACACACACACACACACACACACACACACACACACACACACACACACACACACACACACACACACACACACACACACACACACACGCGCGCTTGTGTGGAAATACTTGTGTGTAGTGTTTTTTGATGAGTCAGGCATAACTCCTGACCTGTGATTTACTTCCCCCCCACCCTTAGTGCATTTTAGCTCCTTCTCACTACAGAAAATAATAATGGTAATGTTCAGTTTCAAGCTTTCTCAATCTCTACTGAAAGAAAAAGGTGATTTAGCTACATTTTCTTTAGATTTTGAGGCACACAATGGTGTACGTAAAGTATGTAATCCGGTCATGTTCTGTTGGCTGGTTGCTTCATTTCTAGGTTACAAATTACCTCCTACTGGCCTACATTCACACACAAAAGGCTGAGTGTTTATGTGCGTGTGTGTTTAAACTCAGTGTTGACCATGTTAAACAATAATACCAGACCTCTGTGGCTACGGCAGCTATCATATAATATCAAAAAGGAATCATTATCCTCATTAATCTGAGTCTGACAGATAGGATAAACCTGATGTTTTTACTGCTAGCATGTTAGCAGCTGATACATAATAGGTAGTTTTTGTTGGATTGTCTTCACTATTTATTTGATTATTTTCATATATACCATACTATAATTATCATAGCTAGTAACAGGCCAAATTACACTTTATTTTAAGAGCCAACAGCATATGTTCTCATATACTAATTAGTGCCTCCTCTAGGAAGGCAAATTAAACTCACTGTGTAGAGGCTGCTGGGAGCTCTGACTTGATACAAGTGTATTCTGGGCTATGTCGCAAATCATCGAGCAGGACTGCTTCATGAATATTAAATTTACATCAGTTAGATGAAGTAGGTCAGGTATTTAATTCAGTGGATTAGCCAAAACCAGACGTTTTCATGTGGTTATTTTTCTACAAACGATTCTTTAAATTGAATTTTCCAATAGTGTACTACATGATTACTGTAGTTTTTTTTTTTTTATACTAGCATATTCCTATGATTATTCTCAAACAAATAATTCTGTGTGTATACATACACACTATTATAGTGTGGAGTCTTACTCGGCCCTCTTGTTTTTCTTGTCCTGTTTGAATATATGCTTCATAAGCATGTGTGTGCCTGTGTACTTCAGTGACACACAGGAATTTCCTCAGGCTCTGTTAAGTTCACACTCTTCTCCTAAAAAAACACCTTCCTTTGCTCTCTTTCCTTCTATCGTATCTTAAATGTGAAATGTTTAAATACCATACTGGGATTATGAACATGACTATGTAAATATGTATCCCATGTACATCACTGTATGTGTGTGATGATATTTTTATACTTTTCTTTGTTTAGGTGATGTTTAAGGCAAAAGCCAAGTATTCACCAGAGCTCACCAAATACAAGTAAGTCTGCCCTTTATCGTTATTATTTCTTATGTAACTTGCCGTTTCCAATTTGTCGTGACATTTTTATCAGAAATTATTCTTAAGGGAACTGTCTATACCTACATCTAATAACATGCAAAACTCTTTTTATACTTTCTGGTTGAAGACAGAAATTCAGAATATGGTTTTATGATTTTAACAGCTACCCTCCTTCCTTTCCACAACCACACTCTCTTTTCTCTCTCTCACACACACAGTTGGTTTGCAGCTTCGACACCATGCATTTTAATTAGTTGTTTATGAATAAAGTCACATTGTTTTGCCATCCTCTGTATTTTCTTCTTTCTCTCTCCAGGGTTCCTCTGCGTTTGTTCTTCCTGTGTGTCAGTATATTCTTTCTGGTGGTGAATTTAACTTGTGCATTGTTAGTGCAAGGAGCTCTGCAGCGCTCTGAACCACCGAGGTAAACAAATATTACAATAATGTCACATTTAGCCCCCGCAGAACAGTTTTACTTGAGTGTCCTAAGTTAATAACCTTTATGTGCCCAGTGATGGGGGTATCAGACATGCGGTCCTGGCCCGGGTCTTGATCAACGACAGTCTGTTTGTCCTGTGTGCTGTCTCTCTGGCCGTCTGCATCTTTAAGATCGCCAAGATGTCCTCTGCCAACGTTTACCTGGAGTCCAAGGTAGGAATAAAGACACGCATGCGGCAATTCATTTACTCAGGCAAAGTTCTTATACTGCTACTGCTTTGTGTTGAGCCAAAATGAACACCAATATTATTTTGTTGGAGAAGCCCTTCACACAAATAACATTAGCATAAGCAAAATAGCGTTAGCAAATATAAAACTCCTGCTGTTTGCCTGCTGCAAACAAGACACACTCATTCTGGAAATTAGTAACATTAGCATGAACTTCCTGTGGCTTAATATCAAAATATACCAGACACTAGCTGTATCTCACATGTTATTGTATGTTATTTATTTATGTAGGCATTTCTTACTCACCAATTTCTGTGCAAAACTGTCCACCATCTTATTAAAATCCAGACCTCTGACCAGATCACCAGAGGCTTAGAACTAATACTGCACTCTGAGCAGACAGGGAGATTTACGTCTTGGGATATTAAATGCTTTTCATGCGTTACTTTTGCAATTTGTTCAGTTTATTGGCACATTTTTATTTTAAATAACCAGCAATACTGGCAGTAATGGTGAATCATGATTTTTATCATAATGTAGCCTAGAAATCTAGAAATCAGCAAATGTAATTTGAAGCCAGGGCCAACATCTTGATGTGGGTCTGGCTTGTCAGGCTAGTAGACATGTTTATGTCCCTCAAAACTCAATTTCTGGCCTGTAGTTTGTCATTTTGGTCACAGAGGCCTCAGTCATTTGGTGGATCACATCTGTGGCCCATATCTGACATTCAATTACAGGCCAATAGCCGACTGATGCATGAATTGTAATAAAGCACAGTAACTCTTCCACCAGGGAACATCAGTGTGCCAAGCTACAGCAGTAGGAGCCATGGTGATCCTGCTCTACACATCCAGAGCCTGTTATAACCTGGTGGTGGTGGCCCTGTGCCCACAGGACAGACCCAGTCCCTTCAACTACGGCTGGTACAGCGTTTCTGATCAGGTACTGCACCAAGTGTGTTCTGTTTTAGATGGAAAACATGCTTTTATTTAGCCAGACAACCAGTGACGAGAATGTGGACAATCCATTTTGGGAGATTTGGGAAAGCAGTGCGTAGTAGGGTAAAGGGCTTTGTTTGGCTATAAATAACCACGTGTGTGTGTCCTGACCTATATCATGGCTCAGGCCTTGAGACAGACAGCCCATTTTAAAGGGGGTGTGTGTGTATGTGACATGAAACACCAACAAACACCTACTGTGTGACATATTAAATGATTTCTTTAATCTGTCAATCTAACATCTCAACATTATATACCCTTGCAAGTAATTTTACTTCCTTTTGCCACATCGGGCCTCAAACATAAAATATAAATGTAATTTTGTGAAGAATCAACAACAAGTGGGACACAATCATGAAGTAGAATTTAGATATTCAAACCAAACAAATAAAACTGAAATATTGGAATTATTCAGCCCCTTAAGTTAATACTTTGTAGCGCCACCTTTTGCTGCATTACAGCTGTAAGTCGGCGGGTATGTCTCTATCAGTTTTGCACATCGAGAGACTGACATTTTTGCCCATTCCTCCTTGCAAAACGCGAGAGCTCCGTGGTTGGATGGAAGCGTTTGTGAACAGCAGTTTCAGTTCTTCCACAGATTCGATGATTCAGGTCTGGACTTTACTTGGCCATTCTAACACCTGGATATGTTTATTTGTGAACCATTCCATTGTAGATTTTGCTTTATTTTTGGATCATTGTCTTGTTGGAAGACAAATCTCCGTCAGTCTCAGGTCTTTTGCAGACTCCATCAGGTTTTCTTCCAGAATGGTCCTGTATTTGGCTCCATCCATCTTCCCATCAATTTTAACCATCTTCCCTGTCCCTGCTCAGAGAAAAAGCAGGCCCAAACCATGATGCTGCCACCACCATGTTTGACAGTGGGGATGGTGTGTTCAGGGTGATGAGCTGTGTTGCTTTTCGCCAAACATAACGTTTTGCATTGTTGCCAAAAGTTCGATTTTGGTTTCATCTGACCACAGCACCTTCTTCCACATGTTTGGTGTGTCTCCCAGGTGGCTTTGCGGAAACTTTAAACGACACTTTTATGGATATCTTTAAGAAATGGCTTTCTTCTTGCCACTCTTCCATAAAGGCCAGATTTGTGCAGTATACGACTGATTGTTGTCCTATGGACAGAGTCTCCCACCTCAGCTGTAGATTCTCGTATTCGTCCAGAGTGATCATGGGCCTCTTGGCTGCATCTCTGATCAGTCTTCTCATTGTATGAGCTGAAAGTTTAGAGGGACGGCCGGTCTCTAGATTTGTAGTGGTCTGATACTCCTTCCATTTCATATATCGCTTGCACAGTCTCCTTGGGATGTTTAAAGCTTGGGAAATCTTTTTGTATCCAACCGCTTTAAACTTCCACAACAGTATCTCGGACCTGCCTGGTGTTTTTGTTCTTCATGATCTCTCTCTTTACACGGACCTCTGAACTATCACAGAGCAGGTGCATTTATACGGAACTTGATTACACACAGCTGGATTCTATTTATCATCATTAGTCATTTAGGTCAACATTGATCATTCAGAGATCCTCACTGAACTCTGAGAGAGTTTGCTGCACTGAAAGTAAAGGGGCTGAATAATTTTGCACTCCACTTTTCAGTTTTATTTGTTAAAAAAGTTTGAAATAGCCAATAATTTCGTTCCACTTCATAATTGGGACCCACTTGTTGTTGATTCTTCACAAAAATTACAGTTTTATATCTTTATGTTTGAGGCCTGAAATGTGGCAAAAGGTCGAAACGTTCAAAGAGGGAATACTTTCGCAAGGCACTGTATATATAAAAATGTTGAGAAGGCTTTTCTGCCTTTAATTGATAGGACAGCTAGGTGAGAAAGGGGAGAGAGAAGGGGGAAGACACGCAGGAAATCGCCACAGGTCGGACTCGAACCCTGGACCTCCGCGTCAAGGCACAAACCTCTCAGTATATGTGCGCCTGCTCCACCACTGAGCCAACCCGGACACATCAACATTATTCTGTCCCTTCCCTGAGCATGCGTCTATAAGTGTGTGGACCATGCATTGACCCGTTTTTATGTAACATATAGTAACTTAGTTTACATCATAGTAAGAAATACACACACTTTTCTTTTTAAATTTAGCATTATTAAATAGTTGTTTGCTGTTTCTCCCTGCTTCCAGGCCAAGCTAAGCTAATCGCACCTGATTCTAACTACTAAGTAGTGCGCAGACATGAGAATGGTAACCATTTTCTCATCTAACTCTCAGGAAGAATGCCAATAACCTTACTTCCCAAAATGTGGAATTATCTTTTAAGGCTGCCATACTCATGAGACAAGCAGCGTTGATAGTGTAAGATATAATATGTGCAGTCATACGATGAAAAAGCACACATGCTGACCTGTTTGTTCAGTTGTTTAGTGTGTTCAAGATTCTGGTAATGAATATAACGCATCATACACTGCGTTTGTGTGTGTGTTACAGGCTGATGTGCAGGAGATCAGCGGGGAAGCCTACGTTGTGTTTGGGATCATTCTGTTCTTCTGGGAGCTGCTTCCTACAAGTTTAGTGGTGGTTTTCTTCAGAGTCCAGAGACCCAACCAAAACCTGGTAAAATAACGTGTTAAAAGTATAAATGCCAGCAATAATCCATCAGACAAAACTGTAAACTGTAAAGTATTATGAAGCTTTAACATCTCTACAACTCTCAGACTCCAGGAGGGATGATCAACAGCCACAGTTTCAGCTCCAGAGCATATTTCTTTGACAACCCTCAACGGTACGATAGTGACGACGACCTGTCAAGAAGCATCAATAGTAGGACTGATCGGACCAGGTGGGCACATACCCAAGCACAAATAGTCTTTTAAGCTTTGTATTGGAAGATCAATACCTCGACTACTAAAATGACTTTTGATTGAGGTGTCTTTTCCTTATCCTCCTCTCCCTTCTCTCTTTTCTTTAACACCTCCTTTCAATCCTTCTCTCAGTCTCCTCTCCACCACTCCCCAGCTGGGTACATCCAGTTGGTATGGCTCCATCCAACGTAACGGGACTCTAGCTGCGGGTGTTGCGTCGGCCCAGCAACCGCCGTCTTCCACGGCCCCCCTCCTCTTTGCCTACGGAAACATTCAGAGTCACAATCCCCACCATCACAACTACTACTCCACCCCGCAGAACAACTACCACCATCATCATCACAGTAACTACTTTTCAACGCCACAGAATTATTACTGTGGGTCACAAACATATTTCTGCACCCCACAGAATTAAGCAGCGTCCATCCATAAGATTGAAAAAGACTAATAACTAACAATGTCTTGCGTTTGTGTCACCATTTTGCTTCCCCAGATACATCAAAGCAGGTACTTTTGAGTGATATTCCAAGCCATTGTTTTGGACCAGTTTGGGCCTAAAAATTGGTTCACCTAATTATTCTGGAGAAATGTGGTCGCATCAGTAACTGGGAAGTTGCTGTGGCATGACTAACTGCTTTTTTAGAACATCACTCTCTTTAAATGGCATGTATGGACCAGAATGAAGGCAAGCGCAGGCCATGGACCAGAGTTTAGCACTAATATGGCTAATACATCTAAAACTGCAAATACCAAACATTTCTCTTGTTAAATGTTTTGGTCCGTTACAATTTCTAAAACTGGAATCATCAGGGACCAGACAATCGTCGCTCTCATTATCCTTTGCTTGTAAATTTCATCCAATTGTGCTTATATGGAACATACCATTCTGCTCAGACCGGAGCCATGTAGCCGGTTAGCTAACATGGCTAATGCCGAAGCCAGTCTGTCAGTTAACAGTTCTGGACACAAAGATGTTATATTCACTCGGAATTTGTTGTTGCATTGTTATTTAGGTTGTCATAAATTGGGTTGTGTGATTGTTTTTAATGGGCACACAAAAGGGTAATCTTGGCGGGAAAAGAACAGTGAAGGATGCTGGCCTGCTAGCTTAATGCTCGATCCTCAAAAAGGCTTTTCCGTCAATGAAAACCAAATGCCTCTACAAAAGACATTTCATGGTGTTTCTCCTGTCTAGTTATGACAGGAATTAGCAGTTGCTAATTTGCCATTGACTGTTGTAGCAGTGAGTGCTAGCTTATAGCCAACGCTAACAGTTTACTCAAACTCATAATCCGTTTAACCAAGACAATTCTCAGCAAAACTGTATTTTAAAAAGCTAATCAAACTTCCATCCATCACAGACTTGTAATATTATCTAGTTCGTGGCTAATTATTTTTTGAAACGGTGATTGTTAATTTTGGTGCCACAGAAATAGAAAGTTTTACAAACACCGTTAGCAAGCTTAAGACTTGCCTACTCAGTACTGGATTTGTGTTTAATAGTTTGACATATAGAATAAGCTTATTACAGTTTTCATAACTGAATGTCATCAAAATACTGGTCAGTTTATTTCAGTGTTCACAAGCATCATCCACATAAACTGCTTACAGACGCAAAATATATGTGAAGCTTATATGTAGCTGTAATATGCATGTTATTCTCAATCTCAGTAGCACAAGCTTGGTCAATATGTAAGTGTGTGAAAAATGTAACATCTAACAAATGCATTTATGACAATTAGTGGTGGAGGAACAGTTTTAACAGATTACTTTAATAACCAGCTCAGGCTTCAACAAAATCTGCTCAGATACAGGAACGTGCCACTGCTGTTGGATTATATTTAAACAGCAGCCAAATCCAGGTTTCCTTTCCCATAATTATACAAAACTATGTGAAAACCTAAAACAGGGAGTGCCATACACTGTAAAGTTGCTGAATGTTGGGGATTAACATATTATTGATTTTTCTGGGCAGTAGCATTATCAGTATCATTTGGAGACTAAAGTATTAAAATGTTACCTACATTCAGTAGACATCAGTCCAAGGATTGCACATTAAAAATGTCTCTAAAACATAAGTTTGACCAAAAACCTTTAATGTAATCAGATCCTCTGAGTTGTGAGGCAACAATTTGCACTTCGTTCACCTTCAGAAAAAAGGCTTTGGGCCTGAATGTAGGATTTAATCTCCTACTTGTTTTATGTATTTTTCTTCAATCACTGTGTTTGAGAAAAGGAAATATCAATGTGCCATCACATTTTGTCATAATACTTTAATTCTTAAGAAAATATTTTTGCACAAGAAATGGTTGGATGATGTTTGTAATAGTTTGTGTGTCTAGTTAATCGATTTCTAATCATGTGTGCGTTTTGAGACTGTTTGTGCGATTTTAGTTTTTAATTATTTGACTCAGTTCTCAGACCAAAATCAGTGTGTATCAGTGTCAGGACTGAATGAAAAAAAAATGCTACCCAAATAAAAAGCTAGTTGCATTACATGCATCATCAAGTTTCACAGAACACTGACGTACAATGATGGAAATGAGGTTGTTGGGTCCAGTTAACATTGCACATCTGCAGTGCATGCTTCTAACATCAGAGTGCAAGAACTCAGTGTCATATTTTCTTTCCAATGGGATATATTTTATGTAGAACATGTTGCTTTATCGGCTATAAAATGGCAGTGATAATTACTTTATGAATTGTTTCATGTTATGGGTTGTTTTATCCGCGGCCATACTGAATGTAACCTATTGTGCGATAGATCACTAACTATGTATGCAAGAAAAGCACTACCATGTTGAAATAAAGGCCTACTGCACTGTTTTTAAGACAAAAGTGAACCAGAGTTTGTCTATCGATCACCGTAATTTTTCTTGTTAAACTTCATCATAAATATGAATCTATAAAAGTGTTCTATGAAACATTACACAAAAAGGTAGTTTACTGCCCTTTCTACCTCTGCAATCAGATCAGTACGTCACAACCACATTAGAAAAATCAAACCACCGCTAAATGTGCACTATGCACATAAATGAACTCCTGCAGCTGATCATGTGGCTGAGTTTACCAGTTAACAACTTTATGAGGAACATCCGAAATTAAGTCAAGACAGCAGCTGGCCAGCTCACTACAAAACATGGCCAAGTTGTGTAGCTGTTTCCTGAGACAAACACATATTAGGCAAAGGAATCCACAGGCAGAGATATTCCCTGCTTTGTTGTATCTACAAACATTCGCATTGATTGATCATTTATTTGTTAAAAAAAAAGAAAAAAAAATACATTTACAATCAACACATTCTCAAAGTCTGAATAATTTCACACAACATGAAAACAAATTGAAATCCTGATAAAATAACCTTAATTGTGTGTATATTGTAATTGTGAGTGTAAGTGTTTTGAATTTTTTTAGCAAAGGTGTGTTCTCCATGTTTGAGGCAACAACAAAGAATGATTATTTTAAAGATTATGTGCAAATAATGTCCAGAACCCTGACTTGAAGAAAAGCAAGATCCTGGTCAGGCTATATTAGATATTAACAACAACCCAACCAAAGACCCAAGGCGAGCAAATAAACGTCCATCCCCTGCTGTATAAAACCCTGGGTGTCTTTTCCAAAATTGCCTGAGCTTAAAGTTTTAGGTACAGCCTGTGGTTTTAATAATATCTCTTAAGTTAAAGCATCCCATATACATGTTCTGCATTTTGAATGATTGGTTCAAAGACAAAACAGGTTTTTTTTTTTTAAATAATTCAAAACTGTCTTTTTAAAAAGGCAGCCAGATTTTAAAAGCACACTAAGGTAAAAGTTTCCAGTGTTTTCAAAGTTCATGAGTTTATATTTTGCTCTGTTCTGCTGTAAGCTCCATCTGTAAGAAGCTGGTTTATATGATCGCAAACTGATTAGATTCTCGTTGTCACCCAAAAGAGAGTCATTATTTTGCTTTGATTTGCCATTTTGCTAAAGGACACTTGGGGGTGGATGCTTAATGTCTCTCACAAGGCTTAGGCCAGCTCTCTGAGAGACATTTTCAAAATTCAACACCACCCTGCTGCTCCTTTGATAAATCAAACAAACTTTTTTTGAAGAAATTAATTTCAAAAACTTGAAATCCTAAAAAAATGGGATACATCAGAACAAAATTAAAACACCCCATATTAATAATGGTTAAGGCATCTCGGTAATTAGGCCTACGAGTCAACGTGCACACACATACTGTACATGGACGAGACCACAGATGAGCCAACACATGGTGAATACCCCTGCACACAAACAGACACACACATCTTTTCTTTTTTTAACAGAACTTGTGGAAACGTCTGGACTGGGATTCAATATTAAAACATTTTTAGCTAATTAAGTTTGAATTAATCTTATGCCTTTTCTAAATCAGTTAAAGACCTATGGTTGCTGTTTAAAAAATACAAACAATCAGAGCCAGGAAGATAAGCATAATGCAAAACACTAAAAAAATAAGATTTTGCAATGACATTACCAAGACCTTACCATTTCCCATCACGTTTCCAGACCATTACATTATGTAAAATCAAAACTATGTCACTACTTTTGCATTGACTTTCTAAACTTTTCTGCAGCCATTCAAGTTCCAAAACACATAAAGACACGGACTGGGGGTGCCCTGGTAGCCTACCGGGTAGGGTGCGTACCATTAAGGCTCAGTCCTAACTGCAGCGGCCTGGGTTTGAGTCCAGCCTTTGGCCCTTTGCTGCTTGTCTTCCCCTGTCTCGCTCTTCTTCTCTCTATGTCTCTGTCTAAAGAAAATCATAAAATTCCTTTACATCTTTTAAAAAAAAAAAAAATAAAAAAAAAAAAAACTATAAGATGAGCAGTCTTTTTCCAAGCAGAAATCTGGGACACATTTGTTAAGATCGTGAAATAATTTGGCTGATCCGACCAGACCACATTGGGAGCACACACAGCAGTTACTTTAGCTGACAAAATGTTTTCCCCGCTATGTTTTCTTGATGTAGAAATCAATCCTGGTCCCTCCAACAAAGTCTCACTCATGTTAATTTAGAGTGTTGAAGAAACAAAAGCTGTTTTTAAAAGCTGTGCTTCTCTAAAATCTTAAAAATAAAAAAATTAATTACATAAATTCTTCTTTCTGACCCAACAGAGACAGGGTCATTTTGGACAACAACTCACCATTTAATAAAAAAAGAAAAAAAAAGAAGGAAAAAACCTAATCGTTGTGGGTTCCGACCCAAATGTGTTGATGACACCATCAAGAAGGTACCTCTGGAGTTCAAAGTTCATCGTCATCGCTGCTGTCCCAAGATGCCGGGCTTGTCGATCTCCTAGGGAGGAGTTTGTGCTTCTGTCAGGATTCCTCTACGACTTCCTGGTTGGCCACATGTTGGTATCCCCGTTTGGCAATTGGCTCCTTCTGCCAACAAAGAACGCCAAGGAGGACGACGATGAGGAAGAAGAGCAGACTGCCCGACACTGCCAGACTGATGATCACTTCTGAAGACGAAGAAGGAATAGAGAAAACAGTGTTTCCCACAGAATTAGATTCTATTTGCGGTGGTAGCTGACCCGGGGGTGGGTCCATGCGCGGAAAGAGGTGCAGAATTCTTATATTAAAATTGTACTGCAAATATTTTTTTTTGTATAACAGCCGAAATAGACAATCTGCCCACAGTCCCTTCCTGAAGGCCATAAGGGTGCACTGGCAGTTACAGCACGCAAAGTAATCTTTAAACAAAAAAAAATTAAAAATAAATTTGCTCTTTGACAAAACAAAGATACCATAAGTAGTAATTCTGTTTAAGTGTTGGAGGAGTTGTTACGAGGGGTTCATAATATACACATATGAAGCAGGGGTCTGTGGGTCCTCCCCCGGAAATTTTGAGCGTCAAAAACAATTTCCTGCATTGAAAACATCTTAATTCATGTCAAGGAAAATACAAAATTCTTGACGTGAGAATGTGCGGGCCGTCCGCAAAGTCTTTTTTCTCTGTAACGTGGCGAATTCTAACTGAAAAGTGCCAAAAATCACCAAACATTACAAAATAAAAGTTTCTATGAAAAAACAATTTCTATTTTTACTCCATAAAAGTTTGATCATTTATGTGGATAATTTGCAGGCTACTTAACCTCTGTTAAACATGAGGACAGAAATTAATGAAAAATCCACTTAGAAAATACTTTAAGTCATCCTCTGTATTCCCCATAGATGAAATATCTTCTCAGTGTGCAACAAAAAGATTGGCACGGAAAAATGCAGTAGTGCCTGTAATTCTGTAGAGGCTCAGACATCCATGGCGCACAGGAGGCAGGACGCACGGATCCATCTCCCCAGGAATAAACGCTGTGTCGGGGGGGGGTCAAACTCATGGGATGCGTAATTGATCCCGTGGATTATTTGTAGACTATTGAGTGAACAAGGTGTACCCGGTCGACCAAACACTGGGCCATCTTGACTGTCTTAATTCTGCACATCTTTCTGTTACTGTAGTCCCATTTACTATCTCATTATTTCATCCATGCGTGGCGCAGCGGATCCGTGTGCACTGTCACCTGCCATGGAGACGCTGGCCTCACTAACCTCTCCTCCTCTGAGTCGGGTCTCCCTCGCGCTAGACTCAGTTTCACTGAGCCTACTAACACTTAGAAAATCAATGGCATTACATCAGTGAGTTCAAACTGCTTATTTTGTGTAATTTGGACTGACACTGAGATGCATGTTGTTTGGTAACTGGTGTGGCGCTGCCGCTATTCTCTTGATTTCCAGTTCAACATTTTTTAGACCACCATTTGCCACTTTGGGCATTTTCTTTTATTGCTTATCCAAGATGACAAAACTACAAACAGAAAAAAAATTAAATAAATGTCTGGGCTCCACCCTGTGATCAGCACCTCAACCTCAGTCGGTGAAGTATGTTTTAAGTCTGCAGAGGTACCCGTTGAAAGAATGACGTCGAGGGCGCATTTATAGTCATTTCCATATTAATTTACGGGAGGAGGCAAGGCGGGGTCGGTAGCTCGTTCACGTGGATTGTCACGTATAAAAGGAAAGGTGTGCAGGACCTGGCATACGACCGGTTTTATACATGTGAATATTTCTGTGCGTAGGTACTTTTCAAGTTTTGGCGGTACGCCATCTTCTGGTATGAAAGCTGCGCAGTCTTTTATACATGAGGCCCCAGATCATTTGATTAGTATGAACAGGGCATAACCGTATCCTTGTCCCCAAAGGAGCACGTTATCTCTTCAATTGAAAAATGACTTATGCTACGTGACTTATGCTACTTTTACACGTGGCCAGTTATTTTCATAAACCTCTCCATTTTAAAAAATAACACCATGCACAGCTGTCAGTTTTCAGAAAAGTGTTCGTTTACACTCGTGTATATATGCCGTCAAGAGCATGCCAAAGCTGTAGGTGGCAGTGTAACGAGAAGCTCAAGCCCACGTTAGCCAATCGGAATCCCAAAAATAGCAACCACAGCAACGAATCACTTCCTCTCTCTTCTCTTCCTTGGCTGCCTAAACCTCAGTTTGTCTCAGTTTACATGCAAACAAAGTTTTCCAAAATCTCCACTCTGGCCCGAGTTTTTAGAAAGAATCGTTTTCAGAAGGAAAATTCCGTTTGCGTGTAAACGAAGGGAAACGTCTCCGTTTTTCAAAATAACCGTGTACATGTACAGGGTATTAGGCCTACATAAGGTATCTGCTATTACTGTTAAGCTAATTTGTACAATAATTATGAAGTGTAAAATTTTCTATTTTGAAATATTGATAAATAAATTGTCTGATGTTGAATAGCCTATAGGCCTACAGCAGTGTAACGGACCGCCCCTACAGTTCAGCAGGCATGTGAACTGCGGATTAATTGCAAATGTAACCATCATTGTGTGAAATACAGTTTAACTGATGCGGTTATGTGAACGGGGCTCAGCAGAGAGGTGGAGCAAGACGATGTCTCTGCAGCTTATTCAGGGAGACAGGTCAAAACTTTCATAGGTAGCGGCTCACAAACCAAGTTTAAGACTCCTACTGCCACCTACATTACTGTATTAGAGTGTGTAGATTTGATCAATGGCATTTATTAATCTGCATGGATGAGCTATTAACAGTCAGGTCTGTTGTGTTTGACACACACAGAGACAGAGACAGTATGTAGCGGAAACACTGAAAATGAATCAATGGTGGCACAATCAGTGGTCTCTTTAAATTTTAGAAGTCTTGAGTTTTTATTGTGTGTTCACCTTTATCTCTCCCTTCGGAATGCACTTGACACTCTTTGTCCCTGTCTTCTGAAATAGAGAGCTTTGTAATTCTCACAAAGTCATCTAGGGGGCAGTCAAGGGAGCAGCCTGGTAACTGCAGAGGGTACGGCTCCACTGCACTGTCATTCCGGTAGAACATCGACACTGAAACAGAGCTGGTAGACACAGAGAGAGAGACAGTTTTACAGTCTATGATGGTCTGATGTCAAGTCCACTGTCAGCAGTTTGGATCCACAAATAGTCCTAATGGACATTAGGAATAAAACGACTGATCAGTATTCAGAAATATTTGGAGTCTTACAGTATTCTAGAGCAAAAATGTTGGTACAAACGTCCTCGTATTTTTATATCAGCTGAGTCTGGTTGTGTTAAATTTCAAAGTAAAAGTCTCAATCCACTTTGTGTATTTTTTACTTTCGTTCTGGTATTAGCTCCTCAGTATCACATGGAGTGTGTGTGTGTGTGTTGTTTTACCCATTGTCCCTGTACAGCTCAAATATTTGACAGGAGGCATATGGCGGCTGTATTCCATTGAACACATCCAAACTGGCCAGAAGAGCAGCTACAGTGGTGTCATGCTGTGGACAAACATACGCACGTTAAAGGAATATGCAAAATGTGAAGCTACACAGCGAGGAGACGGTTAGCTAGCTCTCAAATATATTTTTTTTATATTATATATATATATATATATATATATATATATATATATATATATATATATATATATATATATATATATATATATATCACTAATTCAAAAAGCAATTCTTACCGCTGACAGCATCATCATTTTCAGTCTCTGTTTCGGGTCTGGGACGGACATCTTGGAAAGATTCTTTACTATTTCATCCAGCAGGATACCTAAAAGACAGACAGCAGTTCATGAACAGATCCTACTTAGAGAATTGTATCCAAAGCCTGATAGATCTTATTCAGCTGTGCCATAGAGCTCCAATGTTGTCCAAAAACTATTAAAAACACCTCAATAAACCAGTGTTGCACTTGGTATCATGTTCCTTAATTATCATGAACTGTAACACACACACCACACTTTGAGTAACATTTTAAATTTCACTAAACCACCCACATACCTCCCTGCAGCCGGCTCTTCTCTTGTTGTTTGTAGACCCCAAACATAACCTGGGAAAATTTAACATCAAACATTATCATTCGATTACCCCACTTTTAAAAACTACAAAATAGCATCATGAGACACCAGAAGTCCTAAATTAAACCATAGATCTTGCCACTACTCCTACCTGAAAACTAAAGTCTTTGAGTACTCGGAGCTTCTCCATGACATCAGGAGTCACCCAGTCAGGAGCGGACATGTTGTGACGGGACTGAATTCACACAGACACACAGAAAACACAATGGAAATTAATATAAAATACATACAGAAGAGGGTCTGAAAGCTTTAATTAGGCTGGCTTTTTGTTTCCTGATAGCACTTAGTCAGCAGTCCTCTCTGCCTGCACACTCCTCTCACACGGTGCTCATCTAACGGCTGTACTCCGTGACCCAGCTGTCCCTGAGTTTAGAATTAGCTTATACTTCAAATCTCACACTATTGTGTGTGTATTTGACTCATAATAATTGTAACATTACTCATGAAAATTTGAAAAATGTAACTTGTAATAATAGATACTGATGTTGGTATATGTAATGACAGTAATACAGGATATTGAATGGTGGCATGCTGAAACACAAGCAGTGACCTCTGTGTGCTAGATAAGAAAACGACAAAAACAGATGTGAAACCGGTACTAGTTGCACAGTTCCTTTAACAACGTGTTTTCCAAAAGGTCCATATGTTCCTTAAAAACTGACGAGGTCGGTTGAGTCACAAGACTAAATTAACCAACACATGTGAGATTCTGTCAGTTACAGTCTCGCCCGCCAGAAGTTTACACATAACTTGGGTCTGTTGAAATTCAAAACGGCTTGTGAATCATGTCTTGAATAACTGGACGCCATTATTTAGAAATGAAAGCAACATAAGTAGTAAACCAATTAGCTGCTTGGCTTCACATTATCTTACCTGAATATTATACTTACTCCAATTAAAAAGAAATTGTTGTTTCAATTCATTACACAAATATGTTATTGTATATACAAAAAGTCAACAGAAATAACAACTTTTCTTTTTACTTCTTTCAATTCTGTGGGGGAGTGACTGTGTGTGTGTTCTCACCTCACAGAAGAGTGTGTCGTACACGTTCCAGACTGATTCCACATTAGTCTTATTCAGTCCGGTTTTATTCCTCACCAGGTCTATAATGTCCTGAAAAGAGGAACGCAGTAAGCTCCACATCCCTACATTTGTATCGCCTCTGAAAATCTCAAAAAAATGTCCTAATATGGTTTAGAACACATTTGAGATATTCAGACTAGAACATATTAGAATCAGGGTTAAAGAAAATCCAACATACGTAAGCAAAGAATTTATTCTCCTTTTGAGGTCATGTCACTCGGGCCTTCCAGTACCTGGTATGTATTGGTGACGTTAATAAATTCCGCCGTGTGTTCAGTTTCGTTCATCAGCTGTTTGTAGCGAGGACAGTCACCCAAAGGATAAGAGAGTAGCTAAAAAAAAAAAAAAGAAAGAAAGACAAAGAAAGTTCAGAAAAAGTGCGTTGATGATTATTATTATTATTATTATTATTATTATTATTATTATTATTATTATTATTATTATTATTATTATTATTATTATTACTACTACTACTACTACTACAAGGAGCACTGATACACCTATCCCCATCATATAAATACCCTCTCTTCACTTTGTGGCACCGTGTGTACAGGTATTGGCTGCCACTGCAAGTTTTCTTCAAAGACCTGCTGACCAGTGGGCGGGTAGAGACCTGGATGAACGCAAGAGACTGTTAATGTGAGGAAGAAATGAACTAGAAAGAGAAGTATTGCTGGTAGAAGGAGGAGAGGCAGGAGGACGAGGAGTTAGTTGACGTTCAGACCTGCGAGGTTGGCCTCGGCGCTCATCAGGGTCCGATCGTAGTCTGTGCTGCGAACGGAGATCTGAGGACAAAGGAGTTGCCAGTGAGGGATCAAAAGGGATTTACAAGCGGTCATCAAAGCCTTAAAACGGACCGCATTACGTAGGGCGGAGACGATATGCTTTTGACCCCGTTCGATTCTTTCACGATACATGGGTGCCGATTAGATTTGTATTGCTATTTTCATTCATTGGGATTCGATAACATTGAGTATTGCGATTTTCTTTTCCTTCTTAAACAAAAACAAAAGTTGAATGACACTTCTAGAGACAATATATCATGAGACATTTCTAAAAAATTAATTGTTTTCTAAGAAGGTCAGTCATCACGTATCAGTCGGACATTTATTTCATTTGTAAAGAAGTATATAACATGAATTTTCTGCTTTCCATCCGATTTGCTAGAAACGGATATGATGTAATTGCCGTTGGCGGTGCAGAATAACAAAAAATATTTAGGTGAATCACTGGTTTAAAAAAAAAAAAAAAATCATGATTCTAGGGGAAAAAAAACATTCTAAAAATCACCAAAAAAAAAAATAATCACGCTCATATGATTTTCGATTCCCCCCCCCCCCACCCCAAGCATTAAGTATGATAAGTCCAAATGTGTTGAAGAGAAGAGCTAAAAGTAGACTTTGGTAATGTACAAGTTCAAGTCTTATGATGAACAGAAATGCACAGGAAAACACGTCCATCATGCTCCAGGAATTGCAGCACCAATGGGAACCCTTTAGAACACCAACATGGGATATTCACACGAATCAGCGTGTGTCTGGCGGCGTGGCGTGTGATCTGTAAGCGGAGCGGTTACCTCGTGTCTCTCATAGGATTCGTTAAGGAATCCTTTGTACCGATTCCTCAGAAACTGGCCCAGACCAAAGTGCTGCCGCATCCCCGTCTGGAAACACACATGGAGAGGAAGGGACGTTATACTCCTGATGACATCACTGAATATAGTTAACCTTTCAAACCTTTTACACTTATGACACAAACAGAAAATCTGTGGGGGTTTAAAGTGGGGCAATAACATCAAAATATCAGGTTTGAAGGAGTAAACTAGATAATGATTTCCTTAAGAAATTATGCGTGACATTAATTGGTCTGGTTTTTGGATTACTTTATAATTCTATGAAAACTCATTGACCTAAATGTATTGGTTGAGTTATGGATGCCATGGGAGTGAATTGAGCTTTAAAAACATGCCTTTAATGATTACAGCCCGTAACTCAAACTGTACAGGTAATTATATGGCTGGGTTATAAATACAAATTGAACTGATGGGATTTCACAGACTTTAATGTAGCATATTACCAATAATAATTCAAATGTGTGCATGCCACCATAATAAGCTTGTGTACAGTTAATTACTGTGCAACACTGAGCATTTTTTAAATTGAGGTGGTACTGTATACAATGGCTGAGATATAAAGACAATTGATGGCAACAGTACACAAGGAATCATGTTTTTCAAGAACAGCTCATCAAATATGGAAACGTATCGACAAAGAATAATGCATGAAACAATGCATTCATTGCTATATGAATTAGAAATGCAGCATGAAATATTTTGCAGCTATAGAAGTATGCAAGACACCATGAGGTGCTGATGCACTGCAATCACACCAAGTAGAAAATACCCATCATGCCTGTGATAGCTGTCCAAACCCTTGTGGCCAGTCGCTCTCTTGGTGTGGGTCGGTAGGGTAGGCTTTGACTGGAGACCTGTCACCATGCCGAAACAACTGGGGGAGAGAAGAGAGGTCAGGCAACACCCAATTAACAACACACTGTTTCCCCTTTACAGTGTAACTGCAAGCAAAAAACTTCCACTGTGGCTGTTTCTATCAGTATTTTCGGTTTGAAAAATCTCATCATCGCTACACAGTGACTAAAGAAGGAACATACTGTAATTTGGTGATAAGATTAAGAGTTAGCTATCAGCAGAATCACTGTACAACTTGATACTGACATATTTGAAAGTCTATAAATGGAGCTGCATATACAGTATCTCACAAAAGTGAGTACACCCCTCACATTTTAGTAAATATTTCATTATATATTTTAAATGGGACAACACTGAAGATATTACACTTTGCTACAATGTAAAGTATTAAGTGTACAGCTTGTATAACAGTGTAAATGTGCAGTCCCCTCAAAACAACTCAACACACAGCCATTAATGTCTAAACCGCTGGCAACAAAAGGGAGTACACCCCTATGTTAAATTCCCATAGAGGCAGGCAGATTTTTATTTTTAAAGGCCAGTTATTTCATGGATCCAGGATACTATACATCCTGATAAAGTTCCCTTGGCCTTTGAAATTAAAATAGCCCCACATCATCACATAGCCTTCACCATACCTAGAGATTGGCATGGGGTACTTTCCATAAAATTATCTCTCAATGCAAATCAAACCAGCTATTAGGCTAACTGAAATAAAACCATGCCAATCTCTAGGTATGGTTGGAAAAATGTGAATGTATTTACCCAATGGTTAGTTTTTTTTTTGTAGCAGGCTGGAAGCCACTTGATCAAGCCGATATATTGACTGTCAGCAAATAAAATTGTCACCGTTTTCCTACCTAAGAGTAGATATCTGCATTTGATATTGCTTTTTAAATGACGCTTATTATTCCACCTTATTTCAAACATGCAACATTTGTAAACACCACGCAGCTCCTCTGAAAAAGAATCAAGCCAAAAAGCTTTGTCCCAATTTTCTGTGTCACTGGCGGTCATTAGTCCAGTCAGCTGATAGTAACAAGATTTCAAAGTGTTTGTCAGAGACTGCTGACACACAGGTCAAACGTGTCAACTGAAGAATCCAAACATAAAGGGCCTTAAAATGAGCATGTCCATGAGCCAAAGAAGGAAGAAAGGACAATAATAAAAGGGTGTCAAAGACATTAAATAAGTGAGTACAGGGACATATGTCTATGAACTGGGCCATTTACTTGAAACTGCTCCTTTGAGAATATATACAAACATTAGATCTATCCATCCATCTACCCATCCATCCGAGCAGTTTCAAGTAAAGGGCCCAGTGTGAACCCTAATCTTGATGTAGGTTGAAAGTAATATCTGTATCCAATCAATTAGGTCTCATTACTGGATGCCACCACATCAGCTGTCTACTCAAGTAGAGCAGTTTGACTCTTCGAGCCACGTCAGAGGTGTGGGTTTCTGGTTCTCTGGTGTGGAGAGCATGCATGACTGATCCGTCCAAAGTAGCTGAAAGAGTGTGTAAACTCTATTTGCAGGGTGGATTATCCCTTTAGAACGCCCTTATCTGCTCCATGATCCATTAACGGCTATCTTACAGGCTACTAACCAACCGTTTCGAAGAATGAGCGCAATGATAAGAGCATGTAACATTAAGTTCCAGGTGCAACAACCTTTTGACCCGATCTTCCTCATTCATGTGGCTTGATGTCACGGCTTTAACACATGAAAACACGAGTGTGTTCAATGCTATTATAATTCTCAAGTCTAGGACAGATTCCATGCCTACTCATCCTCATGCCAGAGGAGATTTAGATGAAGAAGAGATTAACGTGATAAATGTGTGACCAAGGTCTGGAATGTTGACTTAAAGAACTGGCATCAGTAATTAGAAAAGAGTTTGGAAAAATATGGCTCTCTCATGCCAAAATTATAACCATCAAATCATTCATTTTAAATGGATCCGTAGATATGATTTGATTCCTGTGAAAGCAAACTTGCATGAAACATTGTTTTATCATTGATTCAAGTTTTGATTACTGATACTCCGCTCACTTGGCTCCTCTGTAAACAGAAGAGTACAGTTTCATGAAATGGTGCATGCTTAAGACTTGAACACAGGTCGGATGGATGTCCTGTGCTCTTCCTACATAATGTATATTCTATATTGTGCTGTCAGATGATGTACACATGACTAGATTATATCCTACTTCCCTCAAACATTATAAGGGAAACACTGATCTAAAACACTGAAGAAATTAGCAGGTTAGGCTCATAGATAAATGCAATAAAAGTAGCAGACAGAAACAATTCACTGGCTCATAGATAAATGCAATAAAAAGGACATGCAAATATATATACCATGCGTGTGCTTTTAGTGCGGGTTTTTACTACAGTATATGGATAATGGTCAATTAGAGAATTAGACAACCTTTAAACATCAATAAAACTACAACTAATTAATTTAAAATAGTTCTATTGGTTAATATATACAAAAAGAAAGAACCATGCATACGAAGTTACATTACTGTGATAGTTCAACAATTATGTTCTTAGAGGAAACAAAGCCTCAGGAAAGCAATGCCACAAGTGCAAAGTGAATTTACACTGTATACTTGAAACTCACGGCATAGAAATAGACAGCACTGAGATGAAGCATAACTGCTTCATCTTGCAGATATGCATGTGGAGCTGATTGTTGCTCTGTGGTGAATAACTTCTGGATCCTTGACTGAGTTTCTTCCACTTGGCCTTCGTGGTGAGCTGTTAACAGGTCCAGGGCAGTTTGCATTTACCAAATTCTTTAACAAGTGCTTCCTTAATATGTGTCTCTGTATTACAGAGACACATATCACTCAAATCAATATCAATCAGACCAGTACTTCCTCAGAGCTTAAATATGACCCCAAAATATAATATATATTTATGAAAAAAACATTAACTATTCCCAAGTGTGGTGTGGCTTGGTTGTTCGTCCAGTTGATCAGTCACCTGCCAGGATAGGTTTCTGATCGGTTCAAGCTGACGGGTTAGACAGATAAGGCTTGTGATGCAGATTTAACAGAACTGACCTCAGCATGAGAGTTCAGAAGACCTCAATCATTTTTTGAAGTGTCAGCTGTTTTTTTGGAGGGCTGTCTTTGCTCGTTTCGTGGAGTCTCACGACTCAGAATTCAAAACACGCCTTACCTTTAGTTTTCCAATTCAAATATATTCATTTATTGTTAAATGTCAATGTTGTATCAACAAAATGTCCACTTCTGTAAATGGTTAGTCCGTTGGAGTCTAAAACAATGCATTAACGTTAACGTTACTAGCAAGCAAACACAAAATGAGCTTCTTTAAGAAAAAGTGTTGTTGCTAGCTAGGTGGATTATTAATATGCCGAATTTACTAAAAAAAATTAGTGCCGATAGATTAGATTCGTGTTCAAAGGAATACACAGGTTTACAGAGAAGCAAAGAAAACAGAACGTATCCTAAATTTAGAATATAGTTCCGAAAGAGTCTATCCACCGAAGCCAAACACAGCGAACACTGCAAAGTTCAAGACAGCTTCCGTAGCGTTAACGTTAGCCTATATTATATTAATATTACTCACCACAGTCACATATACTAGTTTCCTTTCTGCTGCAGCTTCTCCACAGACAGAACCGACAGTTAAAAGAAAGAGCACCGTAGCAGACACCATGGTTTCGTCTTTAAAACCGGAGGACTACGTTTGCTAACCGATGGCTGTTTGTAGGTTTCAGATCTCCTGCCTCAGCGCATGAGCGGCGTCGAGTCAACCCCTTGGATCCTGGATCCGGTCATAGATATATAGGATCCGGTTACCTTAGCTGCAACTAGATCGGAAGTTAAAGCATACAATGTAGCAAAACATGTGCAAGTCGGAGGGCACGTAAAGTGTTCAAAATAGTGATGTAGGCTATCTATTTCATCCTTTTTTAACGCGCATACGCAATATCTGCCCACATTAGTGATTTATTCCTAAATAATGGCACATTTTGTTTAGCACGCATTTTATTTTGAAATGAATAAGGGAAAACGGAAGTGACGGTTCATCCAATCCATGTGCGTACTACGTACTTAAAAAAAATCCTTCTCTAATAAAAATATAAAAAGTCCTTCTCAAATTTACAGTTTTTCTTAATTGCTAAAACACTAAAACTAATTGGCTGAACAAAGTTCTCAGTTGCCTGAACTCATTTAGCTAATTGTGCAGTCTGTTGTCAATACCTTAAACCATTTCACATGGTAAAATACAATGTGCAGATCTCACATAGACTTTTCACACAACTCACACATTCTCATTCTCAATACACATTCTGCACTCTGTCATCCATACTGGTAAACACAAGTGGCAACAATCAAATACAAATAGAGAACACATGTCATTGATTGAACACAACCACTTAAAACTGATTCACTTGTTTCAAATGATGTGACACAACCAATATAAGCCAGTTCAGAGAGAAAACAGGTTGTTGGAGGTGGGAAGGAGAAAATCTGAGAATGGATAGAAGAAACAATGTGAGAGGACGAGTGCGTATTGTTAAGAATCTAAAAGATGTGATCTTTTGATTTCTGAGGAGGAAGGAGAGGCTTGGTTCGAATTGAAAGTTAAGCAAAGGTTTAATGAACAACACGATGATAACGACATGACAAAAACAATCAAACATAAAACATGAAACACTGCCAGCAGGGGACTGCAGACATGCTTCCCCTTTTGGGGTCACAGTTCTGCACCTGGTTCCCTTGTCGGGTCACAGATCTGCAGTCCTGAAATCACCTTTGTTTCCGAATTATATTCCTGTCTCTCAGGATAAGGACACACCTCTGAATTTCAGGTTTACTCCAGGTCACAGACAAAGGTCGTTTATCATGGTAGTGCCGATTCTATTCAAGTTTACAGAGATATGCATTTCCTTTGTTCTAATCAAGTCTGGCCCAGCAGGGAGTGGCTCTCCAAAAGGCAGAAGCAACAGTTACCTTTCCTGTGGGGACAAAGAGTCTTCTCCATGCTAGACAGCTTGACAGATATGACCTAATTCATTCTTTAGAAGCTAGGTTTGGAGTGAGGCAGTCGAATGCTGATTAGGCTTAATCAGTATTGAAAAAATCATTTTCGGCTCAGTTTCAGTGTCACTCAGTCTCACAACAGTTTACATAAAATAAAAAACATTTTTGACCTAAAAGTATATTGCTCTAAAACATCACCAATGTTATAACTTTTTTAACTTTAACAATGTATGCGAGGTGTCAGGGCTGGATGCGGCACACAAGAGGCTTCTTCCCCAGTTGCCTCAGGAGGGACAATATTGCTGTGATGTTGATGAAGTGCTCTGGCCTGGCCCAGCCCAAGGACAAGAAGAAGCACATGCATTGATCACATGTTTACTCCTTTGATTTTTGTCCCTTTTAGTATTGTATACTGTAGTACAGTGCATTGTAGGCTGTATACTCTACAATGAACAAATTGTATGGCCCTGAACATTGTGCTTTCCATTTGTTAACAGTAGCAACTGCTCAATAGATTTTGACTGGTTGCAGGTCCATATCAACAAATTACAAGAATTACAGTATCACAGAGACAAAGGAAAAGTTTGTGAGATGGAGGGTACAGTACCGTAAAAATAGGGGTACAAGGAGGAGGAAGAACAAAAAAAATTGCAAAGAGCAAAGCAGAGTAGTAATTTCTGATCAATTTTGAGCTACTATGATGTAGTATGATGTTTTCGTTCATCTAAAGACAATGACGGAAAAATATGAAATTTGTTTTGAGATTAAAAATGTACTTCTCCCTGAGAACTAAATGTTTTGAACGATGTGTTTTCTATTTTTTGGTGTATTAATGACTGCTTGATAGTGTATATAATTTTGATCACTTTGTTTTTGATTTGAGAGCAGTATTTGATTTTGAACACAGGTAAAACTGTTTTGAGTCGAGGTTTTTTAAATAGTGCTTGAAGATGAGGTTTTGTGTTTAATGTTTTCAGACAATGGAGCAAGGTTTCAGAAATTGTGTTTTAGCAATTGAGAAAAACTGTAATATTCTTAAATCCAAACCATGCTTTAAGGTACTATTATTTGACTGTAACTCCTTGTCTGAGTCTCTGAAATGCAGTAAAGGGGAAACATGTATGTCTGCAGTTAATTTAGCCTACATGAAGATAAAAGCTGTGAATATGTTTGCCAATGCTTGTAGAAATGTAATGAGATGAGAAGTTGCTGTCATTTACTAATATCTGTATATGTTTGTGATATAGTGTTGTTTGTTAGAAATACAACACATAATTAAAATGTTGACTCAAAATGTCATAATTTTGACTTACTAGAGGTATTGACTTACTAAGTCTTCACTCTGAAATAAGTCAAAAAATATCAGACTAATAAGAATGTTATCGTTTTGACTTTCAAGCTTGCAGTTTTTGTCCTCTGCCTCTTGAGGTCAGTGTTGCGTTGTCTGCAAAAAAGTATCCTCTTTTTACATGGCAGACATATAGTAGCCTACCGGTATTTGCAATGAGACTGCTATGCAGCCTTCAGTATCTGTTACTGACAATAATTAGCCTACGTAGCTTTATTACAGGTACAAGATGGTGTAGCTTTAATAGTTCCAAACATTTGCAAGTTTATAGAAATGTATTCAGCAACTACTGTATTTCATTTTATGAAAAGAAAATATCAACAGATTAATTTAAAATTTAAAAATCAACACCTCACCTCTAATGCTAATTGCAATAGTGTTTTGTACATATTCCACTAAAGCTGCAATCCAAATGTGTCTTTGGACATGTGGGCCTTGCATTAAGTTCATCATGCAGGTATTTTTGGACCTTAAGTCTATATCTGGCTTAAAACTGCAAGGCTTACGGTCATAATCACACTTGTTTTAAGTAAGGTAAAAGTTAAAGCTGCATGTGTAGAAGCTTTGATGTTTGAAAAGGCTTTCTGTGCTCCTGACCCTTCTGTGCGCCCAACCCTTAGAGCAACTTCCTTAGAAAACCTTTGGCCCTGAGCTGACCCTTCTCCCATGACCCTGATCTGTATGTGTTTACACCAACACGCAGTGAAAAGCAGCTTTGTTGTGTGAGGATCTGGCAACAAGTAGCATAAGCCTGGATCCCAGTGGGAATCAGTGGCAATCTGATCTTTGTATACCTTTTTTCATCATCAGTATTCAACTACACTGTGATTACATAGTGAACATTTATTTTCCTGTGCTTTCATAGTTGTTTTTTTCCCCCCAAACACATGGGGTTGAATAAACCCTTTGGGAATATGGCTTCAACAAGTGCTTTGGTGCATTTTCTTCTTTGCTAATGTCTGTAAAAACACTTAATTTTTCTCTTTCTAGCTTGCATAATGAAAATAATGAGAATGTAGTTTTATGATCCAATGTAAGATCCATTGGACGATCAAAGCTATAATGTTAGAGAAGAACCAAGACTAGTTGTTTTTGTTCTATCATATCATTAGATCATAAACAATTACAGAGCCAAATACATTTATGTGACAAGCTGTGTACTAGTCCTCATCTTATCAAGTTTAGTTTCACTTTGACTGTCTCACTGCTTAAACTCTGTCATTACAACACAAGCTAACACTCACTCAGCTGCCAAATACTGAACTTTGTATTCCTAGTGCTATGGCAACTACTACTGCAGCTACAACTAGTGCTACTACTTTTACCCCCATTAATACCACTATATATACTACTACCATACTGATATTGCCAATATAGTTATTATTATTATTATTTGTAATGCTTCTACTTATCATACTATTACTCCCACTACCAATTATATTACTACCACTTGTATTATTATTATTACTTGTAATAATAAAGTTCTGAAAAGAATCCCCAAAACCCCGCTGAGGTAGAAGAACTTTTAATTTGCACATTTTTCTTTAGTGGTAAAAGGAACAGGCAGCTTATTTTACATGGAGTAAAACTTAGTGACTTGTGTTTAAACAAATTTGGAAAAAAAGAAAAATGGCAATAGGCAAGTAATTACACCCTACCTTCACACATAACAGAAAGAATTGTGTGTAGGGCAAATAAAACAAAAGAATCCTAATTATGCCACATGTTTTTTGAGCAGGTTGTGGCACACCTGTACATAAGATCCTTGCTCAGGCTTGCAGAGGGACAGAAAACACCCAGATTAATGTTAAAGTAAACCCTGTGGGAATGTATCAGTACACCACATCCCATAAACATAGAGTAGCAAAACAACAAAATTCAGCAATCAGCAATATTCCCTCAGTGTTGATGCCAAGTTATTCTACGTCTTTGCCGGTTAAGTGTCAACAATAATCTCTTTGTTGCTTTGTTTTTGCCCAGGCTGTTTATCTCTGCTATGTGTTACTAAATCCTGATGGAGGTGTTTATGTGTTTGCTCATATCTCAGATTATAGGTGACGGCTAATGCTGAAAACACATGCTACGGCCCAGTTTAACCCTTCAAAAACAGAAAAATAGGCAACAGCCAAATGTCACCAGGATCCCTCTCTCTCTCTCTCTCTCTCTCTCTCTCACACACACACACACACACACACACACACACACACACACACACACACCACCGGTGTCAACAATAAGAATAATGAGAACAATAGTGATTAAAGAAGGCAGGGATTACCCTTAATCTGTAGTGTTTGTTTTAGTGGCATTGCATATGCTCATTAAGAAGACAGGATATCCTCCCATCCATAGAATCTAATTCACACTGACACCTCAATCTGCTTTTTGGGAGATCATAAAAGGCAATCCAAGTGTATGTTTTGGTGCGGGGGGGGGGGGGATCTGCCCCACACGGACATGACTAATGATCATGAAGATCACAGGGAGAATTACTAACATAATTACCGAGATGATCGGATGAACAGATGTCTGCGAGCTTCCTCCTGTCATCTGACAGGCCTCATGCAGTCACCCCAAGCGCCTCATATTCAGCACCTTGTCTCTGCTTGGGATCTACACTGAGGAAAAATGTTTTAGTTTTGTTGAAATCGTGTGTGGGAAGAGTTGTGAGCAGAGATGCAGTGTGAGCATGAGCAGCCAGATGATGGCAGCGTTTCTGCAGTTTGTTATTACACTGAAGCCACTGATGCATGTGCCTTTAGTCATTCCTTCTCTGTGAGATGGCTGTTTTTCATTCAACAAGAGAGCTCTTCTACCTCAGCAGGGTTTGGGGATTCGTTTCACAACTTTATTATTACAAGTAATAATAATAATAATAATAATAATAATAATAATAATACAAGTGGTAGTAATATAATTGGTAGTGGGAGTAATAGTATGATAAGTAGAAGCATTACAAATAATAATAACTATACTGGCAATATCAGTATGGTAGTAGTATATATATAGTGGTAATAATGGGGGTAAAAGTAGTAGCACTAGTTGTAGCTGCAGTAGTAGTTGCCATAGCACTAGGAATACAAAGTTCAGTATTTGGCAGCTGAGTGAGTGTTAGCTCGTGTTGTAATGAAAAAGCAGTGAGACAGTTTAAGCAGTGAGACAGTCAAAGTGAAACTAAACTTGATAAGATGAGGACTAGTACACAGCTTGTCACATAAATGTATTTGGCTCTGTAATTGTTTATGATCTAATGATATGATAGAACAAAAACAACTGGTCTTGGTTTTTCTCTAACATTATAGCTTTGATCGTCCAATGGATCTTACATTGGATCATAAAACTACATTCTCATTATTTTCATTATGCAAGCTAGAAAGAGAAAAAGAAAGTGTTGTTACAGACATTAGCAAAGAAGAAAATGCACCAAAGCACTTGTTGAAGCCATGTTCCCAAAGGGTTTGTTCAGCCTATGTGTTTGGGGAAAAAAAACACTATGAAAGCACAGGAAAATAAATGTTCAATATGTAATCACAGTGTAGTTGAATACTGATGATGAAAAAAGGTATACAAAGATCAGATTGCCACTGATTCCCACTGGGATCCAGGCTTATGCTACTTGTTGCCAGATCCTCACACAACAAAGCTGCTTTTCACTGCGTGTTGGTGTAAACACATACAGATCAGGGTCATGGGAGAAGGGTCAGCTCAGGGCCAAAGGTTTTCTAAGGAAGTTGCTCTAAGGGTTAGGCGCACAGAAGGGCTGATATGACCCTAAGCCTTGCAGTTTTAAGCCCGATATAGACGAAAGGTCTAAAAATACCTGCAGCCAGATGATGGCAGCGTTTCTGCAGTTTGTTATTACACTGAAGCCACTGATGCATGCACCTTTAGTCATTCCATCTCTGTGAGATGGCTGTTTTTCATTCACCAAGAGCATTTTGTAAACATGCAGCAAAGTGCAGTACAAGCATAACATAATATCAAATCACAGAGAGGAAAAAAAACAAGGTTCCCTCCCTTCAGCGTTTTTTTGACACAGCAAAAGCTACACGGTCAACACAAAATGAGCCTAATCATTACCAAATGTAGACACTGCTGGAGCGTTACATGGGAGAAGAAATGGTGAGGTGTTCAAATAGCAAACAGAGGTTCCAGTTCGAGAGGAATACCCACAGGTTTAAATATAGCCCACAACAGCTCTTATATAACACGTGGGACGTCAGGGTTGTTTACACTGTTATTGCCTGATAAATGAATGGTATATCCAGCATTATGTTACACATTTCAAATCCTCATTAATCCAAATTAGCCTGTCAATCACACTATAAAATAATAATATGTTAATGGTGGTATCACTCTGCTGCAGCAAAACATATATAAAACGAGTGTTAGGCCTAGTTGTGTGATTTGCTTGCACTTTCATTTTACAGTATAAAGTAAGTAGTGGCGTTGTTCAAAGGGATTCTGAATAATTTCTGTTTCTGCACGAGATAGCTGTTGGAAAAGCAGGGGCGGGGTTTGCCTGGGTGATTGTTCCATCAGCCAATAGGCAGCGTCAGAGCCGGGTGATGGACAGGCACGGCCCCTGCAGGACGCACCGCCCCCCTATGACTCTGTGTTTTATTCTGTTTTTAGAGCAGCAGCGTCACATGTTGTTTTTCTCCAGGATCAGATCAGTCCCTTGGTCTGGTCCCACTGCACAGTTGCTTCTACCGTGGTGGACAGCGGACGCAGCTATCGCTGTCTGCGATGGATTAGATAAAAACAAATAAAACGGATATCTTTAAAGTTATTTAGCTGCGAGTTAAAAAAGAAAATAGAAAGGAGTCTGTTTATCTGGAACTCAGAAGTGGTGAGAAATGGCAAGTCCTCCGGCGACGGGTGGACACCTGTTATCTAATGGGACGAACGGCGTGAAGAAGTACGGATACCTGAGGAAGCAGAAACACGGACACAGGCGCTTTTTTGTGCTCCGGGAGCTGACCGAGCGCAGCCCAGCCCGGCTCGAGTATTATGAAAGCGAGAAGAAATGGAGAAACAAGTCCGCCGCGAAACGGGTCATAACTTTGGACTCATGTCTGTGCGTAAACAAACGGGCCGACGCCAAACACAAGCACCTCATCGCCCTCTACACCAAGGACGAGTACTTCGCCGTGGCTGCAGACAACGAGCAGGAGCAGGAGAGCTGGTACATGGTGTTGACAGATCTGATAGCCGAGGGGAAAATGTACGACAGCCCCGCTTCCACCTCCTCTTTAGTGGGCTTTGAGGAAGCCAGCTACGGACTCATGACTCCTGCAACAGCTGCCTATAAAGAGGTATGGCAGGTCAACTTGAAATCCAAAGGCTTGGGTCAGATCAAGAACCTCACTGGAGTGTACAGGCTGTGTTTGTCCAGCCGGACCATCAGCTTTGTCAAACTGAACTCCGAAACAGCTGCTGTCAGTTTACAGCTCATGAACATCAGGAGATGTGGCCACTCAGACAGCTTCTTCTTCATAGAGGTGGGTCGCTCAGCGGTCACTGGGCCTGGGGAGTTCTGGATGCAGGCGGAGGACTCCGTGGTGGCGCAGAACATCCATGAGACCATTCTCGAGGCCATGAAGGCCATGAAGGAGCTGTCTGAGTTCAGGCCGCGGAGCAAAAGCCAGTCCGCCAGCACTAACCCCATCTCTGTGCCCACACGACGCAACCTCAACAACCTGCCCCCCAGTCAGACGGGCCTGGTGAGGAGATCCAGAACAGATAGCATGGCAGCCACGTCCCCAGGGAGAAAGTTCACATCCTGTCGGATAAGAACGGCCAGCGAGGGGGACGGAAGCGTGACCCGGCCTGTGTCCATGTCCATATCTGTGAATGGGAGTCCCACCAGTCCAAACTCTGGGAATCACCTCATCAGGTCTCATACGCTCAGCAGTGGGCGCACCTGCAGGATGCTAGAGTCCTCCTCCAACCTGCATCATAGCCGCTCCATGCCGGTGTCCAACTCCCCACCGGGCACCTCCAGCCCCATCAGCATGTCTCCCAGAATGGGGGCTAATATATCCACTCCCGACAAAGCTAGGCGTCCTTTCAGCTGCAGCGCCTCCATCTCTGGCTCTCTCAGCGACACAGGCTTCATGCTGTGTGACGATTACAGCTCCAGCCCAGGGGAACTTCGATTCCTCCCCTTGACACGCAGTGACACCCCTGACTCGCTGTCCAGCACGCCTCCATCCCGTGACATCAGTGACCCTTGTGGCTACATGACAATGGAGGGGGGGAATGGCAGCAGGTCTGGGGCTGGCGGTGATGCTCTGGCATATGACAAGGATTACAGGAAGCGGACGCACTCCCTCACCACACCACGTCAACAGAGGGTGGTGACGCCGTTATCCTCGGCCTCCCTGGATGACTACACACTCATGAGGATGGCCCACGGACAGAACTCTCACTCTGCCTCTCCCAAAGTGTGTTACCCTGAGGATTATGGAGACGTTGAAATCGGTTCATCCAGGAGCTCCAGTAGTAACCTTGCCGATGATGGCTACATGCCAATGACGCCAGGTGTAGCAGCCCAGTCTGGCAAGGTAGACAACTACGTGCCCATGAGCCCCATGTGTGTCTCAGCACCAAAGCAAATTGTGAACCCTAGGGTGCACCCTCAGGCGCCTGCCAACGGCGGCTACAAGACCAACTCCCCCTGCAGCAGCTCTCTGGAGGACAACGGCTACATGAGAATGTGGTGTGGCTCCAAATCTTCAATGGAGAGCCCGGACAGGCACGGTGAATACATGAACATGTCACCTGGAAACCCACCTCCACTCCAGACCCCCCCTGAATACTACTTGGGCCTGTTGGCTGGTGAACCTGCATCAGTGAGGTCAGCTTACCAGGCTGGCTCTCTCACGCTCCCTGCTAAACTTCAGGCCTCCAAGAATGAGGAAAGCAGCCAGTATGTGTTGATGAGCCCTCAGAGTTTGAGGCAGAGGGCGGGGGAGTCAGACTATTATTCAATGATGCAGCCCAGTGCAGCTCAGACTTCACCACTTAGCCCCTCTGTACCCTCCCCAGTCAGACACGGGCGGGTAGAGAGCCTGCCATACAGAGGAAGGCTTGGTAGGCCTAACAGGCTATCCCTGGACACCCTGAGGACCCTGCCCAGCATGAACGAACACCCCCTTCCCGGAGAACCCCGGAGCCCTGGGGAATACATTAAAATTGACTTCAGCTGCGCCAGGTTCTCCCCACCCTCCATTGTATCCACAGAGAGCCAGTCTTCACTGGGCTCCAGCGGTGGGGGCCCGGGGCGGTCCTCTCTGACCGACTACATGAACCTGGAGCTGGGCTCACACTCACCCAAGGAGGCTGACACTCCCGCTGAGCCCTTGGACACACTCCCAGAGTTATCCATGTGCTTAGTCGAAGATGGAGTGTACCATCTGGATAGCGAGAAAGGGTCTCAGGGCGATGAGGTGAAAAACGATTACACTGAGATGACATTTGGCATGACCAGCTCGCCTCCACAGCTTGTTCCTCAGAACACTGCAAGGTATGTGTATCTTTTGGGAGGGAGCCATTTTAAGTGTGTTATCATTAGTAAAAATAGTGACTGCTCCTCTTATCCCTTGCTTTTGCAACAGTGTGACTTTCCCCATTGTGGGATTAATAAAGGATTTTGAATCTTGAATCTTTTGATTCAGTAATTATTATATTATTAACAGTGTGTACTGTGTGTTGAAGCAGGCATTTTAATTACTCTGAATGAAAACCTTTTTACTCAATGAATAAATGTACAGTGTGGAATGGAAAGTGTCTGATAATCAACATTATCATGTATAATGTGGAGAAAAAAAAACATAAACCACTATCCATGGTTGATTTCCTTTTTAATAAAGGTATAGTGATCAAAGGGAGATGGTGGTAACAAGAAAAAGATAAGGATGGGATGTGAATTATGCAAACGTGTCTGTGACTCGACATGACGTAAATATCCTGAATATTTTAGCAATTTGATTGTATTTTAATCCTTGATGGTCTGTTTTCTTTTACATGTATGAAAATAAAAGCTATTTCGAGACTTAACGTGTCATATTTTAAACTTTTGTTCTCCAGCAGCCAGAGCATCCGTGAGAGGAGGCTCTCTCTGGAGGACCAGGGAGTCCCAGAAGGCATTGGGGTCTTCCTGCTCGGGGCCACCTCTTCCTCCGCAGTGGACCCCAACTGCTCCGCCAAGGTGATCCGGGCCAATCCGCAGGGACGTCGGCGCCACAGCTCCGAGACCTTCTCTTCTACCGCCACCGTGACACCGGTCTTCCCTTCCTTTGCCCGCGGTGACATGGTGAAGAGACACAGCTCGGTGGAGAACATCTCATCCCGGAGCAGCGAGGGCTCCGACGAGGAGTACGGCAGCCCTGTGAACAGGCAGAGCTCGTCCGGCTACCCAAATGGGCTGAACTACATTGCCTTGAACCTGCTGGGCAACAGGGACGTGGAGAAATGCGAGGACCTGGCTGGCTTCAAATCCACCAGCAGCTGCAAAGGGGGTATCAATGGATTACACAGCTCACCATATGTCTGTTTGGGATTCAAAGAGGCTGCAACCACTGCCAAAGGTGAGTGAGGTCGCTGTCAGAGTTGTTGCTGCTTAATAATTTATCTAAACTTTCAACTAAAGTCCTGCAGGTGTTATTGTTTTAAAGGGAGAAAGTGTTTTAGGGTAGTGAAAAGGTAGCTTTTTATTTGAAACAAATGGCCAACGCAGTTTGTCTTTACTGTTAGAGAAGAGAGCTGCACTGTACAGTTTGCAGTCAAATTGAAGAGAAGAAAACCAAGGATGAAACTAGTATTTCCTCCAGATTCAAATTCAATCTGGCTCTGTGGATTTTACATGAAGTACTATGTAGGTGGTTCTGATGCAGCTGGTGCTCCTCCTACTCCAGAGTACTTTCATATCCTGTAACATGAGTAGCGTTTTTCTGACAACTTTTACAACAATTAAACGGTGCCAATGGGTGTTTGTGAGAGCATTGGCTTTTGATTTTAGTTGCTATCAGTCACACTTTTACTTTTTTGACTCATTTTATATTAGGTATTCTCAATATTCCCCACGACATGTGAACGCAGCACAAGGCTGCTATAAAACCTGACCAGGCTGAGAGCTCTGAAGTAAACAAACAGCAGCATGACAGAGCAGGACGCTGCCTCGCTGCCGCCGTCGTGGGCTGCAGATACTAAAAATACACAAGTAGATGTAAGGATTCCACCAACGCTTATTATGAATGAAAGTTGTTTGTGCAAAAACAAAACAAAAATGAGAGACCACAGATTCATTATAATTCATTAGACACAAGTATTGTTCAGGCCTCCTAATGTGACACTGAGCCCCGGGCATTTCCGGCTGTTGTTTTTCAGTTGGGTAGGCTTTAGGATGTGTTGCACATCAATGTGACCTCTATAGACCTCTTATTCCCACCATCCCATAATCAATACAGTGTCCCAGAACATCCCAATGAACCAAATAAAGCTGTGGCGTGGGATAGCAGACACTGGAAACAAAGGGGAACAGCAGAATGTTGACATTAAAGCCGAGTTTGCCCCCCTGTCCCCACGCCATTTACTGGACACAGTGAGCTCACATGTGTTTGCGAGCACGTAGAAGGTTTGGAGCGGGGGGGGGGGTGAGGGTGGGGGTCTGCTAACGCTGACATGTGAGGCCCAGCACAAGTGCATATGTGTGTGTGTTCTTGTAGGCAGCAAGGGAAAACAACAAAGTAGGCAAGTTGCTATGCATCCATGAGGTAACTGGATGTAACGGTCCACATTCCTGGCTGAGCGGGTTTGAAAAGTTGCTGTGAGAGGGGCCTGTTTTTGTCCCAGCACCAGGCCATTTGAACAGAAGCTGGCTTTTATTTCACCACGTGGCTCTTGTGTAAGAGAGAAGTTGTACTTTGTTTCATTTTAAGCACAACACAGAAAAAAATTCGATACACGTTTATTAGTCAGTGATGTTCTGGTAAATAAAGAGGAATGTACAAACCAAAGTAGCCCACACAGTATGGTAAATCAATCCCCTTCATTTATGCATTCTTTAAATGTACAACTGTGTGACAACCTTGACAGTGACAAGTACTGTACATGACACAAGTAAAATGGCTGTTTTTTTGGTAAACTGATTTCATGATAGTCTTAAATTTAATTTAATTTACAGCAAAATGACTCCCAACATGTGCTCGCATGATTGTTTTTATCGAAGCTGTGTCCGTTGGCACATGTTCTCTACTCATGTTTTGATGGAGTACGAATATTTTTATGGTGCTAAGACAGCTTGAATGTAATTAAGTAGAGCGGGGGAGGGAAAAGAGTCAAGCACATACATGTGGACTGTAGCACGTACACATGCAGAGCAGCCAGGGAGTTTTTTTTTTTCCTTCTCCCAGGGATCTTGTTTTCCAGTGGCGTAGCCTGCATCCGCATACACTTGGAGGACATGTCCAGAGAGAGACTGGCCTGTTTTGTTTTCCAGTGCCTGGCTGTTTGTGGGAGAGCGAATGAATGCGTGCATAATGGGGCAGGATGGCACGTGCACTCCACTGCCCTTCTGCCTCATTAGGCTGTTCACTTAGCAGAAGTAAGAAGCAGAGAGGGGGAGATGGAGCACAGCCTTGTATGCTCGGTAGAAAGAGGAAGGAGGGAGGGGGCTCAGGCTTTTTAAAGCAATAAATAAACTCATTGGTGAGGCCCCCTTCAACCAAGGTGCATTTTGGGAGCGCAGGATGGCAGACCCGATGGCTTGTTTACTGAACACTCAGTACCACTGCTGTGTGGCGAAGTGGGGTGAAGGAGGTCAAAGTGCGCTACTGGGATTTTTGGTGTTTATCAGGACGTCACGCTGGGCCCCCTTGGACCATGTGCCATTCCGACCCAAAAGTCTGCAGGTTTTCATTCCAGCCAAACACCTCCACTGATTTGTTAACCCTCTTAGTCAAATGTAGTTAGGCTGGAATGAGAACTACTGGTGGAAGTGCCACCACTCTGGACGAAGATGTTTGTCAGGATAAAGAATCAGCCCCAACAGGAGCTTAGAACTCAGCCCCCCCCAGCCACATATAACCCCCTTGGTGAGAAATG
Organism: Perca fluviatilis; assembly: GCF_010015445.1. Classification (NCBI taxonomy): domain Eukaryota; kingdom Metazoa; phylum Chordata; class Actinopteri; order Perciformes; family Percidae; genus Perca; species Perca fluviatilis. Next base: position 5,279,496 of record NC_053135.1, on the reverse strand, counting down.
TGACTGCACTTTTTTGAGTCATCAACACCCTGAAGTCATAAGCTTTTGACAGCTGGATACGTTCTTCTGGTGCTCCACCTAGAGTTAGCTTAGATGTCTTAATGCCTGACATAACGGACAGGTTTGTTTACCTCTTGTTTTGTCTGCGGACCAGCCCATGTGACTCGGAGGTGGTGTTTACCTCTGCCCTTCCATCTCTTCTCGCAGCCCTGGCAAGCCGCAGCTCAGCCAGGTGGATGTTCTGTACCAGACCCGGATTAGCCAAGTCAGCCGTCTCTGTTCCCGTCTGCCTAATACCTTTTATCTAACGGCCCTGCTGCCACTGTGGGGATTCAAGAAGCTTGATTTGCATAGTGAGATTATTCTCACTACAGTTAGGTGTATCTAACAGTATTGATTTGTGTGTGTTTGTGTGTGTTGTGTGTTTTTTTGTGTGTTTTTTTGTGTTTGTGTTGTTGTGTGTGTGTGTGTGTGTGTGTGTGTGTGTGTGTGTGTGTGTGTGTGTGTGTGTGTGTGTGTGTGTGTGTGTGTGTGTGTGTGTGTGTGGTTGAGGGGGAAAGAGGGAGGAATGGGGGTAAACACTTGCCACTCTGCCCTGTCTTCCGCATGCGAACAGTCTTATTATACAGATTTTCCTTCCAATAACCCCACTAGCACGTAAACATACCATTATGTCTCTTTCTCATGAAAAAACACACACACACACACACACACACACACACACACACACACACACACACACACACACACACACACACACACACACACACACACATATCCCTACCTACTCACTCTCTCTCCTTTAATAACAGCCCACCATCTGCCGCACCCATAGGCTGCAGAGAGCATGACCATCAGCATTGTGTGTGTGTAATTCAGCGGCCAGATTAAAAGCATTTGTGTCCATCTACTGAAATCCCGCTTCCTCCCAACGTCATTGAGTCAGTAGTATTGCGAGTGATGTCATCGCAGGGATGATGTGGTGGTGGGTAAATCCAAATGCACCCAGAGCACGTATATCTATGTTAATTACATTTCCTGTGATGTGTGCGTGTGCTGCGATGTCCGAGGGTGCAGCGAGCGAAAGGGGTCTAGCTGCACAGCCACGCATCCCTAACTCGCTCTCAGCATGCTTGGTAGATGGGCTGTCATTACAAGGTGATTTTGATTACATAAACTTGGGCTACATTATTAAATAAATCTGTTTGTTTTTTTCACTTGGCCGCCTTGATACTACTTTTTCCACTGCTGGAATTCTGTCCAACATCATTACTTTGTGGCGCCCATGTGGCTCTATTTGATTTTCTACAGGTCATATTTTGTTCTGGCATTGTTCTTTAAGGTGACACCTGATTATAGCCATCAGCCTGATTGTTCAATCCATTGTTGCTGCATCCCTGCACACTGGATCAGACACACACATACACGCAGCTGTTGAATAGTTTATTTACATCTGCATCAGGCCTGCCTGTATTGAAGCTGACATGTGTGTGCGGCAGACATTACAAAGCAGTGCAAATAGCCAAGGCAGGAAATCTAGAAATGCCATGCTACTTGATACACTGTATAGAGGACAAAAATGCACACGTAACACCGCAGGCTCTTGTGTCAGTTTCGGGTGTGTGTGTGTGTGTGTGTGTGTGTGTTTGTGACGGTCCCCACAAAGATAGTGAAACAAACGTCTGTGCGTGCGTGTCGTAGCACGGGGAGGAGGGGCACTAAAGTAGGCCGGGATGTTCCAGACAGAAGCGCTAGCTGCTAGAATACTGCGTGGCCAGCGTTCCCCACATTTAGCCAGCCACGGCTCCAGATGAGATTACAGCCTCTGCAGGCGAGATTAGATGGCCTGGGCTAGATCAGTGAGAGCCTGCAGCCACTCCACGGACAGCAGCTGGCTAATACGTAATGCAAGGTGTGGGCATATGTTCGCTTGAGCCTGTCCAGATTTCGGTTCATCGTAATAAAGCACAAATCAAGCTAAAATAAATAGAAATATATGTTGGCTATAAAATCTGTGTAGCACTGAAGACAAATGTTCCTTCACATCAGCCAGTATCTACTCAGTGTTTATAAGTGAACTCTGTATGTTTAAATAGTGAATTATATAAAATACAGGGACTTATTTTAGGATTTAGTGACTTAACATCCATAGTGTCCTCAACTAACCTCCACCCTTCTCTGTTTATGATTTTATCGTATAAAAATAGAATTAAGACAATGTTTTTTCAAGACTGTTTCTTTACATGTGGACTGGATGAAAGCTCCAAAAATGGCAACTTTTCAGGAACTAAGAACAGCTTTTCTTTCAGCCCGACGGCTGTGCATTTTTTAGGTTATCTGAACGCTTATTTAAGGGTTTCATCAGCATTACACTGAGAGAGGTTTCCCAGCCCAAAGACAACCATGTAATCTTTGTGTGGTTTCATGACACATGGCTGCCGCGAGGGTATTGTCCTCCTGAAAGCCAGTGCCCTCGCGTCTCTAGGGCTTGCCTCCTTCGTCCCCACTCACCGTTCCCACACATATTTAGTTGTGCAGCCCTCCCTTCACAGCTGGAATCCATCTCTTCCTGGAAGCTTCCAGTTTTCCCAGTGTCCCTCCCTCCCTTTGACCACCACGCTGCCTTAAGTACATCCTTCCTTCTTTCAGCTTGCAGTGCCCCCAACCCCTCCTCCACACACAGGCTGTTACCAGTGGCCACACCATCCTTAATCTATAATTACCAATGCAATATAAATGCAACCTCAGTTTTTCTCTCTGTGTGTAATATCAGATGCATCAGCTACTGTATTGCTCGCTGCCACTACTGCTAGCTGGTTCTCCTCCGCTCAGTGTGTGTCCATAGCAACACGGTGCGAGAGGAGAACCCCACCCCCCATTTTTCTACATCCCAGATTATGTAATAACAACCGTTGCTGACCATTCTCCACTTCCAGCTTCCCCCTGCTGTCCTTTTAAGCGCTTCCTGGGCAAAACAGCTGGTGTGTTAAGAAATGACACATACCATCTAACCACCACACGATAGGATTGGGATGGGTTGGGGTGGAGGGGTGACCAGTCCAGGTGGAGCAGAGTGAGCTAAACACATCATGGCTGAAATGAACCAAAATGCATAATGCATAAATACCGTCCTTCAACTCAAATAATACACCTAAAACAATCACATTAACACATCCCAAATCCCTTCTATTTAACTTGTGTGTGCAGCATTCACTGTTCCTGTTATTCAAGCTGCTTTTCCCAGTGGCACCTTGTTATTGTGGCACAGAACACAGCCTAATCTGAGTCTGAATGAGTTCACACTGTACAGTATAAGACTGCATTATAGTTACTGGTGTTGTTGGTGTGAAAATAATCTACAATTTGGGGTTAACACACTTTTTTTGACAATCAGATAGAAAGGAGCTCTTACAATATCTCTACTCACACCTGTGATTCTACAGCTAATTGTCTCTACGTCTCATGTATTTTGATTCTAGCAAGTTTTATGCAGTATTCAATTGGAAGTTTGGAATTTGCATTTTTTATTAAATTACCCGCAGTCCCACAAAACAAGCTGGTTATTTGCTTTAGTTTGAATAGTGATTTATACTTAAAGAACTATGTATATATATATATAGTATATAAGTATATATATATATATATATATATAGGAATGATGGATGGATATATATATATATATATATATATGCATATGTATGTGTGTATATATATATATGTATGTATATATGATGTATGGATGTTGGTGTATGTACATGTATGTATATATGGCTGTATGTATATATGTGTGTGTGTATGTATATGTATGTATATGTGTGTATTTTGTTATTGGCTTTGGCAATGTTTTATAGAAGGAAATCATTTGGTAACGGAAATTAAATTGACGAGCCAAGATTCACACAATGACTTCTGGTGAGAAGCACTGAATGTAATTAGAACTTGATTGATTGTATACAAAAATACTTTACAGTGCAGCTTTAAGTCTCCATATATTTCATCACTGTTGGCCTTTAGCTGGTCCATAGGTATTTATTCACTCCCACTCCCCTAATGGTAATGCACCACATTTGTATTTTACATGTTACAAATTTGAGTAAAATTTGCTTGTAAATGGCTACAAATGTTCATCCTATAGTAGTTAATAGTATGTGATTGATAGAGAACATAGCCAAAGAGTGTTGATATGATAAGATATTTCTACTACTAACTCCTTCTTTTCCTCTCTTGTCATCTCTTTCAGACTGAAGGACTCTTCAATCCTCTGACTTGGCGTCTTCACTGACCTCGAAAACCAATCTACTTTGCCCTTTCACTGGGCTCTGTGGCCGTAAAAGACTATCTGGACCCTTAGTAACACTCACACACACACTTTGGAAACAAGCAGGCCACCAACTATGCATGTCATGAATTCACTGAAGGTGGCTGGGTGGGTGGATGTGTTGTTGTGTATTGGTGTGTCTCATGTTCCCTGCGCTTTCACAGGCTATTTGTCCTGTGACCTACATTTTGGCGCAAGCACAGAAGCAAAGATAGTCAGATAATAACAAAACTCTAATGGTACCCAGATACTATTTATTAATTTGAGGGTAGTTTTATGACTGCCCGTATTAGTGTGAGTGTGTTTCTGAGACAAAGTACAACCAACCGGTATGACAGTGAACAATGAAATTTACTATAGAAATGGCCCAGGGAGCGATGATACCAGTGTACACGGAGTATATAACTATATTTAGATTAGATATGTTATTTATTTTTGGAAGATGAATGTCTGATAAGACCTACCCAATGCCTTAATGTCTATACCGTGCTAATGTTTTCTATGAAATAAGAGATAAATATTCTATTACGGTATGTCTGTTTGGACCTACATCTCTATATTGTTATTCTGTTGTGAAGAGTAAAAAGCCTAGCTTACCAGGAAAAATATTATTTCAAAAATGTACATTACAGTGGAGCTGCTTACGATCTGATTTATCGTATTGATATAAAGTATTTTCTTAATAATTTCTTATTTATTCTAACCTAGTTTATTTTTTGTCCAATTAAAGCTCTGGACTTAAAGAAATATATTTCTAAATGTCTTTAAAAGTTATGCATGTCTTTATAACTCAACTCAAACCCCACAACACCAGGCATCAGAATGCACTGTACCTCCCACAGTTAGTCACTTGAGCCTAAAAACCTCACACACTCCTACCTTCAAACCTACGGTCTGCTGTTGAGCTTGATGCAGGCCGCCCTGCTGTGAAATCATTTAACTGTACAACTGTATAGTTGAGGGGACGATGGAGGGGTGGAGCCAATGAAAAATGTCAAGGTTGGGACACAGTCGAGACAGTTTATGGTCAACTAGTGAGGGCTGAAGTGATGGAGGGGAAAGGGGCCGCCATTGTCAGCAGGGCTGGACAATCATCGAGGGGAGGGGGGCTCTGCAACACAGAAAAAGTCGAAGAAAAGCGGCCAACAGCCACATCTGGCACCATCATGGAGGTTCACTGGAGAACCAGCTGTCTGGAAAATATATCTGTATGGCAGACAGCACAAAAAGTTTGAGCTTGCTGAAGAGAATTATGTAATGTTACAGAAGACAATTATGTAATGTTACAAGATAAAGCAAGACTATGTAACTATATCACTAAGTGACAACTATGTAACAATAACAGGATAATGCTAAATGCTAAAACATAGTGTAATAGTTGTAGAAAAGTCATCAAGTCACTGAACTGGCTTAGTAAAGTACTGTACAGAAAACCATATCTAATGTTTGCTGAAATTAACCACCGTCTCCTACTGTCTGACATTAGCTAACATTAACCACCGTTAGCTACTGGTCATACCAGAAGTTAGCAACAAAACTCTTGTTCAAAATTAGCTTATTATCTTTTGCTTAACAGCAGCCACTGTGGCCAAATGCTAACATGTAGTTTAACACAAGTATACAAACCGACTTGGTAAATGTCAGTAACACAGCAGGATCTATCTAAAGTTTGATAACGTTAGCTAACATTAGCTACTGGTCATACCAAGGCTGTAGCAAGGGCGTTTTGTAATGGGTTATTTCTTTCAAAAGTTACATATTCTTGTTTTAATCTGAAGAAACTGAAGCTGGTCTTTGCTGCATCGTTCACTGTGCCAACTCCAACTGGCTCACAACCCCTTTAGTGTACAGTAGATTGTAAAACTTTCAACCATGTCTGAATGTATCGCTGAGCTGGTGGAAACACCACAGGAACATAATGTGGAAACGGTTTTGACAGAGTTGAAAAATATTGGAGCTGTACCATGCTAAGTTGTGGTATCTATTTATCTACAGAGTCTTGAATGTGTATATTGTGTACATAGAAATAATTTAACTAAAAACAATCTATTGAAAATACATATAGATTTTACCTACATTGCAATGATATTCCTGTGTAAAGACTTTGGCTACCGATTTTTAATAAGGGGATGGGGTTTTTGCTTTGGGTTACTGTCTGCTTTTCTCCCTCACAGTCCCTGTGACTATATGAAAAAAACAAATACTCTATTTAATTATTGAGATCTCTTTGCCTTGTTGACACACTTTACCTAATTGCTTAAATAAACTACTCCAGCACCTACCTTGGACCCTCCTCTCCATCCCTCCAGACCTCCCGACCCCTCCTCCACACTCCTCCTCTCCCAGTTTAACCCAGCTCACTCCTCCTGAATCTCCAAACTCATCAGCTCTTCCAAACCCACTACCTGCTCCCTTGACCCCCTCCCTACTCCACTTCTGAAGTCCTGCCTCCCGGTCCTATGCCCCTACATCACTACCCTCTTCTCACTGTCTTGAACTGTCCCTCTGCTTTCAAAATCTGCCGCTGTCACCCCAATCCTTAAAACCTGGTCTGGATCCCTCCTCTCTCAACAACTACCGCCCAATATCCAACCTCCCCTTTCTGTCTAAAACCCTGGAGCACATGATAAGCCTCACAACTACTAAACCCATCTTCTTGCCAATAACCTATTGAACCTCTCCAATCTGGTTTTAGCCCCTACACAGCACAGAAACCCGCTCTCCTCAAAGTCCTCAGCGACCTCCTCACCTTTGCTGACACGGTTCCCTCCCAACATCCTCATCCTCCCTCGACCTGAGTGCAGCCTCGATACTGTGAGCCATAACATCCTGCTCACCAGACTCCAAAGACCTCGGTATCGGCGGTACTGCACTCAGCTGGCTCCCTCCTACCTTTCCAACAGATCCCATTTCATCTCTCTCCACAACCACACCTCTGCCACAGCCACAGTCACTCAAGGTGTTCCCCAAGGCTCCGTACTTGGCCCCTCCTCTTCATCATCTACATCCTCCCTCTTGGTCAGATACTCCGCCACTTCAACCTGGACTTCCACTGCTATGCTGGCTGACACCCAGATCTACCTCAGCACCAAATCCCCCACAATCCCCCCCTCTCCCACATCAACTCCTGTCTGTCAGCTAAAAACCTGGATGCAACACAACTTCCTCCAAACTCAACAGCGACAAAACAAATTCCTTCATCGGCTCCAAATCACACTCAGCAAAACCAATAACCCCACTCTCACCATCGCGGCACCATTGTCTCCCCATCTCCCAGGCCACAACCTTGGCGTTATCTTTGATTCCACCCTCTCCCTTGAGCCTCACATCCGTCAAGTCATTAAAACCTCCTTCTTTCACCTCCAGCACGCAAAATCAGACCCTCTCTCACACCCCGCTGCTGAAAGACTCATTCACGCCTTCATCTCCTCCCGACTGGACTACTGCAACTCACTTCTCCTCGGCATCAGCTCTACCAACATCAACCGACTCAACTGGTCCAGAACTCAGCCGCCCGCCTCATTACCTGCTCCAAATCCTGGCACCACATCACTCCAGTCCTAAAACAACTCCACTGGCTTCCCATTTCCCACGGATCACCTACAAAATCCTGGTCCTCACCTATAAAGCCTCCACCATCTGGCCCTCATACCTCACTGACTCCTCTCCCTTACCAACCCTCCACGGTCCCTCAGATCCACCTCAGGGTCTCCTCTCCATCCAAAAGTCCAACCTGCTTTTGGGACAGAGCCTTCTCAGAGCAGCTCCCAGGCTCTGGAACTCCCTCCCCGAGATCCGCACCTCCTGAGTCCCTCACCATCTTCAGTCCCGCCTCAAGACCCATCTCTTCACCTCAGCCTACCCATAGTCCACCTGCCCCCTCCTTTTCATCTGTATCTTTTTTGTTCTACTTGTTGTGCTCTTTTGTTTTGTTATGTTTTATAATCTACCCTGCCCTGTAAAGAACTTTGAGTCCATGAAAAGCTATATAAATTCAATTTATTATTATTATTAATTGCATATGCAATAGTGATATGAATACAATCTAGTTTACAACCGTGGAACCAAATGTGACATTGCATTGATTGATTTATTTTCTTTTTGTGGCAAGCAGAAGCTGTTTTGCTCCTTGTACATTTCTCTTTCTGCCAAGTGTTTTGTTTTTGTCGCCGGGAACTTGGTTCTTGACATGTCTCAAACAGATTGATCTTGGATTGACTCGGTCTGAATGTGTCGTTGTCTTCCATTGTACATAGTTCAATATACTGTTTATTGTGATGCTCACAAGAGATGATTATAATGATTTATAAATTCTGGTAGTCAAGTATTGATTTTGTCTTTATTGATTATGGATAGCAACCTACAGAAATAAATGATTTATTTAAAGAGGTACAACTTTGTCTTAATTTTTTATTTCCTAAATGACAAATAGTATGGCTGTGGTATTATATTAAGACCAAAGTTATTATTATTATTATTATTATACATTTATACAAATATAATTATTTATAGAAATGCCTTTTTCTAGCAGTTCAGTCAAGATAAATATAAAAAAATAAAAATTAGTGTTTTTTAAAGATTTGGACAGGACTGTTATTATTACTGCATTATCTATCTAAAGTTTGCTAACATTAGCTATCGTACGCTATTGGGCATACCAGACCAAGTAAGGCTGTAGCAGAAAAACCACTGAGTGTGTTGAATTGAGACAGGTTTTATTTATTGCTTATGAATTCAACTTTTAATTTGTAAGAATAATGTGTTATTTTATCTTTCAAATATTACATAGTGTCACTATAATTAGGTTTTCTCCTGATGACAGATTTAAAGTAATTTGATATTGCTTAACTACGATGTTACAAACAAATTTGTCAGTGCAAAAGTATAGGCAAATTGATTGGAAATTAGTTCATCGTCCTCAAACCACTGATTATGAACATCACAAGACTCCTAATTGAGTCCTGCGGTTTTTCTTCTCCCATACCCACTGGAATATTATGCATTTGGCACAAGGTCTAATAGCTTCCTGACTGTGTGCCGAGAGAAGGATATCCTATTGTCCCTTCGTCCTGTGGAGAGTGAGGAGCTGAACTCTCCGGGTGACACTCTTTCCGTAAGTGTTTTTATTATAGACGGAAGCTGAGGCAGGAAGCTTATACTGAGCCAATGACTTCCAGCCAAGCCATGCGTCTCCAGAAAGGACTGCATAGTCAGAGTCTGGAGGTAGCAGTTTCAAAGCATTAAGTAAACAACACATTTCACCTGTTTTATCTCCCACTCACTCTCATGCAGCTGTCAAACAGGAACCTTGTGTTTCTTTTTTTTTTACCATGCAGTTATCTTATTACACATGTTCATTGTAAGATATAGGAACATTTTCCATTGACAAGGTTATATTTCTTATCTTTGGTTACTTATTTATGGTTAAAACGAGACATTGAGGCTTAACAGAAGGAAAAAAAAACAACCTTTTTTTCCATTTGGTATCTAGTCATGCAAACAATTTGGGTTTTATTTTCCAAGGTTTTGATACATTCGCTGTCAGTGGTGAATGGAATTGTGTTTGTAGTATGTAACCCTCATCCTACCAACATATTTAACATACAAGGACTAAAACTAAACTAAACTAAAAAACTGATTATTAATATTTCAGGGAAGTTACAGTTAATTTGCATGTTGTGTAAAACAAAAATACAGAGCACATGAGGAAATCTATGTCTGCTGCATCTGTGTCTGTCCCACACACACAGGTTCCGGAGTTGTGACCATAGTGACCATAGACTGTATATAAAGATGGACGACACATTGCTACTTCCTCTCATTGTACAAAAGTGAATCCGCTGCCAACTTGTAATTTTGGAGCCAGAGTCTGCGCGGTAGTGATCGTTTTATATGTTTCAGGTGAACTGACCCTTTAAAACAGGTTTGACTCTGTATGATAAAAAGCATGACTCTGAGAGTAGGCCGGTGAAATAAAAAGTTCAAGTTTACTCAATGTCGAAAACAGGCAAAAGTCAGAAACCAGACGGGCAGGAGAGATGAGACAAACTTATAGGATAGGGGATCGATTGAGGGCAGGAGTCCAAAAGGCAGGCAGGGGGTCATAACAGGCAAAGCTGAGGCAGGCAGAAAAAAATGGCTGAAACACTAAGCCTGAAGCACGATAGAAGATCTGGCAGAGGAGTTAATACATGGCAGGGGAAGAAAGAATTGTCTGACAACACCATTCAGGCTACTACTGTCATTCTACATATATCAATTTAATTTGTCACCCTGAGTCTCACCCAGTGTGTCCCCTTGAAACACAGAAACCCTCTGATAATGAAAAATATCCCAGCAGTTGCTTTAGTATTCTTTATGGGCATGAGGTTCCCAACACTCCAATACAGACACAAAATGAACAAACACACACGCGCTCGCACGTACACACACACACACACACACACAAGCAGCCACTGAGGGCACACTTCGAGCTGGTGTGTATTAATTAGCAGTATGACACTGTCAGTGGGGCTTTGCTCTGCTGCCAGACAGAAACCAGCCTTACATAAGAACCCACCACCAAGCCACCAGGAGGGACACAGTGTTCCTCACCCCTCTCTGCGCTGATTGTCTGTCTTTAAAAACGTTTTTTTTTCTTCCGTTTTTCTTTAACAAAATCTGTATGGGCACATTTCTGCTCCGAAGGCAAACCACAGGCGGAGGACACGAAACCAGAAGTCTTTGTTGCATGTTGCTTTTGTTTTTGCTGGTTGTCTTCCTCAACATAAAGGACAGCTTGCTAAATAAAATGTGTCAGGGTTAAAGATTCCTAAAATACAGTTTACAGGATGCTCATTTGAAGTGTGTGTGTGTGTGTGTGTGTGTGTGTGTCTATCTGATCTATTCCTGGATACACTCAATTATTCCCAAATTTAGAATCACATTCACAACCACATGCTTGTACACTCATGCAGAGAAGCAAGAAAGAATTCATCATGGCTGCGATACTTGTGCCATGCAATCTGCATCATCATCATGTGATTTGGAGGCTTGATTGACTCGAGCTCTTGACCTTTTTTGTGCCCAGAAGTCTTTGAAGATCACAACATTTCCAATTTCCTGTGAAATTAAGTGGCATGCATTCCTTTTCAAAAGGGAAAATACAAAGAGTTACAAACATGTCAACTAAATTAGCAGCAGAAAGTGGATTTGTTCATTTGTTTACACACAGGAACGTTTAATTATACTGCAAGCACTTGACATCCATCATTTTTTATACCTATTTTATTTGATAAGCCATTTTAATTATTTATTTTTTCTAGAAAATGTTATTCCCTGAGTCATGTGAGTAACAATCACGGACTTGATGCACCCACTGTTCAGTAGGTTAGAACAGTGTGTGTGTGGTATGCATTGTAGATTAGGGTCTTAAAGAGGGAATAGCTGCTCCTTTGGCAACCTCGTCCACCATGTGCTCCACTGGGCCTCCCTGCCAGCTTGCTGCCGTGCTGTGCTGCGGCTCTTGAGGGGATTGAGAGTCGCTGGCCCCATTATTTCTCCCTCTATCAGCCTAAGGAGGGTTTCAGCCAGCCTCATTGAACTTCGCCGCACAGCAGCAGGGCGGAGCTGTGACCCACTTACAGTAGCCAACTCTAGATCTCCACAGAAGAGAGACAGAGGCACACAGCACTGGTGATCCCACATGAAAACATAACATACTGACATATATTTTAGAAATACCATACTAAATCAAATCCTAATGACAATACATTGCTTTTCTCATGCAAACAAAGAAGTTTTAACCTACATCAAGGGATGACTTCATTGGTTGAGAAAGTGCTGCCATGTTTGGTTTTTTTAAACTGTAGGTTTGCAAATGTTATTGTATTGTGCCTGTAGATGATGAAGTTAGCTCATCAACTTGGGAGCCAATGAGCTAAGTGCACATTCAATTACACAGTCTATATGTCATCACTGCTGACTGTACAAAAAAGATGTGTTCATCCAATAGAAACAGTGGATGCTATATTATGTATGCGTGAGCATGTGAGACCTTGGAATGTCGTAAAGATACAATAAATGTGAGCAGTGTGTTGCCTAGTGGCGGTGTTCCTACAAATTAACCACTTGAATGCCAACCATATTATGAACTTCCCAAGGAACCGCCGAAATATTGGCTTTTGTCCCCCTCGTCGTCAGACCGATAGCCGATGGGGTCCGAGATTGGTGTGTTATCATTCTCCCAATTTGCTAATTAGCACCAAACACAAAGTACAGCTGAAGCTGGTGGGAATGTCATTAGTTTTGCAAGTATTTATTCATAAAACAAAGCATGAATTTAAGTACCAAATTTCACAAAAGCATCCCGCTACAGAGCTCCAGCCTTGGGCCCCCTCCAGTGCTGTGACTCATCTCCAACGCTAAGACCCATAATGGAAAATCCCTGCTAGGGGTCTCTCGATGACGTAGTGAAGTAGCGTGTGATCATAGGAGGTGTAGTCTTTATTGCCGATGCAAATCTTTTTGACCGACATTGCCATCTCTAGAGCAATGCTGCTAGCATGGCTAAAATGAGTTGGTCCCGCTGCAGCCTTTTCAATGACATGTATTAGAAAGGTCCCAGTTTGAAAAATACAGTAAAAACATAAATAAGAACCTTGTACTGAGCCTTAAAGGGTTCTTAGGGTTATTGATGACTTTGCATCATTCAGGTCTGCTTTTCTGGTTTGTTTCTAACTTGTCAAAAAGCAGGAAGAGAACTGTAGGAAGTGAGAGGTCCTGCGGTCAGCGGCTATCTTGATCAGTTAACAGGCTGCACTCTCTTTACCTCTTGCTCCTGGAGCGACAGCAGCACTCTAAGTTACATGAAGGCCATCAGGTCAATCAGCCTTGATGCATTCTCTCTGAACCTTTTTGGCTTTTATCAGCCATCACTTCTACATGCTTGCCCAGACAGAAAGCTGCCCCGAGGCAAAAATCTGGATGCTTGGCTTAGTATCTGAAGACTGGGCATATTTCATTATGACCTGTCATTTTTGAATTCTTGCTGCAATGCCAGTGAAGATTTCTGGGTTGAGTTGTCTGCTTTAGAGCCTTACGGACCATGTGTGGGAACACTGGTATTGTCTTTGGCTTGTGTCTGCTCAGTTTGACTCAAGCCAAGGTGGTTTAAGATGGTACAGAGTGCATTTAATGATCACTGATGCTTTATTAGCATTATTTGGTACTCATTTTTCAGGATTCTTACTAACTCTTACTTACTTTTAGTATTGTGCAAGAAAAGATTTCAATGAATTGGTTAGGAGAATAAAGTACATGCATGTGAGTTTGCATGACTGTGTCAATGGAAAGTCCCTGCAGCTCGGTCCATGGCATTCAGACTCCACGTGTTTGGACAGCATGTGGAGCCCAGGTCCCGCCCACTGCTCACAAACACTCCTGCTGCTGTTTACCACGCTGGCAGTGGAGTGGAATAGACTCCAGCCTGCCGGTCCACATGCCATCTTATCAGCCGATACTCTCTCGCAGCCCGTAAACATGTTTTGCAAAAGACATTCTCTGGGAAAACACTGTTATAAAAGAGCCAAACCTAAGTCGACTCATGTTTGTTTCTCAGATGAGCTGGTATGGTATCAAGTGGGCTGTAAGCAGGCAGCATTATATCTCAGTTTAATGTTTTGGAGTCAGCTATAACAGATCAGTGTCTGCAGAATTTTTTTCTCCCATGCTTCCCTGCTTCTGTTTATAGCAATACATAGCCTGTACACGATTTTGTCACACTGGAAAATAATTTCAGGCTTTAATTTTAGTTTCTCATCTCATTCGTTGTGTTAAAACTCAGGCAGGGACGTTGCTTAAGGCAAACACAGAAATGTGGCCTTCCACATTCCTTCTTTTCCCCCTGTTTCAATCCTTATTTATCTAAAAAAAGACCTACGTGTAACTTCTGGTCTTCACCAGTCTTCACACAGCACACATCTTTGCATCTGTAAAGTCTTGCTAGATTGCGCCAGGTTGTTTGTGATGTCGTTATCAGACTTCTTCTGCTGTCTCAAGTGGGCTGAACGATTTTTTCACTTATTGAACCCATCCCCACTTGCTCTTTTCTTGGTTTTCAAACAGGCGGCAACAAAAGCACATAACATTGTCCCTTTTTTCACTGTACATGAGCCAGTATATGCACATATTTGTGTTTGCATGTAACATAATCATTTATGGGAAAATTCTGTCCTTGACCTAAACTGGTCCTCTGCACTATTGAGCAGCGCTCTTTGCCTAGACTACACCAACAAAGGGATTGATAAAATAGGTCCAGGAAGCTAAAAGCTAGCATGGGTACACTGATGTAGCCTTACCAGCTAGGCTGACATGCTAACTTGTAATGTATTGATCCAGAGATCAGATTCAGATTTGTATTTCTTAATGGCAAATACAATTCATGGATCTGTAGGCTATGTAGCCTAATAGAAAGCATTGGACATTTTGGGAAAAACTCCTGATAATAGACTGGTAAGACACACCCCAAATACTGTATAAATATCTGTGTCAGTATGCTCTCCTTGTTTTTGTCTGCATAACGTACCTACATGCCCTTATTCGTATATTTTACACTTATTCAGGTTTAAAGTGTGCGTCAACCAGAAGTATCAACTCATTTGAAATGTCATCATAGTCTAGTCATCATATTTTATGTTTGTGTGTGTAAGAACTTTAGATGAAGAAAAAAAGGCCACAAGCGGCATTGATTCGCTACATGAGTCACTGCAGACCTCAGGCTGAACATGTGAACACACATTGGGCTCGTAGACCAATGGAAAGCTTGATACGCCCGTAATTTGCATGTTCAGAGTTTGTATGACCTTTAAATGTTGAGAGGATGAGATGTTTCAAACTATTTACTTTACACTTTCAGGAATCCTTTTGGCTTGCAGCTACATTCTTCTGAAAAATCATTATAATATTATATGTTACGATACTGAGAATCATCTACATTTCTCAATTGATGTCTTTAAACAGACATATATTTCTTCTGAGGATGTTTTTCAGCATTTCGTATCAGTCTTAGATTAATCCAGAACACGGTTAGTAGTGCAGTATGTTGCTAAATTAAACACTGCTGGACTTATATCTTGTTTTTCTGCTCATTTGTAGGTTCGAAGTGTAAATTAACAGTAATTAGCTCTAGCTGCCATAGATTATATATATTTTTTGCTATTTCTATTTCTTTTTGTCTACAGCCATGTTAGTTGTTCTGTGAGGCTGTTCTTGAGCTAAATGCTCACATTGGCATGCTAACTATGTCCTCGATGATAATGCTAGAATGTAATGTTTACCATGTTCACCACCATTATTTTAGTGTGTTAGCATGCTAACATTGGCACTAAACACAAAGTACAACTAAGGCTCATGGACATGTCATTAGTTCACACACATATTTAGCCATAAACCAAAGTAGGCCTACAGAACAGAATTACATTTTTACCTGATCATGGCACTAATTCAACGTTATTATAATTCATCCTCTGGGGACCAGGACTGTGTGTGAATGAGCAATCCATCCAACAGTTGTCGTGACATAAAAGACAACCTGCTGTTGGCGTGGAAAAAGTAAGGGGCTCACCAAAATCAGAAGGATTCATCCTCCATGAATAACAAAAAATGTCTTGTTAATGTTAAATGTCTTGTTAAATGTCTTGTTAATTGTTAATATATGGACCTTTTTCACAGCAGACATTTTGAATTGTCATAGTAGGAGAAGCACAGCTGAAATGGATAACCTTAACGATGGCTCAATTCCATCAAGTGTCCCAGTAAGCTATTTTCAGCATGAGTCAGCATGCAACAATACCAGGGCCTCTCCTTAGTGGAATGCAGCCATCATTAATGGGTTTGAATATACCTGTGCTTTTCCTACTATGACATGTCAACATGTCTGCCGTGAAAAAGGTCTATTACAAAATGTCCTAAAAATCCATGGAACAGTTGTTGAGATATTTCAGAAAGTTTTTAATGAAAGTTTTTTCAAAAATTAAAAAGTCTTGACATGAGTCCAACACATTATTAGCAAATATAACTCCCCACTAATGATAGGCTTACTGGCCTATGGGTAAGGTATTCTCTAAGGACATCCACAGATACAGTTAATCCTGAGGATTCACTGTGCTACATGTATGTTTAACATTCAAACATGATTTACAAATTCATGCCAACAATTATTAGTTTTTTTTTTATAGCTTAGGATTCTATGCAAAAAAAGGTATGTATAAAGGCTTTTAGGCTGCCCTACATTTTATTGTAGGCCCAGTTTAATATGCAACTTCATTTTATACAATATATGCAGTAGGGGGTCCCTGCTCCGTCTCTCTTTCAGTTAAGGGGTCCTTGGCTTACAAACTGTTGAAGACCCCTGGTCTAGACCATTAGACCAAGTGACTTTGCCATCACTAGAGTCATATCGCTGGCATGGCTAAAAGGCTCGAAGACCAACACCCGATTTTACGTCATTTAATCCATTTATTATCATGAAAAGACTTCTTGCTTTTTTCCTGTAATTATACAAATCTCTTTAAATTCATGGAAAAGCGGCATAAAAATGCGGAAAAAAATAAAATAAATCCATCACGCCGTGCGTCCTCTTATCCACGTGTCAGGAAATACCGCCTCTACTTGACATCTGAGTTTTTCTCATGGCATTTTCTCACGGCATTTTCTGTCACAATCAAAAACCAAAACACGCAAGGCGAGATTAGTAGTGATGGTGACTTTGATGCACATAAAGCCTGTCAGCTTATCCATGTTTCCATCTGTGTGTGTCTGACCTTTTACTGCCTGAGAAAAACAACATTCAAGACACAGAGCTGTAAAGAAATCCTTAAAAAGAGCTTTTTCTCAGGTAATTACTAAAGACACACTACTATGTGTGATCACAGTTTGTTCTCTGTACTTTGGGTCATTTTGGGTGTGGGTGTGTATATGTTCTCACTCCTAACCTACAACAGCGAGGTAATTCGTGCCACCTGTTTTCAGGCACTGTTCTCAGGAATCACTTAGGAATGTGAACAATCCCCATCAAACATGCATGTCATTGTGAACACACCCTTAATATGCTCTAGTAATCTAGAATATGCTTGACATATATCTGGAACAAATAACTGTCATATGCAGTACAACATTTCTTTACTTTACTGCCGTGTACATTTTTTATACAGTTGTGTTTTCCACTGTGTACATGCTATACACACCCAGTATTTCTGAACAGTGGGTGACGTGACATGCCTTTTTCTTGCGTGTCACATGCTCCAGTTTTCTCCGGCTCTGTGGGGTTGTTAGGTCTTCTGTGGTGGAGGAGGTTATGTTTCAGAACGGAGTCAGTGAGACACTGATTCTAATGAGGCATTAGCTTAAGCCTATAATGCGGAGCATGGCAGTTTAACATTGAGGGCGGCCCACAGCACACAACCAATCTGACTCACTGGATGTGGGATGAATAATACTGCTGGTGACCTAAAAACTACAAAACACACAGACGCACACATGGGTTTTTACAGAATCATGCATATATTTAATTCCTTCTGCATTATGTTTTATTGTTAAGCTGTAGTAGTATCCCTAGCACTACTTTTACTCTGGATTTTTTGCAGCCTGCAGCTTCAATCCAAATATTTTACAATGTCAACAATCAATCGATAATAAAATACCCAAAATGAAAATTATGAGACAGTAGCCTTTATGTGTCTACC
Source organism: Perca fluviatilis (assembly GCF_010015445.1). NCBI lineage: Eukaryota > Metazoa > Chordata > Actinopteri > Perciformes > Percidae > Perca > Perca fluviatilis. The sequence continues at coordinate 5,261,457 of NC_053135.1, read as the reverse complement.
TTGAATGTTAGGAAACAAACTGTGTTGGTTAGGTTTAAGAAAAGGTCATGGGTTAAAATAAGTATGTTTGTTACGTAACTTCCGATACATACATAAGTTACAATAAGTCAATGTTATAATTTTGGTTTCACACGGGACACAAACAGCGGTCTCCTTGGTTAAAGTGCCGTGTCTGTTTGACCCAACCATCCACCCCAACCTCCTCGGTACACAGACTTTGAACGTGGACTTTGATCAGAAAAGTATTTATGATACATCACAAACAAACCATAATCCAAGACAAAATACGCTTCCTTCGAAATGTAATTAATAATTCATTTTCATTGACTGGGAAGGTCATTTTTGGGAGACAGGGCTCAATATACATAACTAAAAATGAACGGCCACTGGAAAACACCAATATAGGGTGGCGCCGCTTATAGATTTTTAATTTCTTTTAACAAAATATGTCAAAACAAACACCATTGAAGTCCATATTTATTTCTTGCCAAAATTTATTTGAATTTAATTTTGAATTTAAAAACTGACATGGAGGCACACAAACTGATAAACACACTGACTTTATCTTGAAACACCTGTGTATGTGTCTGTGTATGTCAATCAGTCTTTTCCATCAAATTTAGGAACAATTTATTCCTTTAAAATCTTTATTTCAATGGGAATTGCCTTTGCCTGAGAGACTTAGAACATGCTATACAGCATATACAGTGTCTTCTGTCCAGCACCATGGCTCCCTCTGAGCATATTCCAGCCTTTAGGTTTGCGTCAGTACGCATATTAGCCTTAACACTCTTGAGTAATGCTTATTATGTGGATGTCTGCATTAGGACCATCGGTGTATTTAACATGAATGTAATCAGCTTGTTGTTTTGTAATGTAACGTGTCTGTCTGCGTCTGTTAAAGCCTCTACCCTCAGGGTACAGTAAAGTTGATCTGATCTTATCTTTACATTAGCGTAAATGTGTTTCCTATGAATGCATGAAGAGAAAAAGGATTTCTTGCTCACTCCTGTTAGACTGTGGGCTTTATGGGGATCTTTCAAATTCCTTTTTAAACCCAGACTTTTATGAACTTTTCTCTAAAGTTGAAATGCATTGCCAAATGAGGAAAACTATCTAAATCCATTTACTTTTAGCATGTAACCTTTTACTAGCCACATGTTCTGCCGCATGGCTCTAGTAGAACCTTTGCGGACTCCTAGTACTATGAAAACATACACAGATACACAATGTTTTACATTTGGACACAGCAAGGCTAGCTGTTTCCTCTGCTGCCAGTCTTTATGCAAAGCTAAGCTAACTGTCTCCTGGATTAGCTTCACATTTAATGCAAAGACATGAGAGTGGTGTTGATCTTCTTATCAAGCTCTGCAAGAAAGCAAAGAAGTGTGTTTCCCATAATGTTTAAACTGGTTATTTAAAAGGCAGTCTGACCAGTGATGGAATAAGCATATGGAGAAGTATTTAAGACTTTTCCTAATTTTCCTATTGCAGGTGTGTTTTTGGATCTCACTTTCATTTGTTTTTAAAGGTCCCATGACATGGTGCTCTTTTGATGCTTTTCTAGTGGTCCCCTAATACTGTATCTGAAGTCTCTTTTATATAGACCTTAGTGGTCCCCTAATACTGTATCTGAAGTCTCTTTTATATAGACCTTAGTGGTCCCCTAATACTGTATCTGAAGTCTCTTTTATATAGACCTTAGTGGTCCCCTATACTGTATCTGAAGTCTCTTTTATATAGACCTTAGTGGTCCCCTAATACTGTATCTGAAGTCTCTTTCCCGAAATTCAGCCTTGGTGCAGAATTACAGCCACTAGAGCCAGTCCCACAATGAGCTTTCCTTAGGATGTGCCATTTCTGTGTCTGTAGCTATTGAGGAGGAGAGAGGGGGGGGCAAGGTGGAGGGTGGGGGTGTGGCCTTGACCAACTGACACTTTGCTCGTTTGAAAGCCATGATGTCTCTCTCTCTCTCTCATGGGTGGGCCAAATTCTCTGGGCGGGCAAAGCAGAGAAAGGGGAGGTAACCTTGCTCCTTATGATCTCATAAGGAGAAGATTCCAGATCTGAGCCCATCTGAGCTTTCATTTTCTCAAAGCCAGAGCAGGATACCCAGGGCTCGGTTTACACCTATCACCATTTCTAGCCACTGGGGAACCATAGGCAGGCTGGGGGAACTCATATTAATGTTAAAAAAAAACTCATAAAGTGAAATTTTCATACCATGGGACCTTTAAAGTTTCGTCGTCTGAAATCATCACTCTTTTCTTTGTTTATTTGGCTATAGTCACCATTAACTAGCAACACTATCAGAGACCACCCCTGCCCTCGCTGGCTGACCAACCACTGCTGGGTGATAGAAAATGGTCACTAACTTTGCGCTGCTTGGGATTTTTCCCAGGAACGTCGCCTCAGACACCCTGTTCATAATACTGAAAATACAAGAGCTTTCATCAGTGGGCCACAGGCTCAAACACCATTGTGTTACTTCATTCAGCAATAGTGATTTAACAGACATTTAAATAAATGACAATCTTTGAGATTATTACTTTACATAAACAGCTAAAGATTTGCTGATTTTGAATACAAAGAAAGCAACTTAATTTGCAAGTCACAGATTCTGCACAACACGTGATCAGATATACAGTATGTATATATAGAACCGAAGATATTTCAACTACAATAAAACCTTATAGGGATTTTTGGTTAGCAGCCTATTTCAGTCTTCAGCTCCAAACTCAAAACATTCTTCCAGCATTCTTCGTCACTGTACTACATTGGCAAGTAACTGACTGCGCAAATGGATGCTTGCATTTCTTTTTGATTACCGAGCTTTCTAAGCCATACAGTTGAGCTTGAGTTTTGTATGCACGTGGGTCACTGTGGCTCAGATCTACTCCAGCGTCTGGCTCCGTAGTCAAGCCGGTGCCACGCTGTTTTTGACCTTAGTCCCGGTGCTTGTTTACCTGCTGAGTGGAATGTGGAGTTATGTAAGGCTTAATCTATCAGAAAGTACATGTCCCTCTGTTACCTGGTCACAGGGCAACACATACATGCACGCACGCACGCACGCACACACACACACACACACACACACACACACACACACACACACACACACACACACACACGGATGTCCACACTGACTCATACACAGACAAACAGCTTAATGATATGGCCTTCCTGGTACATCCAAACTGTGTTCAAGCAAAAAAACAACCCTATGTACACACACACACACACACACACACACACACACACACGCTACAGCACACATACACACACACTGCACACACAAGTGTTAGGGTCCTACATCCGTCTGTGCTCACTGGGTCCTGATGCGTGACCAATAACTGGGCTTTTACGGTCACATAACAGAAATAAAGGCTCACTCAGCTTATGCATGCTGAACACACACACACACACACACACACACACCAATGGAACGCACACACCTCAGTCGTTGTTAACCAGTGCGAGTTTGTTACCATTATAGAATCAAATTCATCTACAGCAATCTCCCCTCATGTTTGCTGAAAAAGCACTGCTGACGCGTTTCCGTTGCACGTTTGTGTGTTATTGACGTGTAGATCAGGTCAATATTTCTTTCCGAAGCTTTCTATTCATGGAACCCATCCTGTTTGAATGATGTGCTGCCCCCATGCATCTCCTCTGCCATATCATTCTGGTGTGGGTCATACTGGTCATAAACACCCTCAGAAAGTCTGTTTTTAACATCATCTGGTATCAATGGGCTGTGGCTTGTAAGGTTTCCACATAACCATATCAGTGTACTGAAAGCAAAAATAGACGTGTGCACACAGAAAGCACACGTGTGACAGATATGTATATAACCTCTGTTAAACACAATAAAAGACGTAGTAGTGTTGTAACAAGTTTGCTCAGCATTCCAGTTGAACATACTGTACAGTACATTTCATAACCTTACATTTGAGTAAGATAATTACCTGAAATTCATTCTTGTGTAAGTGTCACATGGCGCTACACTCAAAGACAGAGAGAGAGTGTCTCATCTTATATGAGACAAAAGCTATTCTTATTGGAAAGACGCAAATTCGAGGTTTTGTTATGTGACAGCAACACTATAGAAGTTCTGTTAATTTACTCAAGCAAGGACTTGAGTCACCTTCTACCTGTCAGTAGGTATGTTTGATTTTTTTCACCATGTGTACACACAGTAGTATTATTCCACGGTGCAACTGCTTCCCAGATGCCCCATATGAACTTTTCACCGGCAGCTGTCTGCAGGTGTTTGAATGGAGGCCCAATCATATTAGTGGGAACAGGAGCACAACATCACCCTCCAAACCGAGGTCACACAGGGGGTAAGGGGTTTGCGTGCTCAGCAGCTAAGTAAATCATCCGTCAAACATGCCAGCCACAAGGCTAAAGCTTACAGAACAGGACAGAGTTGGAGACACGCATTCAGAGGGGCTTAATGGAGAGCGGTGGCATGCAAAGATGCTGTACCTAAAATCTTTCCCCCAAATCCAGCCCTGTGCAAGAGACTCACATATACTCTGCGCTGTCTGCAAACATGCAAAGCGAAGAACAAAGATTCGAATAGCGCTGAAGTCAACACCAGGTGCAGAACACTTAATAGCTAGATGACCAGCTGTGAAACCAGGGGACACTTCCTTTGGGGAGCTGTGATAGGCTGCGCCGAGGTGTCCAACCAAAAAACTAAATGACATGAGAGTATCTTCGTATAAATAGCAAGTGTGCTGTAAACAAAGTGTGACCTTTCATCCCCTGCCTCATGCTTACACAACTAAATAAGACACGCCTGCATGTGTTGGGTGAGTGGAGCGGTAAGATGGCTGTTTTGCAGTCAACTTCCAACAAAAAACATAGACTTGATCCTTGTTTTTGTCCTACTGAGGAGAAAGCAGAGCTGGGAGGTGGACAGGGTTTCAAATGACTTATTGTTATGGAACCAGCTAACTGGAGCCTGGTCCAATGAGCAACCTACTTTCTGATACACATTAAAGTCAACCATTTTTATGTTTGTATTATGTTATGTATTATGTTGTTTCCAATGGCTTTTGTAAACTTTGCCTGATGAAACACATGACCCTTTATTAAGAACTTTATTCACATTTGTAACTGCAGAAGTGACCATTTGCTAAGCCCCGCCTGCCTTAGTTACTGTTGATACGTCATTCAACCTTTTTTTTCATCAACCTTTTTAACATATGCATGGGGCATTTTTAACATAACTCATTTAAATAACTTATTTAAACCTACATTGTGTCGTTTTTTGAGTTGATTCTTAGCAAAAAACCCTTTGTTCTTTCACAAATATGTGCTCATTCATGTGTAATTACTTCCACCAACTAATCAAAGTATTCTCGTAAGCATGGAATATAACATTCAGAATCATTCAGAATACATATGAGCGACTCGCTCGAATGACGGCAGCCATGTAGCGCCTCCATCTTTGAAATACATTAGCCAAAGAGGGACATACCTCCGCATTTTGCCCTCTTACACCTATTGGCACCGTGACAAATGCAAGGGGGAGATTACTTGCCAGGGAAGCAAAAAAGAGAATTAAAACGACAACGCGACAGGCAAAGCAACGAGACCAAAGTTAAAATTGGAGTGGCTAGAACAGCTGCGTGTAAACGACGGAGAGAGATAATTTTGGGTTCGGCCACCATAGGAGGAAGGGCTAGAAAGTAATATTCAGTTGGTTGTCATATACAATTTCACCGCTAAATGGGAGAAATTCTTACACAATGTAGCTTTAATATTCTCAATGTTCGGTTACTAGCCGAACACGCTTACTTACAAGTAGCTTACATTAGAGCAAATACTGTAAACACACTGTTCAATCCAACTCTTACACTTCAAAACCTCAACAGACCTGCTGTGCCTAGTTACGGTTGCTAAGGCATGCTGCTCAGGGGAGGGGCTCAGCAAACGATCATTTGATGAGTTATTAAATTCATAAATGAGGAGGAGAAACAACAAACCTGGCAACCCACACGTTGTTAATTAATGGCTTCTAAGAGATCTACAGTGGTGCTCATAAGTTTATGAACCCATGCTAAAGCTGACTAAAAATATGAATAAAAAATCATCTTTTGGAAATTGGTCTTAATACCTGTAATTAAAAAAACTAGGAAAAATCAAACCTTTAAGGACTCCAATTTTCTTTGTGAATAAATAATGTATCGTAAATAAATAAATGTTCTTCCTTAAAATACAGGGGGCATAAATATACACACCCCTATGTTAAATTCCCATAGAGGCAGGCAGATTTTTATTTTTAAAGGCCAGTTATTTCATGGATCCAGTATACTATGCATCCTGATAAAGTTCCCTTGGCCTTTGGAATTAAATTTAATTAAAATAGCCCCACATCATAATATACCCTTCACCATACCTAGAGATTGGCATGGTTTTATTTCAGTTAGCCTAATAGCTGGTTTGATTTGCATTGAGAGATGATTTTATGGAAAGTACCCCATGCCAATCTCTAGGTATGGTGAAGGCTATGTGATGATGTAATATCATAATTGAGATAATTCCAAAGGCCAAGGGAACTTTATCAGGATGTATAGTATCCTGGATCCATGAAATAACTGGCCTTTAAAATTAAACATCTGCCTGCCTCTATTGGAATTTAACATAGTGGTGTGTATACTTATGCCCCCTTGATTTTATGGAAGAACATTTATTTATTTATGATACTTAATTCATTCACAAAGAAAATTGGTGTCTTTAAAGGTTGGATTTTTCCTTTATTTTAAATTTCCAAAAGATGATTTTTTTTATTCCTCTTTTTAGTCAACTTTAGCATGAGTTCACAAACTTATGAGCACCACTGATACAGCATTAGTAAACAATGTATTAACCAGCCTTTGATAAAAAAGTGACACATTAGAAAGTAGTACTGTTATTTCAATATCACTTCAATGCTGATATAAAAGTTTTTTTAATCATTTGTAACTTTACACACAGAATCACAGACCTGGGCGTGCACAGTCCTGCACTTCCAAAAAAAACAACAGCCATGCAGACAGTGCTGTCTGTGAGTAACTGTTTGTTTACAAATGAGCAGATTGTAGTTGCTCCAGTCACTCTTTAGATTATGGAGCGAGTGCCAAGTGTCTTAGACTGGCACCACGCACTGAGGGCCAAAGTCCCAGCCTGAGGAAAAGAAAAACATTCCAGACACAAACAACATAAAAGGGTCCATGATTTATTAATGGCACCTGACGGCTTATTAAATGCTTTGTTAAAGAAATCAATCCTGCCCTGTCGTTAACATTTCAAAGGAGCATAAATGAGCTGAATTGATGCCTGAGATTTGAGATTGATTTATTTAAAATAGGGAGCGTGCATATTAATGAATATTTATGTTAATCCACAAGATTATAGTCGGTGGCTAATTTACATCGTTAGTCCCTTTGGCAGGTTGATGTTAAAATAAGTTCCGACACAATAAATCAATAAGACAAAAAACAGTAAAAGAGTACAACAGACAATCAAACAAACAATAAATAGTGGTAAAATAGCAGTAAGATTGCACTCTGAAAGAGTAAAGGCAATAAATAGATTTATCAGGATAAACGAGTTGGCAGGTATGTTGTGTTCTCTTTTGGTTGCTGCTCGTACTGTGTGTGGTTATCGTTGGATGTGATGTGACAACAGGAAGAGAAGGTGACTCGTCACGTTAACTGAAGTTATTGCTCAGAAGGCTCTATCAGTCATCCAGCTCAATGAAAACACGTGGATAATGAGACTATACCGGATAACAATTACAGTTACAGTTACAAAGTTCAAAAGATCAATTACTATGACTTAACTGGCAGAAGAGGCATGGCAATATAAATGCCAACAGTGTATTATTCAGAGAGCCTTTTTATGAGAACACAGGGGACACTTTACCTGAACTACTGTGAGGCATTGTAATTGCATTTAAAATGCACTCAAAGTCTGTGTGACCTATTCTAAAGAAATGCAACCATGGTACAAATGTGAATTTGAGTTGCTGTAAATAATGTGGATGCATGTATTATATTTTCTATGATTTTACTGATATTTTCAACCACCAAAGTGCTTGGTTTTTGTCTACAGTAATAGGTCAACCCAGATTATGTAAATAACCCTGTAATCCTTATGGTCAAAAATTGTGGTTGTCTTTAAAAGGTAAGAATGTAGGGAGATATACCTTAAATAACTGAATGCGATTTCAATGTATTCATATTTATCAAATCTTCTATTAAGCAAAGAAGAAGCGGGATGAAGTGCATTTATCATCCACAACATCCTTCCTGCTTTAACCAGTCACAAAATGTGATGAAAATCCATTTGCATATCTATACAGTATATATGGTAGCACTCCATGTTTTTTTTAGGAGACAGGTAAAGTCTGGTTCGACTGACCTAGTATTGACTCATTCGTATATCAGCTGTCAAATAGCTACAGGTGTTGAGTGGTAACTTTAAACAAAGTTGTGAACATGTATAATTAGGTTTAATGATATGACTATAATACAAAGTGTAATGTGTTTCAGTTACATTACCTGTTTAGATGGAAAGGCTTTTGCTGCTGATGCGTTGATTCAATGAAATTCATTAACAATTAGCCAAACAATTACTTTTTTGATTAATTGAGTAATCATTTGGTCTATAAAATGTCATAGAATAGTTTAAAAAAAATGCCCATCACATGTTTCCTACAGCCCAAGGTGACGGACATCTCATTTTTGTCCAACCAATGGTCGAAAACCCAAAGATATTCCTTTTACCATCATAGATGACTAAAATAAACAAAATATTCACGTAAAAAACAAACAAACCTGGAACCAGTGAATTTTTGCTATGAGAAATACAAACGATTAATTCATTATCAAAATTGGCTATTTATTTTCTGTAGATCAACTAATCAATTAATCAAGTCATCATTTTGAGTTTTACTTGACTTGCGAATTTTTAGCAATCTTCCACAATTCAGAAGTGCCAGGACTACGGCATTTTGTCAAATACAATTACCACATCTAACACAAAAGATAATCAAGGTTGTCAAGTTAATACGAACTATGAGGCTTTACTGAAATATAACGTTGTGTATCATCCACATACAAATAATAACAAATAAAGCCAAGGCTGTGAATAATGAGGCCCGAGAGAAGCATATATAAGGAAAATATAAGAGCTCTAAGAACAGAGCACTGAGGCACACCACATCCAAGAGCACAAGAAGAAATACAGTTCCCAATGGGGACTACAAATGTCCTTTTTTTACTTATACAGCAAGCGGCGAACCAACTAAATGCAGATCCTGATGTGTCAGCCCAGGGTTTAAAGGAATAAATCATAATGCCGTGATCAGTAGTGTCAAAAGCAGCACCTAAATTTAACACCAGCAAAATGGGCAACTTGCAATCTAGAAAGGCTTGGGTGTCAGAGGATAGAAGTGTGGGTGAGAGTGTATGTCATTAAGCCAACGTGCGAATCCACTATGCTGCTAATGGACCCAACAACAGTGGTCATGGTTTTCCATGGTTTAATTAGCCCCAATGACATCTGGGCCTTTGCAGATGGGAACTCATTTAACTAGGTGTAGTGATGTGTGAACATGTGAAGTACTTCTCTTTGAATGGACATAATAACTAACACAAGGAGAAGAGGAAGAAAAAAAGCGCATTCCAATTTAATAGACTCACTATTTTTATGTAGCATTGGTTGGAAAACTTCCATCTGGTCAGCAAAGAACAACATAAACATCAACCTATACTGTACCTACAGTGAACTTTTGCTTTTTTTCCTTAGATACTCATAATGTAACCCTGCCCTTCTTTAGGAGTCCATCTGCTTCACTTTACTGCTGCAAGAACTGTTCTCTCATGCTTTATCCCAAACCAATGCCGAGGTCGCTGAAAGGCTGCTATGTCATGAACGGTCAGGGATTTTATCCGAAATTCAATTTCATAACAGAGAGGGAGCGCTGTTATGACACAGCGTGTCATGACAGGGAGTGGGGGGGAGACAAACAGACAGACAGATAGCTATTAAACAGGTAAAAAAAAGAGAGCAGATCACAGTGTGGAATGGCAGTGATGTGTGAAGCTGATCTAATTTTAGTCGAAGGTCACTGGGTACTGTCTGGCTCGTCGCCCTGCCAGCTGAAAAACAAAAAAAAGCCCAGCACAACATTTTGTGCTCTGCAATTTAGGTGAACAGAATCTCATGTCCTTATCTCTTCTGACATTTGTGTAAGATTGTGTGGTGAGGAGTTCAATCGTGCCTTGAGGTGACGCTACATCAAAAGCGGCTTTGGCGAGGGCGCAGAGGTTGTTTTTTTCACTCTGTTTATGAAACAACTGCTGGGAACACACATTAGAAACTGTACAAATGGGTACATACTGTACTAAAATTGAAACACAATTTCATACGCACACTGTATTTTTGTTTGTGGGTAATCTATGTCAGCTTTAGCCTTCGGGCCACCATCTGCAGCTGGTGTGCTATACTGCCATTCTTCATTTTACAATATTCTACTTTTAGAATACTGACCAGTGTTGCACCTTATACTAATAGCGCAGTGATAAGTAGCAGCGAGTTTGAAAAGTATCGTATACTAGGCACCATATGTAGTTTAGTATAATGGAGGATCACATATCTCTTCGTTACAAGATCCAGATTCAGCATATTTTAAACTTCAAGTTCCAATTTTGTAACAGTGTTTCAGTTGAACTTTCTGAAACCAATCATCATCACTATGACATCATCTCATGACTAGTAAATTGATCTTCATTGTACAATTAGCGGAGCGCCCCTTTGAAAGCCCTTCTTGACTATTTTTACTTACATATTTATACCTCTTTATGTGTTGTCTAACAAGAAAAGTCGAATGGCTTCTATCTGCAAGGTCAAGGTCGTTTTATTTCATACCCGTAGGTAAATTCATTATGCAGTAAAAAGAATTTGGTCGTCCACACATAATAGACATAACAACATACAATTATTTCACATACAAATTTACAAGTAATAATTAATAATCATCATGACAAACTGCACCGCAACACATAGATGTTCTCTATCCATGGTAATTATTGCACATCCTTTATGAAAGGTTATACAACCATTGTAAATTATCAATGGGAAGCCTTTTGGCAAATATATTCTTACAATGTGTCAGCAACCAACAGGGGACAGGAAGTGTTTACGACTGTGTCTGCAGCCACACATCACCAACAAGTCACTCTGAATGAGGAGGCTGACGCACCTCTTAGTCATCAGCCATGTCGAGAAGGGATTTTAGTTTTATTACTCTGCCTAATTCTCTCTTTCCTTTTGTGCCTCCATGCCAAAATCTCACTCAGTCCTACACCAGCACACTAACAACTTCCTCCTCCTCCTCCTCCCTCTCCCTCTCAGTCCCAGTGCCAGCTGATGTATGCCACGGAAGCAGTGACATCAGTTGTTTACTGTCTTGTAATTCGCTGCTAGTTGCAGTGCAGCAGCACATCCAGCAGGGCTTATGTAACTCCACGGCCTGCTGCATGACAGGCTGTAACAGCAGAATGTGTGTGTGTGTGTGTGTGTGTGTGTGTGTATGTAACTCCTGTACATAGACATACAGTATAAGCAGCCGGTCAGCTAGCTTTCCTCTCCACTGCACTGCATTTTGTGTGACGTGAAAACACAGCGTGTTCACTGCTGGTGCTCCTCCCTCACTACACATATCCCAGGATCCTCCACTGCAGCAACAGCAACAGCAGCAGCAGCAGACAGGTGAACAACCCAGACTGGCCTGTGACTCAGGGCTCAGAGCCATGCAGCTCCTCCTGAACAGACGCAGCTTGCCCCCTGTTGGCAGCAGGAAACAATGAACAACACCAAATTTGTGTTGCTGATTACATAAGTGAGGACCCAGGGTCTATTTTATTTTTCAAAAGTAAAGTGTTACCTTCTCATTTGTTTTCCATATATATAAACTACAATACATTAAAATCCATAGTGTAAACTACATACTGAATACTACCTGTGATGAAGTCATCATGATGACTATCATTCTATTACTTATTTATTAATTTATATGTAAACCTCATGTAGGTCCTCCCCCTACTTTCCTATAAGCTAGTATAAATAAGATTGAGAAACCTCTCCTTGCTAGTAATAGTGATGTCTGTGTGTGCGTTTGTGTGTGTTTGTGTGTGTGTGTTTCTTAAGTCCTTTTGTTTAAAAAAAAAAACAATGTACAAGCTGTTCATTTCCTATCTTTAGTGTGTTGTATGTATCTATTTTAGCATTCAAATAAATTACCAGTGACACTCTTTATCGATCCCTGTAGGGAAATCTCCCCCCTCCCACACACACACACACACTAGTCATATAAATGTTCCTCCCTTTAAAAAAATAAGTATCAGTATTTGTGGAATCAACGTTTGTACTTTCGATTGGGAACATGACATTACTGGCATGATTTTGCATTACTTTACAAGTGGCAACGTGTACCTGGCATTACACAAGCTGCCACCTAATGGCCTAACTGTCAAAACAAGTTTATAATGGAAACAAAGCTTGAGTTTAAAAGTTGTGCTGCTGTTGTGCAAATATGTTTGGGTAGCCATACATGAAATAGTCAATGACATGTCAGCACAGGGAACAACTATTGTGTTCACACCAAATATGTAGATCATACTAAGTCATAATATACAGTAACAAGCTTGTTTTGTCCACACTAAACGGCTGGTTAGTGCCCAGCAGAGGTTTTGTTGGACAGGGACCAAAAACCAGGACTATTTACCTGTATTATACATTCATGCTTTTAACTCCCTAAGCAGAGATAATATTTTTTATTTTTTGTCTGTTACAATAAGATGATCCCAGGCGCATCTGGCTCAACATCATAATCACCTTCGCTGATTATTGTCAGGGCAATGTTACTGCATTAATGATTTTATTTCTACTGCTGCCAGAGGACTATGATTCAAATATGACCGAAATAATTATTCTAATATAAATAATTCTGGGGTTCAACAAATACGCATTCCTTATTTTTTTACTACCAGCTTACTACTGGCTCACTGGCTCCAGACCCATGATGGTAAACAACCTCAGTGGCTGCACCTCCTCAACACTGCAGCGTCTCACTGTGCCCTCTGCTGGTGAATGCAAGAGCAACAATAGTATGTCTAGAAGAGGGAATGTACAAATTCTTTCAAGACTGTGTTTTAATCTGACAGTAGATCACAAAAAGTTCACTCATTGCTACATTGATATAGCATAAACAAAACATTACAAATACAGCACAATGGGTTCAACAAAAGTTCAACTAAATAATAATAATACGATAAATAATGAGACAATTCAGATTAAATATACAAAAAGTGATGCCATTAAAGTGTGAAATGTGAGCACGAGACTACATTTTAGTTGATGAATTTAAATTTCAAAACACAAATCAACACTGTATGGCAACAATAGTTCCGCTCTTGTTTCTAGGGGAACGTTTTCCCTACAGGTCCCTACGAGGAAGTGTTCAACATGTAGCTCAGAGCAGTCCGACCTGAGTCCGACATTCACTACCTCTTCTTTGGTGAGTCACAGGAGCAGGTAACATTCAAATCGGCTATATTTAGTTATTTTCCTAATATGTATCGTTACTGTTCATCAAATTAAGCTGGAGAACACTCGCTATTTAGGCGGACTGTTTTTTTAAATGAAAGCGCGAGGAACATTATACGCTTAATTCATTCAATTTTGGGGGGGGTATTAAGCTGCCATTAAAAACACAAAATTACTCTTCAAAAATGTCTTTATCTGCCGGCCAATGCACGTAACGTATTTAGACAGTCTACGATCTGGACAGACACGCCTGTAGCCTACAACACAGACGTCATATGACAACAGAGACTTTTATTTTGTAAATGAACTGACCGGAGTTGGCAGTAGTTTTCAGTTTAACAGCAGCGAATGGTCATGTAAATACCCAGTACGAGATGCTTTACTTATATACATGTTAACGTAGTATTGAATGTAATACTTTCCACCATGTTTAGTTAAACGTTGGGCTTTAGTTTAGTTCCTATTCTTGTTTAAGTCTGTCTGCTGCTTGTCAAAATAAAAGAGCTCCGGTTGGTTCGAAACATGTCAGAACATGTTCAAGTTTGAACTCTGTGGCCCAATAATTAGAAAAAAAGTAGTAAGTGAAATAGTAAAAATGATTAAAACATTTTAATTGAATTGGTTAATGTGCACTTTAAAACACTTATAATTTACCATGGTTGGTAGATTTGCCTCTAAATCATTGATTTCAGTTTTGTATTGTACATTCTTGTTCAGGATGCAGCTAAGGGCTAAGTAGGCTAACTATTGAGATCATATGTCATATATAATGCACATTCAGGCTCTCTATACTCATTTACCCTACCTGATTCTCAATTTTATGTAAAGTATTATAATGCACCAAACTGATTTAGGATGGGCCACTTGTTTGACAAAAACAGAACTGTGGTTTTCTTACATATTTCAGTGTTTCCCATAAATACTTTTTATCCTTCACATTTAGACCATGATAGGACACTAAAATGTAATTTGAAAACACAACCAATACTACTACTACTACTACTACTACTACTACTACTACTACTACTACTACTACTACTACTAATAATAATAATAATAATAATAATAATAAGAGTCAATATAATTTAAAGATGCAACTAACCATTATTTTCATTATCAGTTAAGATGCTGATTATTTTCTTGATTAGGAGATTAATCATTTGCTCTCTATAATGTCAGAACATAGTGAAAAATGCCCATCAAAGATTAATCTCTTGTCAAAGTTGTTGCTGTTTGTTTTTCAGTCGATCGAATAATTCATTCAGTTATTGGAAATAATTATCTATCTTTTTTTCTGTTTTTGACATGTATGTATTTCAGATTCCACCATGGAGGGAACTTCCAAAAGCGATGCTGCAGGTCAGCCCTCGGTTGCTGCTCGGGTTCCTTTCCTTCATCTCTGTACCACGTTAGAGAAAATCCAGAAGTCTAAACTCCGTCCGGATAAATCCAAGATCCTCAAGGATTTCATTGAGTCGTGGAGGAAGTTCCATTCTGCCCTCCACAAAGACAACCCTAAAACAACAGACTCTTTCTACCCAGCTATGCGCCTCCTAGTCCCCTCCTTCGAACGAGAGCGTATGGCGTATGGCATCAAAGAAAGCATGTTAGCTAAACTCTATATTGACGTATTAGGCCTCCCAAAGAATGGCCCTGAGGCCAATAAACTGTTGAACTACCGTGCTCCCACTACATCCCAGGGAGAAGCTGGAGACTTTGCCGGCATGGCGTACTTTGTGCTGAAGAAACGGTGCACCAGCGAAGGAAACCTCAGCATCAAAGAAGTCAATGACTTTCTGGACTTGGTGGCTATCAACAACGCTGGCAAGCAGAAGGATCTTGTGAAAAAGAGTCTGCTGCACCTCATCACCCAGAGCTCGGCTCTCGAGCAAAAGTGGCTCATCAGAATGATTCTGAAGGACATGAAGCTCGGGATCAGCAAAGAAACTGTTCTCCAAGTCTTCCACCCAGACGCTCCTGAGCTCTATAATGTCAACACAGACTTAAACAAGGTCTGCCAGCAGCTCCACAACCCCTCCGTGTCTTTAAGCGAAGTTTCAATCGGACTCTTCTCTGCCTTTAAGCCTATGTTGGCGGCTATGGCGAACATCCGCAGTGTTGAGAAACAGATGGGAGGCAGCCCTTTTTACATTCAGACCAAGCTGGATGGAGAGCGTATACAACTGCACAAAGACGGGGATGTGTACAAGTACTTCACCCGAAATGCTTTTGAATACACCCAGCAGTTTGGAGGATCCCCACTGGAGGGCTCACTGACACCTTACATCCACAACAATTTTAAAAGCCACATTGTGAACTGCATCCTCGATGGTGAGATGATGGCGTACAGCCCGACCACAGACACCTTCATGCAGAAAGGGAGCAAATTCGACATCAAGAGACTCATGGACGACTCTGAGTTACAGACGTGCTTCTGCGTGTTTGACGTGTTGTTAGTCAACAACCAGAAGCTTGGCAAGGAAACGCTAAAGAAGCGCTACGAGACCCTTCAGACAGTTTTCAGTCCAGTCAAGGGAAGGATACACCTGGTGCCAAAGACGGATGCCAGAACCATGCAGGAGGTGGTGAATGCGCTGAATGACGCCATCGACAGCAGAGAAGAGGGAATCATGGTGAAGGATCCTCTGTCCATCTACAAGCCCGACAAGCGGGGGGAGGGATGGCTGAAAATAAAGCCCGAATATGTGGACGGATTGATGGATGAGCTCGACCTGCTGATTGTCGGTGGCTACTGGGGTAAAGGGAGACGGGGTGGTATGATGTCCCACTTCTTATGCGCCGTTGCCGAAGCTCCAAAGCCTGGCGAGAAACCCTCGGTTTTCCACACGCTCTGCCGCATCGGCTCTGGCTACACCATGAAGGAGTTGTATGACCTCGGTTTAAAGCTTGCCAAGCACTGGAAAGTCTATCGGAAAAATGACCCACCAGCATCCATCTTGTGTGGAACAGAGAAACCCGAAGTTTACATCGAACCCTGCAACTCGGTCATCCTCCAGGTCAGGGCGGCTGAAATAGTGGGAAGCGACATGTATAAAACCAACTGCACCCTGCGCTTCCCCAGGATCGAGAAGATCCGCGAGGACAAGGACTGGCACCAATGCATGACCCTGGCAGAGCTGGATCAGTTCCGCGGCAAGGCGTCCGGGAAACTGGCCTCGCGGCACCTTCGCATCGATGGTGACGAGCCGGAAAGAAAGAAGAAGCGCACTCAGCCAGCCAAACCCAAGAAGGTGATCGGGATCATCGACCACTTTAAGCCCCAGGACCTAACCGGGGTTACCAAGGAGACGGATATGTTTGAGGATGTGGAGTTTTGTATCCTGAACGGCACAGAGGATCACCCCAAGGCTGAGCTGGAAAAGGGCGTGGCCAGGTAACATGAAAAAAGTGTTAGTTAAAGTCAATGTAATTTGGCTCAGTAATGTTACATCGATATATCTGTCTAAAGTTAGCTAACATTAGCCACCATACGCTACTGGTCAGGAATTTTTGGCGCTCCCCAAAGAGGTTTTAGCCAGCCCCAAAGCAAAATCACCAGCACCAAAATGAAAATAATTGAGAAAAAAAATAGCAATTCAGAGCCTCTCTGAGTGTTTAAGAGCAATTTAGTAAACAGACATTAAACAAGCAGAACGTAAACTTGAATATGAGCGCTAATCTCTGTTTTATCTCCAGAGCCGGCCTGTACCAGACTCTCCCAGTGATTGATTTAAATACTATAATTTTTTTAACCAGTTTTGTTAATTGGGGTTTATTTACTCAAGCATAATATGCATTTTGTTTATCAATTTGTCAGAAATAACTAGATTGGGTAAACCCAGCCCGATCTGCCGGCGATTTGATTTCCCCCTGCAGCTCAGGCGGGAAACCTGTACAAATCTGGGGGGACCAATCACAAACTGGCTTATTCTACCCGGCGCGCTATTGGCGGGGTAAGCAGCTTTTTGTTTACATTCAACAAGCCGGCCACCGAAGCGCAGCACTCCATGGCAGCAACGCGTTGATTCCGCTGTCGGTGCTACGTCACCCGGATCGTTGGTCTGATTGGTTGAAGGACTATCCAATTGCGTACAGAGTCATTTGAACTATGCCCGTTGGTCACGCCTCTCGTGCAGTAGAAAATACAGAGCAGACTCCCCAGACTAATGATCAGTCTTAAAAGATAGAGCTTGGTGTGGTGATAGCCAGACTAAGAAATAACGGCAAAATGCATAGATTCCTGTCAAATAAGGTAACACAGACTGTCAGACAGTCATGATTCAATATATTATATTCAATATATTTCGATACTGTGCGTAAGGCGATATATTGGGATTTTTTTTTTAAGTATAATTTTAGAAAAACTAATATTTAAGAAAAGACATGATGTTCTTAAAAGTCAAATAAGTTTACTTTAGGTAAACAATTCAGAAAATCAAACTGCCAGTTTGGGATTATGGTTCACAGGTACTTAGTGAGCTAATGTTGATATGCTAAAGTAGGCCAAAGTTCAGCCATAGCTACATTGTTAGCTTCTAGCAAAAAGTCAGGCACTGCTAGGCACTGTTAGGCAAGCACACAAGTTTTTTTTATTTAAAAAAAAATCATCAATATTGCCTTTTTGAAAATCGATACAGTATTGCAAAATAAAATATCGCAATACTCAAGTGTATCAATTTTTTTTCTTACACCCCTAATTCTGAGCCAGGAATAACCCTGCCTGAGTGTATTGAATTAAACAGTGGTGCATTTAATTTCTCCTGACTTAAACTTTTTACTTATAAGAGGACGATTGTGTGATTTCTTCTTTCAAAAGTCCCATAGTCGGACATTAAAGTATCCTTAATAAACCGATAACTGATTACTGGTGTCGTCTCCCCATTAGTTGTGGAGGTGTCGTGGTTCAAAACGCAGGGCGGGACACCTACTGCGTGATTGCCGGCGTGGAGAACATGCGCGTGAAGAACCTGGTTTTGTCCGACCAGCATGACGTGGTGTGGGCCACCTGGCTGCTCGAGTGCCTCGGCCAGAAGGAAGTGGTCCCGTGGCAACCGCGCCACATGATCCACATGTCGCCCTCGACCAGGGAGCACTTTGCCAAGGAGTACGACAGCTACGGGGACAGCTACTTTGTGGACACGGACGAGCAGCAGCTGCGGGAGGTGTTTGGCCGGATCAGCGACGCACAGGCGTCCGTGGCGGCGAACGTCAGCCAGGTGGAGCGGCGTTGTGGCTGGGAGGATCTTCCCACCAGCATGTTCAGACCCTTCGAGGTTTACATGGACAGCTGCGCCGACATAGGAGACCCTAAAACCGCCATACCTGCCACCTGCTTGGACATCAGGGCGCTGGAGTTTCGCTACCATGGAGGGAGTGTGGTGCGGAAGTTAGAGGAAGGAGTCACTCATGTCATTATCACAGAGGAAACAAGACTTGTGGATTTAAGGGCTCTGAGGCGCTGCTTTAGGAGGAAGTTTAAGATTGTAAGAGAATCATGGGTGACTGATTCAATCACAGCAGGGCATCTGATGAACGACACTGACTACTTAGTTTAAAGACTCTTCTGGTGACATACACAGGATTTAAGTTGGTACTGGAGAGAAATCCTTGTGTAGTTGAAGGGCGGCACGATATGAGGAAAATAGGCGATAACCATATTACTTGCGATTAATAACAGATATTAAAAGGTACTCAGTTCTGCCTTTCTGCTGCTTTTAGTATACTGCTAAAATACAACAAACTTGCATGTTGATTTAAAAAAAAAAGTGCAAACACATTCTTTTAATTGAACAAATTAAACAAACTGAACACAAAAGGCACCATTAAAAAAAGAATGATAGTTACATTTTAAAGTGCAGTTTGCTACTAATACTCTCGTTGAACTTACAAAAAAAATCCCTGAATGTCTTTCACAATGTGTCACAGTTTATATTACAATAACCATAAAAAAAAAAGATTTATTGTGAAGCCCAAATAGCATTTTAATTAAATTCCAATATGATTAGCAATAAACTATTGAGTAAAAGTCAATAAATACAAAATCCCAACAGTCCAAATCACTGGGCGAGATAAGCAATATCATTAAAACTATACTGTGCTAAACAGGGATGTGAGTCTTCTCAGGGGTTTCATGCAAACTTGACGTTTTATTTTTGGGGGTTTTAATGAGTGATTAAGGCGGCTCGTTATTAGTTTTAAATGAATGGGCCTATGTTAAAGTCCAGAAGGCACTGGTTGGTTTCTAAATTATTTGATTTTGAAAAGAGAATTTAGAGTTGTACTATATATGTTGTTTTTTTTAAATACAGAAGCTGAGTAGGGAATCTTCCACCATAATAGTCTAAAGTAGGCCTCTTCTTATTTTTTAACTTAGGATTGCACTTACATAACATGGGGGGGACTTGAATGGTGAAAATCAAAGCAGCGGAGGCCAGGATATCCCCATTATAAGTCAAGCACCAAAATCTTTGAATCCCACGTTTTCCATAATGTAACTGGATAGTGTCTTTCATCAGAGCTCCCTTGCCTCCTAAATGCCTACTTTCAGACCCCACACCTCCACTTTGCTATTCCTCTTTTTATGATCTGTGCCTTATAGGGCTGGGTACCGAATTCAATACTTTTTAGGCACCGACCCAATTGCCTCTAAAGTACTGAGTATTGAAAACTGCCTCGTCTTTCAGTACCTAAGGAGTAAATCTCATCAGCGTCAGTGAGCCAATAAGCACGCAGCATGTTTCTACCAAGACCTAATAATGTTTGTGATTGGCTGTCTTAACGTTAACACGTCGTAGAGACGCGGAGGAAAAACTCTACGTTACGCTTTCAGGAGCTGAAAAATACATAAAGATTTGTGCCGTAATGTTGTAATTTCTGTTTGTTTTATAAAATTGGTATCGGAAAAAAAAGTATCGTTTAGGAACCGGTATCAAAGTCCCAGTATTGGTATCAGTGCCGTTATCGAACATTTTAGAACGATACCCAGCCCTAGTGCCTTAATGCTTTTTATGTCTGTTTAATAAACATGTTAACCACAACTCTAATAAATATATCTTGAACTGGTTTAAAATAATGTACTGTTGTGACTGGAGTTTTGTTTAAAAAAAATTGGTAGTTAATTCAAAGGAGCGTCTGTGTGAAGCGATGGCCTTTGCCTCAGCCCTTCAGCACGCACTGAGCCTGCAGAGAGACACCGAGGGACACCACACGGGTACGTTAAAACTGGTTCAGCTCAAGGCCCTGCAACAAAGATGGGGCCATGTTTTCCTGTCTTCAAAAATGTCACCAATGTCCCTTGGGACTCATTCATATGTTATAACCTTCATAACCATCGCCTCTAGGGTGCAGGTAGCTGCCTGTGGTGTCCTGGGCATTGTTGTGGGTAAATGCCGCATGAATACATTTTCAAAGTAAAAGCGATGAGGTACCTGTTCTCAATCATATACTGTGAATAATAGCTCTCATTGGCATGTAGTGTTCCCCGTAGGGTTTGTTACTTTGTTAAACAGATTAATTAAAAGTCCACCTTTGAGAAAACAAAGCATAAAATAGTTGAGAGCAAAATGATCTTCATTACTGGTTAAAAAAGAAAAGAAGATATTGTGCCTCAGTAAGCACTCTGTAACCCATCGCCCACTCTGGACTATTTCCAGGTGATGTTGAGTGAGTGTTTGACTGACAGGCCTTAATTAGAGGTACTCAACTAGTGCTTATTCCCGTGCGGCTTTGATTGTATGATGCGTTGTGTCGCTGCAGCACAACTGTTGGTCTTGAAAACTCTTATCTGCTGGTCCGTCAGGATCTGGAGATGAAAATAGCAAACAGCCGCTGAAAGCTAGAATTGCAGAAATACCATGCCCTAATGGGATAAATGCCCTAATTAGGCTGGCTTTAGCTATCGGAGCGATGGTACCAGCGAGCACGCTGGACACAAGCAGAAACAAATGGTTTGGAAGCGGCCCGAGACAACCAGCGGCTGCGTGCACTCAGCTGAAATAAACGAGCCCCTGCAGAGGCCAAACAGAGGCTCATGGCTGCAGGGGAGGTTTATCTGCAGCAATTAGCACAGCCCACCCTTAATGAAGAAATTCAATCAAAACGACAGAGAATCAGGCTCCGTCTTGTGCCTCATGAATAAATGGTCATAAAGGTCATAAATATGTATATGTATTTGACCAATATTAAGCTCTGGTAAACTAGTCATTGTTGAAATGTCTTTTAGATGTTCAAACCACTCTGATCAGTGATGTCTAGTACATTTTCAAAAAGCTCCCATTTGCTTCAAGGCAAACCACTTTTAGGAGTCAGAGAGATTGCCCTTCCCAAAACCCGTTTTCATCGTGGAGGATAACTGACTGGACAAACAGATTAAACAAATTAGATGTAACGTGTTGATTGGTGAGATTTAGAGGTGCTCATAGGTGGGTTTTGTTACTTTCAGACAGAGCTAACTGTTTCCCCCTGCTTCCAGTCTGTCCTTATGATAAGCTAAGCTAACCGTCTCCTGGCTCTACTCTATACAGACATGACAGTGGCATCAATCTTCTCATCTAACTCTGGGCAGGAAAACAAAAAAAAGTAAATTTCCAGGCCTGAAGAGGTCAAATCATCTGGTAAGTCACTAAGATTTGCACACACAAAACAGTTGGTTCCTATCCTGTCATGACCTTTCACATTCATCTTGTGGCCCCTTGTGGGGGTCCTGACCCCCAGGTTGGGAACCAAGATAACTTTAGGAAAAATAAGAGCAGGTAAACTGTTCACTGTGGTGGATTACCTATCTCACGTAGCTACATGTAAGACTTGGATTTTTATAATGTTTCCAATAATATATGAGAGCGAGTTGTCATCAGGAAAAACCTGATACCTTTACCTAAAAGATAACAGCAGCCTGTGCTTTTGAAATGTGATGGCTGTATTATAAAGTACACTGGATTTGAAATGGGATAAAACATGCAGAAGCATCGGTATTGTCCTTTAAAAAGGAAACGGGCTCCTTTCTTTTGATGGGAGCATCTTGGCTGGGCTGAAACCAGGTGAGTACCAACCTGACTGGTACAGTGTCAAGACAACTCTAATGGTGGCTAACATAAGGCTGTTAGTGGACATTTTCAAAATGAAACATTTCTAAAACTCTCCTTATCCAGTTAGCCCTGATGTTCCATGTCTTCTGTACAGCTGCATGCTTTTACTTTTAGTCGTTGTGTTGTCTTTATTTTTGTACTATCGACCTAAATAGTTGAGATCATATTTATTATGGAGACTGGCATCATAAGCTTTCATTTTGAAGTATAAAAAAACATTTCTGTTGACATTTTAGCGGGCTCTTTCTGACTTGACGCACCCTAGTACCGAGGGATGCGGTGACTGCGATGCGCGCGCATAACGTCAGAGATTGAGAAGCCTGTCAAGGAAGCAAGATTAGATAGCACAGTACCGGATGTTGGGCGAATTGACCTTCAAAATAAAATACAACGTATCTAAAACCGCAAGCAGTTATTTGTACAAATTGTACGCTATGTGAAATGTGATTTTGTTGCGGTTCAAAACGCAGAAAACATTATCACTATTGGCCAGCCTATTTTGTCTAAAAAATCTTTAAAATGAAAATAAAACAACTAAAATGCCCTTGATGAGGAAGCTGGACCCTGGTATAGCCTAGATCAAAGATCCTTCAACAGGGAAGGCCACCAAATTATTGTTAGTTTTTTTAAAGTTTCCAAGAAAATTCAAATGTGTTAAAATGAATCCAACATATTAGTAGCAAATATAAATCAGCCTATTTGTGAAGAAAAAAAAACATTGATGATAAGCGTGCTGGCCTAATGGGTAAGGTAGTCTCTAAGGCTGTCCACAGATACAGTTCATCCTAAGGGTTCACTGTGCCACATGTATGTTTAACATTAAAACGTGATTTATAAAATCATGCCAGCAGTTATTATTTTAATAGCGTAGTATTCTATCCCAAAAAAAAAGGTATGTATAAAGGCTTTAGGTCGCCCTACATGTTATTGTAGGCCCAGTTTAATACGCACATTTTACACATTTGTATACAATTTTTGCGATGTAGTAGGGGGTCCCTTCTCCATCTCTCTTTCAGTTAAGGGGTCCTTTAAAGACCCCTGGCCAAGATCACTGATTCCTAAACTGGGGGCCAGGACCCCCAAGGGGTCTCAAGTTTGGAGGGGTCTTAAGAGGGTTAAAGGGATAAGAAAGGAGTGAAATACTGTATAGTGTCACCTCCTCTAGCCTTCAACTAAAAATAATCCCAGTAGCACCCTATAAATCTTTGGTTGAACTGCTCATAAACTGTTATGAGGGGTCACCGTAGGCTTTACAAGATTTGAAGATTTGGAGCCATTGGTCTAGATAACAGGAAAAGGAAACAACAATTTTCAGATCACACAGAGGTAAATGTAGCACAAAAACCACGTCAGCGTGTGACCTTTATTTTGAATATTACAACCGGAAGTACGGCTGGGTATTGCTGCTGACTTAACGCAGCTTCCTGCAAACACACACCGTCTCTTGGCGAACATGGCGGCAACTTGACAACGGCAGCGAGAAGAAGACGGTGAGGGCTTGAAAAAGAAAAGAGGTCTGTCAGCTTACAGGCTGTAGGGCCCATCCGCCGAAACAAAGGCAGACGGCTTCGCCATGTTGGAAGAGGATAGCGCCCTTGTCCCTGCAAGACCGAGGCCAGGGAAAACGTAAACGCGTCGGTGAGGGTTTCTAAAAACGGAGTCGAGGCTACGCAGAGAGGAGCGGAGCGGCGCGGCGCGGAGCTCAGGGCGGGCGGGAGGACAGCGGCTTCACCGGTCAGCCATGGAGGATGCGGCCCGTGGTCGCCAGCGTCTGATTTCCCATCCGGCCCACGCTCATTTTAATGGGAATTACCGCTGATCGCAAAGGCAAAGCCGGGACAAGCCACCACCTGACATCTGAGGGGAAGAAAACGCGAAGCGGACCCCCACGTCAATGACTGTTGCGGCAGAGGAGCCCCCACGGTGGAGTCGGCCGGTTCCCAAAATATGACCAGGGGTGCTGGGACGTGTTGGCAGCAAGAAGATGACGACGGCTTCCAAATCTGGCTAGAGCCCCCCCGCGACAACCAAAAGCCATTCACCGACTCCGAGAGGGCGCAGAGATGGCGACTGTCCTTGGCATCCCTCTTGTTCTTAACCATCCTCCTCTCTGATCACCTGTGGTTCTGCGCCGAGGCCAAACTGGCCCGGACCCGGGTCAAGTTCGCATCCTCCCACCTTCTCTCACCCCAGACCCACTCAGCACACAGCAGCCTCAGAGGAAACCCAGATGCTATTTTTATAGGAAACTCTACCAAACATTTGTGGCGGCTTGAAACTTGCCACCAGGATAGTTTATCTAAAAACTGCTTTACTTTCGCAGATGCCGACAATTTGTGCGGGGGCCTTTCCGACAAAGAGGGGACGCGGGCTGTAAATATGAGCGATTTGTACCTTTCCTTTTGTAACTCCTACTCTCTGCTGGATTTGTTTTACGGGTCGACAAGTCCGGACAATTTAAACTGCAGCCTCGACGTGCTCGGCGATGGCGACACAACCAGATGCAGCCTGTGCGTCCAGGCGTACCAGCGCTACGACCAGCACGCCCAGGAGAAGTACGAGGACTTTGAGCTCCTGACTCAGAAATATGAGCCGGGGGCATATTCAGTGAGGACGTGCATGGAGCAGTGCAAGGTAGGCTGCAAACGGGAAGGGGGCGGGTGGGGGGTGTTTGGAGTGTGTGTGTGTGTGTGTGTGTGTGTGTGTGTGTGGGGGTGTTGATGTGGTGGCCATCTGTTGATTTGGGCCCGGATAGATGCCAGTTTTGGTCCTCTTCCTCCGGTCGCCATGGATACGGGTGACAGATTCAAGGAGACTCCCGGCTCCGGGCCTCATGTTCATTCATCTCCTCATTGTGTTTAGGCCCCATGCTAATGTGCAGATGGAGGCCCTGCTAGTGTTGTTCCTTCAGCATCCAGAGTCCCCCCCCCCCCCCCCACACACACACACACACCTTTTAGTCCAAGCTCTGTTCTTTGACATTGAAGACCGCCTGGCGCTCCTTTAGCTCATAAGCCTCCTGATCAGCCATCGATAACATAGATAGGCTTGTTTGAACTGCACTGTTGCTCGAGCTTTTATAGCCTAGCGTTTATATCAATTTAATGAGCAGGAAGGAGGTTGTTGGCATTATGCAAACAACTCTGGGAGCCTGTGTGCCCTATGTGTGTTGTCGCAGTCCGCCAGGTGTTCATCATGACCGCCCACTCCATATCGAGAGCGTTTTATTAAAGTCAAGAGGTGGTTTCCCTGCCTAATGTGGCGGAAGGCTTTCTTCGCTCATTACCAGGCCCACACGTAGGCCTCGTGTCGGCTAGGCCCGTGCTCGCTGTTTGATTGCCATGTACTGTTTACCAGCTCATTACAGACGACGGTGGGACAGAGTAGTTGTAATGGGTGTCCGGGAAACGCGGAGGGACCGGCGGCCAGGGCCGCTGCTGCGTGCAGCCGCTGTGGCCGCGCTGGGCCATAAACGCTGCAGTCAGCACCGCGGAGAGCTCCACAGCAGCGCAGAGCTGTCCGTGGTGCTGAATGGCGCTTACCGGTTCCATTCACAGAAGCCCCGGCCAATCCCAGATGGCCTCCATTCACCCAACCAGTGGCACATACACACGCATAGGCGTCGAGACGCGAATCTAATAAGGCCATCTGCCTGCTTATACAAACCCAATGCATGCAGATAGAGCCACATGCATGTGAGCTGGGCCTAGTTGGCAATGCTCGCTTAAATTTAGAGGAGGAAGAAAACGAAAAGACTAACTGAATCCCTTTTATGTCTGTTGTATTCATCAAACAATGATTAACTTTCTTTTATATTCTCTTCACTGTTGGATGTCTTAATCCTGGCAAAGACTGCACAGTCCTTTTAGGCAAAATAATTCCAGCTTTCATATGGTTTCAGACCTCACATTCTTACTCATTTAAACAAACTCACACTCTTTGTGTACACAAAGGAGCTGGAGGCTGCTGGATTTATCTTGTGCTTAAACATGAAATGAGTTGTCTATGGATTATTTTGATATCACAGTTTAAAGCCATGCTATCTATATGTTTAAAATCATTCTGTTCTGGATAGTGCTGAAACAGTGAGTTGATTTAATCGGTTAGTCGATCGACAGCAAAATTATTGTCAACTATTTTGATGATTGGTTATCATTTTCTTCTCTGCTTTTCTCTGTCATATATCATTGTAAACTGAATATCAAAACAAGACATTAGAAGGCATTACCTTGGGCTCTGGGAACTTTTTTGACATTTCATAGACCAAACAATTAATGGAGAAAATAGTAGTCAGATTTATCGATAATAGATAATGAAAATAATCTTTATTTGCAGCCGTCGTTATGATATTTCTCATGAATCATAATTGCTGGAAGCTTTATGTCCCATCTCCAATGGCCTAAAATACTCTCTGCAAGCCAAGGCCTTTACTAATGTTGAGTTGGTAAAGCCTGACCTAAGCTACTTCATTGCTTTGCTTCAAGGTTAGTCAATTGCCAGCTTTAGAATATGCAATCATTCTACACAGGAAAAGAAATAACCAAGCCATGCCAGCCTTTCCAGCAAGTATCAGCCATTGAGGAATGCTCCCACTGAGGCCTCCATGTGGGACAGTCTTTCTTTTCCTCTGCTGAGCTTCCTCTGCCAATCTTAAGTCGTCGTTTCACGCTGTCTGAGCTCACCTCTTGGCACTTGGAGAGAAAACATTCATCATTTAGCCAAGCTGCTAATTTCTTTAACAATGACCCTTCTATATCACCTCCTTGATTATAGGTTTGTTCAAGTCCTGTATATGTGGTCGGCAGCGTTATGGAAAGAGTGGCATGACTCAAGCGGTAATGTCGAGCTCTTGTTGAGTTAATGGCCTCCTGCCTCGGAGAAGCCTAGCAGTGCATGCTGTGTACCGGCTCAGACAGATGTATATGTAATCTGTGTAAATACAGCAAGATTATAGCGTATACTGGCAAGTGTTTAAACATTAACCAAATACATCCCTGCCTGCCTCACTGTCTCATTTAAACATTCATGGGAACAGTGGAGGCAGATAGAGCCAGTGTTGGGTTATATATTTATGTTTCAAGTGAAGATATTTGACATGGAGAGTAGCGTTTGTTGTGCCAGAGTGAGTCCTTTGGTCCGCAGGTGGTGCTTTGATTTCTCTAGCCTGGGGTGAAACATCACACAGTGGACACGGCCGGTGTGCTGTTCCTCACAATGGTATTCTCCATCATCTGACTCTGTGAAAACCCACCATTCATCTTGACAGCGGGGCTGTGCTCAAAACATTTAAACCTGGGCTGATGCACTAATGCTGACTTGTAAGCAGCATTTTTCTGTGAACCAAAACGTCAGACCTGCTTGTTTCACAGGAAACAATGAGACAATAACAAACCTGGCATCTCAAAAAGCATGTTGGCAGTTCAACAACTGTTAGCCAACAGGGGTCCTAAGGCCTAAGGTCCCCACACTGCAATCAAATTATTTGATGAAGGGGTGCCTTCCTGTTTTGCCAAAAATCTGCAGTAATGTAGCATAACTGTTATTATTAACATTAAGCATATTTGAGCACAGTTGTCTTCTTCTCACTTCAGAGTGCTCAAGTTGCTGATCAGGGACAACCAAGAAACCCTGAAAGTCTGCATTAAAGCCTAAAAGCATGGTGTTTTGTTTGTATTAGGGCTTATTTTCATTATCGATAAATCTGCAGATTATTTAATCTATAATCTGTTATTATTATCTATCGTTTGGTCAAAATTGTCAGGAAATAATTGAAAGATACCACCACAATTTCCCAGAGCCCAGTGTGACATGTTCAAATGTCTCGTTTTGTCTGACCAACAGTCCAAAATGCAAAAATATTCAATGTACTATCATAAAAGATGAAGAAAACCAGCAAATATTCACAGTTTGACCATCATAGGACACTGAAATGCACAATTGAAAACAAAGCTAGAGCAATTATATTAAAGCGCCCATATTATGCTCATTTTCAGGTTCATAATTGTATTTTAAGGTTGTACCAGAATAGGTTTACATGGTTTAATTTTCAAAAAACACCATATTTTAGTTGTACTGCACAGCTCTCTCTCACTGCTGTAGATCCTCTTTTCACCTGGTTTCTGTTTTAGCTACAGAGTGAGACCTCTTTTCATCTTCTTCTTCTGTACTATCTTTGATTGCACTCGCACATGCTCAGTAGCTCAGATGTAGATCATGTCAGCTAGCTAGCTCCATAGAAGTAAAAGAAAGGCTGTTTCTCCAACTTTGGTCAGTTACAAGGCAGGATTAGCTGGGAGACTTCTAAATGAGGGAGCACATGTAAGTAGTTCTTTTGTAGATTATGGTGAACTTGTGTGTGTTGTAGCAGTGCTTTGCCATTGAGAACGAGGTACCATGCTAGTGTTAGCATTAGCGTTAGCATGCTAACGCTAACGCTACGAGCTAACGGTTGCGGTTAGCCACCTCTTTTCGGATTGTGACGTCACAGTCCGAGCCGATTTTGAACAGCTCACTAGGAGACTGAAGGCAGGACACATTCAGAAACCGTATCTCACTCAAAACAGCATGGATGGATTTTTTTCAAAGTTTGTATGTGTGTGGAAGCACCAGAGACACAAAAGAACACCCCAAATACCAGAAAAAGTGTTTTTTTCATAATATGGGCACTTTAATTAAGCCTGCAGGAAATAGTAGTTATAATAGTCATAGTAATAATAGTTCTTTTTATAAAATATGAAGAAAACCAGAAAATATTGCTGTGTTCTTCTGACTGGTTTGTAGTGAGCAGGGCTAAATTGGAAAGGTGATGTCACATACGTCATGCATCAATCAAGATTGAACAACATTAACCCTGTTTGTTGCCTTTAGTCATGAATATTTAATATTATAAAGAACAATTTAGGTATTGTAGCCACATTTTCCAGGGCTTTTAAGAAGGTGGAACCAGTGGATTGATTTTAGGTGTTATTGTTTGTCCCCCCCCAGGGTCCCATTAGAGGGTTAATCTGGCCCTGGTGGGGATGTAACACAGAACATGTAGATTGTCTCAAGTTCCCATTGGAAAAGATGAGTTTGTGTCTTTTTTTCACAAAACCACACTGACAATCATTTGACAGAGTAATGAATGGAGTGCACCTGTGTTCCTCCCTGGTAATTTCACTCATTTGTGAACTTGAAAGACAGAACTCTCAGCAACTGGCCAAGTAATCATGGAGTCTCTGGAACTGAACAACTCTATCTGCTCTGACTAATACTTATATTATTACTTCTCCCTATTTGAGGCTCCTAGTGCTACTACCAACCCTGCTTCTTCTTTTTTTTCTGCAGTTACTGCCACTGCTGTGGTGTAAAATGATTCCAAAACACAATCACAGATGAGTCTGTGCACAAATCTGTCTCCTTCCCCACCCTCCAGGTCCAATTGAATGTCTAATCTTAGCCGGTGTTGTGTGCAAGTGGAAAGGAGGACAGCGTCCTCCCTCTTTAGATCCTTGTCAACCGCACACATCTGCATTGATCTGAGCTCTTTTGGAGCCGGAGGGACGGGTGGCAGCAATACCAAGAGGTTGATCCCTATTGATTTGCACCAAGCCCTCCACGCTCACTTGTCCTTCATTTGATAGTGGGCAGCTCCTCCGACCAAAATAGGGCAGTGAAGACATCATGTTACTATCTGAACCTGTTTCATTGTGTCAAAGACCTGTGTGTGTGTGTGTGTGTGTTTGTGTGTTTGTGTGCGTGTGTACGTGTGTGTTTTAGATGTACATTTTAGGTAGACCAGTTTTCAAGTTGCACCCTCTTCATCTGTTATCTACAATATGGACAGTTATGCAATTCAGCGGTAAATGATGTGTAGCAACAACGATATCAGTTCTCAGATGGGGGGGACCTGAAGCTAAATCTAAACACAGATGGAGCCTTGTGAAGTAATGCATTTTCCTCTCAGTCTCAGGGTTTGGAAATGGCTTTTGATCCATATTTAGATGAACAAATGTGTCCTTTCAACTGAATCCCACCGAAATGACACTGAAAAGTGTGGGCTGCAACGGCATCGATTAATCTGTCATTTTTAGCATGCAGCATGGTATAGTCTGAAATATCTCAACAGCCATTAAATGAATTGCTATGAAATTTGGTATAGACCTGCATGTCCCCCGCAGGATTAATTGTAAGAACGTTGGTGATCCCCTGACCTTTCCTCTAGTGGCCTCTGGCTAGTGTCATCTGGTCAAAATCTTAAAGATACCTGTAAAACTAATGACATTCCCATCAGCCTCAGCTGTACTGTACTTTGTGTTTAGTGCTAATTAGCAAATGGTAGCATGTTAAGATGCTAAACTAGGATGATTAACATCGTAAACATATCTGCTAAGCATCAGATGCTTGTGTTGGCATTGTCACTGCGAGCATGTTAGCATGCTGACGTTAGCATTTAGCTCAAAGCACCTTTGTACCTCAATACAGCCTCACAGAGATGCTAGCAAGGCTGTAGACTCTCAGTCTTGTTACAATTTAATTGTTAATTGTTTTCTGAAAAAAAAAAGTCCATCACAGATTGAAAATCATAAATCCATTGATACTGGTGGAAAAACTCGTCAAAAATGTTGTACTAAAATGAATATTAAGTTTTCTGAGACAGCTCATATGTCATTGACCAGCTCTAAATTAAATATGTAATCAATCAAACAGTAATATACTGTATCTAGCCTTCCTTTCATGTGAAGGGCCAATGTTTCCGTGCAGATCCATCACTCATGTTTCGGTGCAGTTGTATTCTTTGTACTCCAGTGTTTTGTGTGTAAACAAACCAGCGGTGGTTATGATGGTTCTCAGGGTGGAAGTGGCTCACATACGGGTGCCACTGTAGCTTTGATTTGCTCCCTCGCTTATCCCACAGTACATCCTACTTGACAACAAGACATAGATACACAGACTCTCATCCCCAAATATATCAGTTATCTGACAGTATTAATGTGGTTTATCTCATCTGCATGAATATCCTGTGATCACTCGTGTTTTAAAAAGAATTGCTGCCTTTGTTAGCCTTTTATTCATTATTCATATTAGCCGACACTGTGTGTGTGTGTGTGTGTGTGTGTGTGTGTGTGTGTCTGCTCCAGTCTCACAGAGCCTCGTGTGCATTAATGAACGACAGATTGTTGCATTGCATTGTTAACCCGTCCTGGTTGCGAACGGAAGCGCTCACACATGTGATTTCCGCCATTGTGTCTTCCTGCGGCGGTTGTGAATGCTGACCTTGGAGAGGGTTTTGTCCCTTCAGGATACCTGGCTCACTCCACGACAGCCCTTTTATGAATGGGCAGATCCCTGAGCGGCATGCTAATGAGGTAGGGAGCAGAGAGGGGAGGCTAGCTGCTGCATTGCACGGCAGGGCTTCCATATTGTTTTAACTGTGAACCACTGTACAGAGAGCAGATCGGATCACATGAGATAACAGCAGGGCTGGAGGAGGGAGGGAAACCGCACCAGGGGAAGGGGGGTTGAAGTGGGTTACCCGATTAATAGGCCTCATTTAACCTCTGTGCCATTTCCATTATAGGTGACATGTGAAGTAATTTCTATGGCATACAGTAATGGTGTCGATCAAAGCTGACGGCTGTAATTATAGCTAGATTGTCTCTGTGTATAGCAATGATTCCATTTATTAAACTAATGACATTCAGCCTCAGCTGTACTTTGTGTTTACTGCTAATTAGCAAATGTTAGCATGCATGGTAACGTAATACCTGCTAAACATCTTCAAGTTAGCATTGTCATTGTGAGCATGTTAGCATGCTGATGTGCCTCAGTACAGCCTCACAGAGCTGCTAGCATCGCTGTAGACTCTTGCTATAACAAAAGAGAAAAGCTTACCAGTCACAATTTATATATCATTTAAAGTTATTTATAAATATACAGTACAGGCCAAAAGTTTGGACACACCTTCTCATTCAATGCGTTTCCGTTATTTTCATGACTATTTACATTGTAGATTCTCACTGAAGGCATCAAAACTATGAATGAACACATATGGAATTATGTACTTAAGAAAAAAGTGTGAAATAACTGAAAACATGTCTTATATTTATATTATTTTAGATTCCTCAAAGTAGCCAACCTTTGCTTTTTTTGATAGCGCTGCAAACCCTTGGTGTTGCTTCATGAGGTAGTCACCTGAAATGATTTTCACTTCACAGGTGTGCTTTGTCAGGGTTAATTAGTGGAATTTTTTCCCTTATTAATAAAAAAGCAAAGGGTGGCTACTTTGAAGAATCTAAAATATAAGACATGTTTTCAGTTATTTCACACTTTTTTGTTAAGTACATAATTCCATATGTGTTCATTCATAGTTTTGATGCCTTCAGTGAGAATCTACAATGTAAATAGTCATGGAAATGAAAAGGAAACGCATTGAATGAGAAGGTGTGTCCAAACTTTTGGCCTGTACTGTATATATATATATATATATAAATATATATAAATATATAAATGACAGTACATTCAAAAGGGACACTCCAGAGATTTCGTATTGCACTTCCATAAAATTAGCCAAAATTGAAGCAGCAGAGGCTGAACTTACATTTCCCAAAATGGAACTCAGTGGTCTCTTTTGTTAGACCGCCCTGCCTGGGAAACGGACATGTCTTAAAAACTCCAGTCTCAACTCCGTAACGCAGTCTTTCTGTTGCAGATTTGAAGTCTCAAGCCCAATTCGACATAACCCCAATGACATCATCAGGGTTATGTCGACTTTGACTTGATGACGTTATCAGGGTTATCGCGAATTGAGTTTGAGACTTCATGTTTTTCACAGACTCTAAAAGCGCCCTTCAAAGCCACAAAGGACATTGTACAACGGTTACATGTTAAATATTGTGTGTGTGAGTATCCCTTTTCCTCCTTTTTGCATTTATTGTTTGACATCTTGCCCCAAAGACAACAAACAAACACACATACACACACACACGCAAATGTGTTAAAAGGATTTTTTTTTTAAAATATATATATCCTCCCTGGAGATGAATTGCAATTAGTTGCGAAGCTATTCTCCTGGAACAACCAAAATGTAATTATAGTAAAAAAACATTCATTAGTTTGGCTTCATAATTGTGAGAAAATGAAGATGTTGTAAGCAGGATGTTGTTTTTTCCTGTGTGTGAAACACCTAAGGGTCAGACTAATACCTTCATTCATTTGTGGGCATGGCATGAATTAGTCTAACAGTCCTATTGTCTGCATAGGTATTGAGGAGGAATGGATTATATTTACAGGGACAGATACAGTATAAGCCTGAATGCATATCCCAGACACAAGTTGAGCATTTAACTAGAGTAGAAAATGCAGGAGCAGGGTTTTGTGTCCTTATTCAGGGGGCAGCATTGTCCATAGCTGGTGGTTTCAGATAGGAAAACTGATGACTAAGTAACTCAGACATCCTGTGGGCTGCTTTCAGATGATCACGTTTGAATTCCCACCGCTTGGCACTAATGGGATTATCTGACTTGTCCTTATTCCCCAGTAAGCTACCTCTTTCTTCATGTGCTCTTTTTAAAAGCTTTTCTCAGGCCAGGTCTGCATGTATACAGTGGACTAGGTAAAAGGTTACGTTTGAATCTCTTGTTAAGCTCCGTGTGCCCCATTAGGATGATTGAGGACGGTGTTTATCCTGCTAAATGAATTGTCAGTCACTGGACATTTATTTATGAGAGAGCACTATTGTACTGTTCTTTCCATCCGTTGCTCAATGTGTGATGTCCACTTCTGTCTTACGCAGTAATTCAATGTATTGTTGGCCGTGCAGTCTAATTGCTAACGTAAGATTTCAGTATATTGAAATATTATTGGAAATAGGAGAGAAAAGTCAACAAAATATAGTCTCAGAATTAACTTCTACTTACATCAGAATGTGGCTAAATTAATCAATTCAATTCAATTCAATTCAATTTTATTTATAGTATCAAATCATAACATAAGTTATCTCGAGACACTTTACAGATAGAGTAGGTCTAGACCACACTCTATAATTCCAAGTGTCTTCTGCAAATAGACAGTGCTCGAGGCTTGTGACGTAAGGAATGCAACTTTGACGGGGCCTTTAGCCAATATTTTGGCCATTGTCACCAGCTAGTTGTCCTGCCCCCTTTGTTTCTATTCATCGCCTTGGCAGAGACTTTGAATGGGTTTGGAAGGTGTTTTTGGTGGTAGACTTTATTTACCTGAACAAACAGGTAGGCCTTTCTAAACATGGCTGCCCATTAGTTGTAATTAACCTGCTCCTTGCCTCCCATTTCCATGGCCATTAGACATGAACATTACTGTCCTTCCCTGGCTCTGGCTATTTAAAAAATATTGGACCTAATAATGATATTTTGATATTTTTAGGATGTGTAGTTTTGAAGATTTGTGATGCAAATTGCCCCTCTGTAATGGATGCTTCAGTCTGTAACAGGTTTTTTCTGGTGCCCAAATAATTAAGTGTTCTGTACATAGCAGAGTAGTGCTTAAAAAGTGGTTGTCTTGTAAAATACTAGTGTAAGTTCACTTTTATTATTTCTTCTTGAGCAATGTATTTCAGTCCAAGCAGAGCCATATTGTCAACACATCTCATGTATTAGTCTGTCTCTGAAAACTTTCTTACTCTGTTGCACTCAGCCCCAGGCCCACTGGTTCCTACTGAATCCATCAATCTCAGTCATTGCCATGGAACAGCTGACCGCTGTAGTTTTTTAGCAAACGTTACTCAAAAAGGAGTAAGTAGTGCATTTGTTGAGGGACTATTTTCAGCGGCGGATTAATCCACATTTGGTGCTCTAGTGAGTATTTGGGGCAGCAGGACGGTGTGTGTGAGATTGAGTCAAAATAAACTACATGTGTGTGTGTGTGTGTGTGTGTGTGTGTGTGTGTGTGTGTGTGTGTGTGTGTTCATGGTACCCAGTGCAACAGTGTGGCTCAATGAGAGTGTGTTTTTAATCGTTTCTGGACAACAATGGAGCACTATGGCATAAGGAACAATATATATCAGCCTTTGGACACAATGCTTGTTAGTAGATACATAATTGTTAGTTTGAGCCTTTTAAAATATAGGATATCATCAGCAAAAAAAAAAAAAACATGTTGGACCTATTTCAGTGATAGGTGTTTTGCAAAGATGGATTTATTCAGACTTCTTTTATGTTGATGCATTCCTTTTGACAGTATAGTTTTTAACTTAAGGCTGTGTAGAGCAGAAGGCAAGTCTGCAGAGAAAGTACATTACAAACAAAAACATTTTTTCAGATTCAAAGAATTTGAGTTAGACAGTGATGTTATAAAATAACACATACAGGGAACATACTGTTTCCTGTGGGAGTAAACAAAGGCTTTGTTGCATCCTTCATGTGAGACCAAACCAAAACCTTGCATGTGCTTGTAATATTGTTCCATATCACATTGTATAACTTCATTGTTTGCAAAATAATCCATGGTTAATTGTTCTCTCTGTAAGAAATTCTTCTTACAGAGAGAACAATTAACCATGGATTATTTCACTTTACTGTGAATCTTTATGTTGTCTTCAATAACTAACAGCAGTGGTTTGAAGAGAAGATAACCATATTCTAGTTAAGATAAGATGTAACTGTGATATCCTGTCCTTCTAGTAGTGTTGCTCCTGGTAGTTAACAGATAATTCCTCTCTACTTGTGGTATTTGCCCACAGATACAAGTCTACTTGCAAAAGAGGAAACTGTAAGCATTCAAACATTAATTTGTTTTGCTTTTATTTTAGGAAGTGAGTGATGATACCCAGTATTAAATACTGCTCATTGCATATAAGTCATAGCATATATCACCTTTATTTATTCAGGGAGGGCCAGTTGAGAGCAAGGTCTCTTTTCCAATGACGCCCTGATTACAATACATATAAAATGACTGTACAAGGTAAATAAAAACATAATATACAGTTGCAATATACAATACATACATAAAAACAAATACAGAATGATGAACAACTCAAAGTGCAAATGTAAATTCAGAATACAGACTAATGAAGAAGGCATTTAAAGTGATTTAAATGGAATCAGGCTGTTCAATTTCAGCAGAAGCTGCAGATCGAGCATACTCCTCAAATGCAATGTTGCCTAATTTTGTCCTAACAATAACAATATTAGGACCAAGGAATCATTAGTACGAGTGCCATAGTGACACAATTTAAAATACAGCAAGCTTGTTAAATTTATAGATAATTTTTTACGCAAGCTGTTACATATCGTATGTAACCATATCATAGTTGCCATGCACAGATGTTATAGAAAGGGAAAAATTTTTTTTTAAAGGTTGGCAAAGGAGATAAAAAAAACAAAAACAGCTGTCATTGAATGTGTTCCAGGATTTTGCAGAATGGTCCAATATCAATGTTCTCGCCTGGCGAGAGGGTTCTATGGTGTGCAGTGGTCTGTCTGAGAGAGCTGCTCCATTTAGTGTGAATAGAGCGGAGACAGAGGATGTCAAACTATTATCGGAGCCACCTGGTACATCCACAGTCCTGATGTTGCTCCTGCGTGACCTCTCCTCCAAATCCGCACATCTGATCTGCCAAGTGGCCACCTGAGTTGAGAGCCGCTCTGCAGCGCTTTGACACCCCCTCTCTTCACCCAGCGTTCAGCTCTCTTATAACAGAAGATGTTAAATGGGGACGCTCCCTTCTCAGTTCTAATAGATGTTTTGAACGCTCAGAAACAGCCCTAGTATGTCCCAGAGATATCAGAAAAGTTCTTTTGCAGTCACAAGGCCGTGTTGTTGACTGCAGAGATGACAGGAGGAGGGCCTGTATCATCTCAGGAGCTTGTGGGCGGAAATACAGTAGAAGCCTCTTGGCTGTTTGGCTTTCCCTTTGTCCTTGTATATTAATGTTTATTATATTATATTAATGTTCCTGGATAGCCTTTATTAACATCTCTGAGTATAATATGCCAGAGCTCGACATAGCATGCATTTTTTTTTCTAAACTTACTTAAAGCTCTTTGGCGTTTAGACTTCTCCTGTTCCACCACCACCAGTTTTAATTTGTCCAATCCACCTTATTCCTAGCCCCATGCATGAATTGCAGGCATGCTTACCACTTATTCCTTTCACTAAACTGGTGTTTGAGAGAGTGAGCTGTATTCTCTTTCCTGTTTTTCTGAATTAATGATGATGACACCCTCGCTCTTTCTTAGGCAGTGGCAGATAAATGTTCCCACTGACAGTGTTACATAAGGATCGCGGTCTTGTCCCCAGTTATCTGCCCTCCATTACTCTGACAGTGATCTTTAACATTTTCACTCCCTTCCAGGCCAATACATCTTTCTGCTGATTTCTCTCCCCCCTCGAAAGGTCGACCATTCCTCCTCATTCCCTCACTGTCTGATAATGATCGTCATTTACAGTACAGTACTTACCGTCGTGACGTCATTCCCCTCATATGTTTTTTTCTCACGACAGTGTCGATTTGGTGTCGTGACGACACCAAATCGTACAATGAATGATAATGATTAAATTCATTCTATTGATGCCAACAACAGTAATTATATATTTGGGAATCACAAGAGTTATTAAACATTTATAAAGATTATATTGACTTAATATTAACATGTTCCCAAATGTATGCCCATGTCTCGAGATAAAAATTGTGCATCTCTGTGTTGCATTTTGATGTTTTGCTTCTTCATACTTCTACTTTTGTTACTTTGTTATGATGCATTATTATAGATTGAAGGCCCTGCATACCCACGCAGGTGTTTTGAGTTATGTGGCTGATTAGACCTGCTCAGGTTGGAGCTGTGTAAAGCTACATATGTACTAACAGGACATTTGATGAAAAAAATGTTATTTTCTATCTTGTTGCAGAAGGTGCTCACGAATGATTCTTTTTTGTTAATATTGTTATCTATATCATGACGTGTGGACTACTTTGAATTCTGGTTTATGTCAGTGCAAGTCAGCTTACGCACAACTAGTGTTGAGTTGAGGATGAATTTGTCTTGCATTGCCAGTTCTCCACAGCGCTGCGGAGTAAGGTCCGGCTACACCACAGATACATTCTGGGATAGGAGGAAATAACGCTCTGTGTTGTTTGCATTTCTTTAATCCAATCACGATCGTGAGAGAGACAGCGGCTTTGCGAAATAGTCTGGAGAAGGAACTTGTTTTTGTGGAACATTTGCACCACGCAAAATAAAACTCCACACACAATATTAAATGAAGTTAACTGTTTACACAATACAGTAACGTGAGCTATTTAACCCTCTTAGGTCTAAGGGCATTTTCACATATCTTCTCATATTTACCTTTTTAGGGTATTTGCTAGGGGTGTGCAAAAAGATCGATTCGTATTTGAATCGCGATTCAAGCACTACCGATTCAAAATGGATTCATAGAATTCCAAAATTCAATTCATATTTTAAAAAATTAATCGAATTGTATGTCTACTGCAATCACATGATAGATAGATAGATAGATAGATAGATAGATAGATAGATAGATAGATAGATAGATAGATACTTTATTGATCCCCAAGGGGAAATTCAAGGTCCCAGTAGCTTACAGACATCACACACAACATACACATACATCATAACAGGATGTTAAAATAACAAATAACAAACAAATCCACATGAATAATATGGACAATAAAAGACACTAAATAAACTAAATAAAAAATCCACATGAATGTACTAAGGGATGTATAAGATATATATAAAAACGCGTGACATCGCTTAGAGCACCTTTAATTTATGACGTGTTGTACGAATTGTTTCGGTGCTTGAAATTAGTTTACCAAAGTCTTAGGTTATATATGATTCAAATTGTAAATAAATGTCTGAAATGAAATTTTGGTAATATCGCTTTTTGAGTAGGAGTTGTGTCAAACATTGTTTGGACTCGCCGGTGTGTCTTTTGGCCTCAGAGGGTTAAAATAGCTGATACATGGTTACACGTGCTTACCAGTGTATTGCTGTGTGTACAATTAGTCCATAGCAATTGTGAGCCACGCGCCAGACGTCAGGCTTTATCCTGGAAATGTACGTCCGTTGATCCAGACTAAGGATGAATGGGTGCTGCTGATGATAGTATTTCTCAGTACAGCTGAGCTCAGTCCAGTTTGTTTTGGTTATTGTGTTTCAAAGCCCCTACTCAGCATTTATCTGGCTGTGTTCATCGTGGAGCGACATCTTGGGGAGAGGAGGAGGGGTAAGTCAATATGTCCTGGGCTTGTAGGTCGAGCCTCCTGCAGTCAACAGGCTCTGCATCAATAGAGAAAGCAGAGCCACCCTGACCTATTCAGCAGCCTCCCAGAGCTCTGATCCAGCTGAAAATGAAGTCTTCCAACCTTTGTGACAGAGATCTGCAGAGCTGGAACTGTGCCAACAGGGATCCTGCGGCCAGAGCACCGCTTAATCTACTCAACATGAAACCAAACCTGGGAAACAAACTCGTATCTAATTGTTTCCCCACAGCAGATAGGATTTTTACATCATTGGAAAGCCAATTCTTAGATCTACCTGTTTTGTAATCTAACCAATTCATTGCTGCGCCTGCATGCTAAACCAGGCTGAAAACGAATCCTGCCATACACATTCATGACACAACATTCATTCATCTTTTCCCAGAACTTATCTACAAAACGTGGTTCCAGGAAATGAGTTCCATCTTTGTCTTCATGTCCTGATGGGTGGATCCATGCTCTGACGTCCCATAATGCCGTGTGCTTTAAAGGGCAATTCCAGTGAAAGGGTTCAGGGTTTCTGGAATCTTCTGCAGGTCTGTCAATATGATTGATGGGGCACTAACCAAACGTCACAAGGTGTGTTGATCTGGGGCTGTCTTGGTTTTTTAAGATTTTAAGGGCAAACAACAGCTTTATCACTAACGCTCTATAACAAAAATCAAGAGGACATAGCGTATTTTTAAAGTATCTGAAATCTGTTTTAACTGTACTAAAATAAATCATAAAAATAATCGTATTCATAGTACAGTATTAAAGCACTTAAGAATTGCAGTACACATTGAATCTTCAACACTCATATTGTATGGGGATATCCCTGCCATGGTTTTGCTGAAGAGCAGCCACTATAGCCACGAGCAGCAATTAAAGAAGCCAAAACAGTGTGACAGCAGCACAAGCTCTGGAGGCCTGTCAATACGATTAATGGATCACTAATCAAGCCTTTTGTTTACCGTTTTCACCTTTAAAACATTGTTCTTTCAGATGTGTTTGCTTCTAAGAAATTGACACGGCTCTCATTTTGATTTTTTATTTTTTTTATTTGTGTTTGCATTTGGAACGTTTATTCATAGCCATAAAAAAAAAAAAATTAAGGAGTTGAGATACCTGAGATTTGAAAGAAAAACATGTTAGGTTGCACACTGGGCTTAAGTATTCTGGACCCAGGGGAGCATGCCTTTTAAAAGATCAATTATTTGGGCAATTTGGGTATTTTCCGGTTAGTTACCACAGATACTGTTCAATTTGATGAAAAGTCAAGTTTATTTTTGTTGCCTAAACTCACAAGGTCGTCCCAAAGGACTTTATATCAGGGAATTGTGCAGGATTACATGTTAACATAATTTCCTGTGAATCCCTCGTGTGTATGAAGCCACATACGTAAGTGGCGGATTCCTAAAATAGATTATGTGAATTGCCACGTATTGAAGTTGATGATTTCCAGACTGTTATCGGGCCTGCATCTCGCTAAGAAATCCTCAAATGCCACCAGATCTATAGGGCTGTTTTGGGATGCTTTTTCACTGTGTGGAGAGTCAGTCAGCCTGCCTGTGTCAAGAGGTGTCCTTCATTATATTCAATTCAGCTCTATTTCAGACACACAGACACACAAATATGTAAAACACAACAACACAGACAAGACAAACAAGTTATATAAATATAAAAATAAAAATAAGTTCATAAGATCAAAGGGATTAAAACACATAAAGACATGTGTTTCAATGTTTCCAAAAGCAAGAAGCGTACTTTGTGTCTCTCTGTGTGGTGTGGTACATAAAGCCATTATAATTACATTTTTTTAATAAGTTATTGCGTGTTATTAGCAACAACTATAACTCTAACTCCGACTGAGTCCCCCTTCCAGTTTCAAACACTTAGGCCATCGCTTGCCAGAATGTTATTCAGAAAGGAGAGAGCACTCATTGGTAGCAGATGACACGGTGAACGTACAAACAAGGGTTGCACTGAGATTGCAAACCAAATCATTTGATGAAAACGCTCTGCCTCGGAGTATCATTTTCCAGAAGCACACATACGGCGCCTGGATACTGTACGTTACAACACCGGGGAATGGGATGTAATAAGTGTGGACATCAATGCAGGATGACAGGGATCCCTGTCCTGCTGGATTATCCGAGGGTTGCATCAGTGACCCGAGGCGGCCATTGAGATTTGAGTTGTGAGTGCATCCAAATCCTGTCAACAACATTTTGTCAGTGTTTCTTTTAATGTTGTGTGTGTGTGTGTGTGTGTGTGTGTGTGTGTGTGTAATACATGAAAGTGCTCCTTATCTTGAAATAGACCAAGCTACCCCATCTTGATTTCCTTGTTCAGTGTCCTAATTTGAGGGTCTTCAGTATCAGGAATTAAAAAATTTGCGCAACCAGGACATTAGAAATAACTCTCGTCAAACAAAGAAAATAGCCCAGGTAGTGTAAGAGCTGCTTCTTGTCCTCCCGCAGCTGTGATTTGTGTGAGTAGCAATAATCGGTGTCATTCAGCTTCTAGCTGGGATCTCACTCTGCAGCTGACTCATGTGCTTTTTATAGCCGTCTCTGTCATTCCACTTTATAGCTGGTGTGTATGTGTGACGGCGTCCTGCTTAGGAAGTTGACACTTAAAGGCGTGTGGAGATGAAGTTTTCACATACCTGGGAGCTTAAACAAACATGAGTACAGTTAACTTACTGACGGATTTGGGAAGTACAGTTCAGGGATAGACTGACACTGGCTGAATTTGTGGTTTTACGGTATGACTTTTTGTTTTGGTGTTACACCACTGTACCTATACCTTAGACATCATTATGTATCATAATTAACACACACAATTTACTTAAAAGCATTTGGGACTTCTTACACAGACATTTAAAAACCAGAGGAGCACCAACTCAGACATATAATGCTATAAATTTGAAGAGTTGCACGCCCAAAAAGAGATTGGGAGTAGGACATTTTGGGAAATCAACTTTCACTTGGTTGACAAGAATTAGATGAGATGATTGATACCACTATCTTGTATATGCACTAAATATGAATATTCTGAATATATGTTTACATTCTATGTATAACTTTGTCATCCCAATTGTCCATCCTGTAATTTGATTATGTTGTTTATTCCATACCCATGGCTATATAAATACAATTGACTTGACTGACTTAAAGCTAGTGGAGGTTAGCTTAGTTTAGCATAAAGACTGGGAACAGGGGGAAACAGCTAGCCTTGGTCTGCACTTATGAGCAATGAAACAAATGGGTAAAAATTGCAAATAAACTACATCATTCTTGTTTTACTGTCATCAGTTTGACAAGACACTAACCATATCAGTACTAGGTTTATAACCTTAAATAATATTTGTACAGGTGTGGGTATAAACTGTACACTCACAGCAATAACATAATTTCATACTTTTAGTAACTAATGTTTGATAGAAAAAAAAACATTTTAATTAAACAAAGTGAAAGGCATGCATGATTATGCATGCATACAAACCTATATGAACATACAAATCCATACATACGTTTATGTGTAATATATATCACCTCATGTCCTTCGTCCTTAGTTGTACCATAATGCTACACAAGAAAAACAAAACATAAACAGCTGGGCCAGCCTAGCTTTTACCCCGGCTCTCCTCCCTCTCCTCGCCCTCCTGGCGCTTGGTCCAGCTGGTCTGGCTGGGTGGTCGGAAGATGCCGTGCCTGTATAGAGGTGTATACTCTGGACAAGTGTTGGCCAGTTATTTAATTTGTCCCAATAATCAGCATCGATGGAAGGACAATTTCAAATCATTCATCCCATTTTTGCTTTGCTATAAATTGTAATGACAGCAGATTGAAGTTATTTTGTAACAGATGAAAACGTTTAAAAGTGGATACACAAAGGTCTGGTTGTCAGTCACTGTTTCTTTCTTCTTGCTGTAATTTCAGTTTGACATTTTCAT
This sequence comes from Perca fluviatilis, assembly GCF_010015445.1. Classification (NCBI taxonomy): domain Eukaryota; kingdom Metazoa; phylum Chordata; class Actinopteri; order Perciformes; family Percidae; genus Perca; species Perca fluviatilis. The sequence continues at coordinate 5,217,584 of NC_053135.1, read as the reverse complement.
CACGGTGTTGGTAATTTCTCTACTGAATGAATATTGAGCAAAGCACTTACATTTCTCTGCTGCTCAGTGGCTCCTCTTGTCCGCAGACAAGCTCTCCCCCGGTCCTCTCTGTGTCACATGACAGGCATGTGAATAGGAACGGTGAGGGGAAGCCCTGCGCCAACGACGAAGCAGAGAATGTAGGAAGAGCTGCTTTGCATGTCAGATTTACAGGAGCTGTCAGCCTGAGACGGCCGCTGCTGTGAACTGCTGGATGCTGGTGGAACGACCAATAACCAATGGTATCCATCTAAGCTGAGCTGTGGATCCCTCTGAAGCCACGCATAGAGAAGTTCCCTGTAGTATTAAACAAGGGTCATCGCATTACATCATTAACGTGACATTTCTCTCTCCGCGGATGCTAATTTATATTGCAGTATACACCAAAATAGCCCAGTAATTCTCCTCATCCTTTTACATGTAGTACAGCTCGCTACCTGCTGGTTGCAACATCAGTATACACACTCCCCGTTGAGACATGGTTGCTGGTTGCTCCACCATTTGATTCGAGAATGGTTTTCGCTCTCAGACTGATTGATGCTACATAACAGCGCACAGGCTGACCCCTCCCACACACACACACACAATTACCTTGTGTGCCAGGCAGCAGCACAAACTAGAAGCATTTAAATTAAACTCAAATTAAAGTTTATCTTTGCAGCACGGTTCTAAACCGTTTCAAATTGCGCGGCCAGGCTGGGGCAACATGGGATTTTAGACATACCACCACTACCCCCATAGCCACATATAACACAAGAATACTTGTTCAGTGTTAACGTATATTTCATTTATCACTGCCCATGAATAATTTCAATTTAAATGTGGGGTGAAAACTGTAATATTAGCCACAATTCAGGGGGGCACTAGCCCCCCTAATAATAAGCCCTTAGATCCGCCATTGCATGTTTGATAAAACAGCATCTATATCCCTGGTGTTTGTTTTGACTTGTTTTTTTGGTTAAATTTGTATTTACCAAAAAAAGAGGAAAAATAAATTGAAATTGTACTTATTTTTGCGGGGATAGTGCAGCCATATTAGTGTTCTCTGTGGGGGGGGAGGGGGGGATACATTTTTGGTTGTGACTGATGATACATTATGTTGTTGCTGGTTGCTTGGTCCCTGAATCTGTGATCCAAACACACCTTGCGTTACCCGGTGACTCTGTACAATAGGCTACAGGTCTTCTTACTCATTGCTGTGAGTTTTGACAATCTGGTCATTTGTCATCACTTCAGTTGAAACCATGAAAGAGAGACAGCTAACACTGGCTCTAACGTTATAGAGTGTGTGGGAGCTGTCGATGACTTAGTAGGTGTTTCGATAACATGAATAAAAAGTACTGTCAAGTGGCAATCAGACCTAACGTTACCGAGCTAGGCTAACTAGCTTTCACTTTCAAGTTGTAGTAAGCAGCTTCCACTCTAGCTAGGTCAACTAGCTTCCCTTTACTGCTTGAAACTTAGACGCTGTTTCCCCAAATATGTCCCAAAATGTTTTTATCCTTTTTTTTCCCCAACAGCTGCAATATCACTGTAGTTTATATTTCATTGCACAAAGTGAGGGGAATTAAAATTTCAGTTCAACCTTAATTGTAAGACCACCTGATGCATCTGCTCTAGTTTAGGTTGGAGGACAGCCTGAGGTTTCTTGATTTGTTTTTGGCAAAACGATATCAAGGGTTGATGTTAAAGGGTTGAAGTTAATTAACAAAATAGAAAAGAAAAAGTAATTTATACTGCAAACCAAGAGTTATTTATCTGAAGTTCTGAATGGTATGTCCTTGCTGGGAAGAGGACGACTGCATGCATACGGAAAATCTGAAGCAGTCCATGACTTGTTCTACAGTCTGCCTCTTATATAATAGTAATAATCACCGTGGTGAAATTCAGATGCCAGCGCCACTGACACTTATCTGCCAAAGCGTCAGTGTTTGAATGTTAATTTTTCGATTGATATTTTTAGGCTTCAAAAGATTTGCATGTAAGCACTAGCAGAAAATGTCTTATTGGTGTTTTTTTTAAATCTTTGCGTTAATGTAAATATCCAAAACATCAGGATCACCTTGATTTCATCTTTGGAATCTAAGATTTGAAATGTTGGCCAATGTAACACCTAGAGGGTGAGGGGGGGGTGTACAAAGGGCCAGACTGGGGCTGAAACCAGCTGCAGGCATAAAGCCCCGGTGGAAATGGTCGCCAGCTTGGTGTCTTTCCTGTCTGTGTCTCTGGGCTTCAGTACATTGTTTGAAGCAGACTAAGCTGCATGGCGACAGAGGCTTTTTGAGTGCCAGGTTCCCATTCACACTGATCACACATTAGGCTGATCAAATCAGACTCCAGGCCTGCTTCCTGACTAACTCAATTTGCTCTCATACGCTTCCCTTTTCACGCTGAGCACACGCACGCACACATTTACGCACACACACACAGACCTGGTTGCACGCTTAAACATGTGCACACAAACAAGAAAACCAACAGAGAGTGGGGCAGTACCCATTGAGCTCTAATGAATAGCAGAAAAAGCCGTTACCTTGGCAACTGCCAGCATACATCTTCAGGAGGACCCAGATTTCCTGTCTGACTGGGTATCGTATTGTTTTGGTTCTCTTTTGATAGCCGCAGCATCCCTAGACAGATTATCTCACGGCTGGCAAGAATCTATGCTAAATCATCGCGGATTTAACAGCACTCGTTTATGCAGACAGGAAGTCGCCACACTGAAAATCCCCAGTCATGGATTTAACACCTCTGACCACCACAGAATACCCCAAACTCTTAAAACACAAATGTAATCGATGATCTGGGTGATTTTATCTTGGCCTTGAGCCAGTTTCTCCTCTAATCATTCAGCTGTAGAGCCCCACTACTGCGAGATCACTGCTGCCAAAAGCAGAAGACCATGGGAATTAAACTGTCGGTGTGATTTATCCAAATTACCCTCTAACATACAAGTGTAGTCGCTACCGTTTGAATGAACATGTTTCTTAAGACAGACTATCCACAGAGAAACATTGTTTACCCTGCATCACGAGCATAACCTGGGTTCAAATGGAGACAGATCTCCGACCAAGGCACTAAAACCACGTTGACCTTTTTTGTTGTTGAAGGATGAGTGTATTTCCTGAAATACAGTAACCTTGTGTGGGTTGCACATGCTGCGGCACTGCTTTGCTGTGCACATGACTATCCACTGGTTGATTACACAGAATGGCATGTTAACTCCTTCATGTGGGTGAAAACATGAAATTGTCTCACCTTAGCTTGCCAACACAGAGTATGTGCCCATATTTCCTGGAAAACAGTTTAGAGGATTTAACCACTACAGTACAGTTTATTCCACACTCATACTGTATGAACAGGAAGTCATACGTGACGTGTCTGGAATATATTTGATTTTGCAAAGCATTCGGGTCCACACTGTTCTCATCATTATCATTCTCATCACCATCACCATAATCAGATTATTATAATTATTATAATTGCCTGTGCAGTGTTTGTTATCTTTGTATGTCGGTCTAAACAGGACACAAATCAGACCCCCATGTGATTTCTCAGCATTTGAAAATGCAGTGGAGGTTGGAGGAAGGGCACATTTACCGTTGAAGTCTTGTGGAGGTCCTGGATGGAATTTAACCAAACATCCATGGCACTGTGAAACCACAATAACAGTTAACTACCCCACCTCCAGCTATAGATGTTCCTCTGTGGTTAAATAACACAGGGGATAATTAACTGTGTGCAGTGTATATCTCTACTGTGACATCTCTCTTATTTGGTTTTGGGTTTGTGATGTTTCTGTAGGTGGCTATCAATGCACAAGCTAAATGTTAGCAACAAACAGGAACAGTTGGCTTGATTCTGTGACAAAAAAGGTTTTTAACTGCAAGACAAAATGTGTATTTCCATAAGTTGTCATACTATTACTTTAAAGGCCTTAAACACCTATTTTCTCAATTATTGTCAAACTACGAACGATGAGGTCAGACATTTGTTGACAAAGTTTGAGCAGTTATTTTACATGACAGATTTCTGTATTTGTGTTTTTGTCTTTTCTTTAATGCTGATTTGAAGTGGGCAGGGCTCGACCGCGACAAAACACAGGTATTACAGTGCACCAGTCATACAGACGTTGGCATTTGAGATCAGATCTGATGACAATTGATGGATTTGATTGATTTGTTTGATTACTTCCGATCAAATCCGATCCAACCGGATGAAGCAGGTTTGCCGAGTTTATGTGTTAAACTCGTGATGAAACTTTACTTTGATTGTTGCATATTTAGTTGAGAATATTTAATTTGTAAAGAAATAGGCACTTAGGATATGAACCCAAGATTTCAAATGCTTTTAAACAACATATGTTTCTTGCAGAATATGTCTTTTGTATGAGTAAAACTCTGTCAATGCTGAACCTTTTAATATTCTCCCTCTTGATAATTACCTGAATGCCACTAATGGCTTGTTTTGTCTGTGATTCATGACTTGGAAATGGCTGTTGGACCCCTATGTGTCAGGTAGGCAAATTACTCTCTTAACATCCTTCATCACTTAATAGCGGCACATTTCCTCTATTATTTAATGGACAGACCTTTCCCTCGCCCCTCTTACTAATTTTCTGCAAGACAATAGGTGACATACTGCGTTGGTATCCAGTTACAGGAGAAACAGTCTAATGACAGGATGACGTAAGCAGTCCAAGTTGCTGATGTTGACAATTCAGTAACCTTGTGTGGGTTGCACATGCTGCGGCACTGCTTTGCTGTGCACATGACTATCCACTGGTTGATTACACAGAATGACATGTTCACTCCTTCATGTGGGTGAAAACATGAAATCGTCTCACTTTAACTTGCCAACACAGAGTATGTGCCATCTAACAGACAGCCCATTAGCCATTACACATATATCCGCCTGTATGTCGACCAATAGGTAGCCACAAACTTCAGTACAAAAATGCAAAGGTGTGTTTTTCTGTAGCTTGCACTGCAATAGAAACCGTAATAGTGGTTAATGAAGGATACATTAATACTGTAACACTTACTAACTGTAACACAGTACTAATTTGCTAAAGTTTTTTATTAGCAGCCTCATCTGTGCAATGCTGTTGCTAATCAGCCAATGTTAGCATGCTAACATGCTATACCAAGATGGTGAACATGTTAAACATCAAACCTGCTAAACAACAGCAGGATAGCTTTGTTGTTATGAGCATGTTATCACCAATGGGCCAAAGTACAGCCTCACAGAGCTTCTAGCATGGCTGTAGACTAACATATTATACATGTAGGTCTAATATTCATAACACAGGCTAGCCTGCTTCACACACTACTTCATTTAATGTTTTTACAGTTCAGTAGTTCAGACTTTTCCATGCTCTAACAGCTGTGTTTTTTAACGGTTTGGTCTCATTTTTCATACATTGAAGTATATTATTGTTGTATTTGTGTTTATTGCTATTTTATATGTTAATTTAAGGTCCAGTTAAGTTTATTGCTTAAAAGCCTAACCCTAACCCTTGATGTAACTGTTTTTGACAATTTTTCAACTGAAAATGGCCCAGTGTTCCAGACGCTGTCCTTTTCACAGCATAAACATAAACATAAACATTCTAATTGGCCCCAAGTTAATTTCCTGTTGCAGTGTATGTAAATTACATCAACTGACAGGAAGTTAACAAGGGGCCAGGCTGTTTTTTTTGTTTTAATTATCATAAGCAATGGAGGGGAACCTTATCATATGTCATGTGTACTGTATATGATTAAAAATAATAGTCTAGGCACCCAGTAAACTAAAAGGGCTCATGTGTTCCGCTGTATTCTACTGGAACATAGTAAAAAATAAAGTGTTTTTATCTGATCCAAAGTTCCAAGGTTGTTGCTTTTTTTGCTTGTAGCCCTTTTTATAAAATGTATTTAGATTCACATTGCCCATTTATAACCAAACCGTTTTTTGAAGGAGGGGGGGTTCATAACAAATTTGATTACAGTCTTTGTAGCATGGATTGTCTGTGCTTTTTGCTGTAACTTCGTCATCCCAGTCAATCCCAAAAGCACACGACGAAATAGCTAAAAATGAGAATGAATCCAGACTGTGATTTGCCCTTGGTTTATTTTGTTTTGCTAAGCTTTCCAAGCCTGGGGCTTTGCCTATTACATGTCACCATCTGTCTCCTTATGCACATACGTCTGTGCATTTTGTATTACATTCTGCCTCCCAGTGAACTAAAGCAAATGTAATTTTTTATTTATTTAAATTTTTGGGCATTTCTGCCTTTATTAGATGGGAAAGCTGAGATATGAAAGGGGAGAGAGAGGGAGGAAGACATGCAGGAAAACCGTCACAGGCCAACCCGAAACCCCGACCACTTGAATTTGAATTGCATTTTTCACTGTCTTCTGCCATTTTGTATACCAAATATTAATTTGTGAATTGAGAAAATAGCCAGCACATTAATTGTTAGTTAGTTGCAGCCCAAGTCTGATGTTAAAGTGCCTTTTGCCTTTATAATTGTAAAAGTTATTGTAAAACGTTCTACATTTACTACCTGCTGCAGCAGCCTCTCATAATCCATAGCCCATAAATGAGCAAATCAATACACTGTATTTGGCATGGTTTACTTTCTGTTAGCTACTGCTCTGCAGTAAGATTGATTCAATATTCCAGAGGCTCTGCTAACAGACTTGCCTTGGCTAATATCTCCTGAGCTTTCATTAATGCATGAAGTGCCTTGGTATCCATTTTGGAAAAGTGTTTGTGATGCTCAGTGGTTTTTACAGCTTTACAACTTTACAGCTCAATGTGTTGGGATGTACACATCTACTGTAAACAAAGGGAAGCTGTTGCATTTTCTTGAGTTTTGAGAAAAGAGAGGCTTGGTCCAATGAAGATTAACAAAAATATTTAATAAGAAAATGACATGACAGGACAAGATTTGATGCTGCAGCGGGCTGAATCGATGTTTCTCCCTCTTGGATCCACACGTCAACCCCACGTCCTCTCTACCCCGTCCACTATATTTTCCTGGAGACGTGGGCTGTCCCCTTTCCCCACCTGGATTAAAACCATTCCCATTGGTCCTTCGATGGCATGGTGGCATGTTTTCATTGGTTTTCTTCGTTGCCCAAATAAGGAAGGCATACCTCTAACATAATGCATGTTTGATGTTACTCTCGGACATAGATGAAAGGTTCTAACGTATGGATGTCCATTCCTTTGAAGCTTACAGAAACAAATATCTCCGGTCTAATCAAGTCGGCATCACAACGGGGGATGGCTCCAAAAAAAGCCTCTCCCTGCCACTCAAACAAAAGAAGTGTCACCCCTTATAACTTTCAAAGAGAATACAGACATGATTTCATTAACTCAGGAAGCTGAATTTCTACTGTCATACCTAAAACCCAGCTGCAGCGTATATCGTGAATAGATTAAGGCTTAAAAATGCATTGATATCATAGATCACATTGTTTTATAATTTTAAACTCAACAAAGCGTAAGACCCAGCAGAGCCAAACAACGTTCACCAGTCCTCAAGTGGATCATGAACCAGCATCTATTAATGTCCTCTCCTCTTCTTCTTCCTCCTCAGACGGCATATAAGCCCTGGCTGTGCGCTCAGTATTTCCCCACCACCCAGCTGTCCTGTCAGAGGAAGGTACCGTGCCACCAGTACTGCCTGGAAGTCCAGCAGAGCTGTCCGTTCATCCTGCCCGATAACGACGACCTGATCCACGGCGGCAGCCCCAGCTTCATCTGCACAGGTTAATACAGACTCACTGTCCAGTGTTACTTCCTGTTTACAGCAGCAGCAGATAAGTGCCTATATGTTTGCACATGTGGGTGTTAGCGTGGCCTTGCGTTCTCTACTGCCTCGGAGAAAACCTAATCCTCATGTAATTTATGTCAGTGAATAGCGTTTTATAAAAGCATGCACAGTAGTAATTCATGCACACTGTGTGTCTCCATATTTAGTGGATGGTATTCCTCCAGGAAAACAGGTGGAAGGGGTTTCTAAAGGCTTTCTGATGACATCTAGTGGTGTGTTTGAGCACAGCCCAGCTCAGACAAGGACATTTTAACAACGCGTTGATGAATTGAATTTGGCCCGTCTCTCAATATTTACTGCAGTTTTAACAGTAGTAATCACCAAGGACTCTGCCTCAGAGGACCAGACGCTGTCTGCGTGCCAAGAAAACTTAGTTATCTGGATTCTAATCACCATAACAGCAGCATCAACACAGCCACACTGGTGATCAGACCTCTGCCCAGGCTGATACTGGCTGGACCTGAGCTGGAAATGATGTTGGCTCAACAACATTTTATGAAACTAAGGGACTGTAGACCAATGATTAGTGGGGGAAGGGTAGTTATAAAAGGGGGAGGGGGATGTTTTTGGAATGGAGGGTGTTCTAACAAGAAAGACCCTCTCCAGGAGAGTGTCTTTTTATTTTTACTCACCCTCGCAAGATTAATAATAATAAAAAATGGATCAAATATAATGCACAGTGGGTCATTTTATCATACGCAGAGTCTTTTTCCCAGTCAACTAGCTGATAGGTAGGGGTGGGAATCACCAGAGGCCCCACGGCAATATATTATTATGATACTTATGTCACCGTACAATATTATTGCAGTTTTTAACATATTGCAATATTCTGCATTTATCAAATAGCAATATATTGCAATTTATTACCTTTTTTTCCAACTTCAAATTATATCCCCAAAGGAAAACTTTGTCATCTCTTTTTCTTCATCTCACTTTCATTTTATTTTTTGCAAAATGGGATTGTCAACTGACCAACACATATATAATAAAATATTGATACTTGGCATCCATGAAAATATCTCGATACTATGCTGTATCGGTTTTTCCCCACCCCTACTGATATGACCAATATGTCAGCTATGAGAAACACAGAATATGAATGATAATGAGTTACAGCTATTACAGATTAAATGTTAATGTCGTTTCCTCCTTCACTTTAGCAAAAAGTTTAAAAACCCTGAAGTACATCATATAAAGTTGGCCTATATTGTAATTCCAGTTTATCCTTTTATTTATCTGCAAGCCTTTTCTTTATCTTTTATTTATTTCTTAATTATAAAATAGTATAGCTGGAATATTCATTATTTTATGTTTGCCATGAATTGGAAATTTCTAATTCCACTTGTAATGTGCGTATTGGGCGGCGATGGTGAAAATTATTATTCCACTAATAGATTAAGGTTTATGTTAGATTACACGATCTCAACTTTAGTTAGTAATGGCGAAACGAGTTGTACCAACTCAATTCTATATTTTGAGATAAGAGGGTTGCAGGTTTTCTTTCGAAGGCAAGGGAGGGGCACACAGGAAATATCGGGCAGAGTTGTTTTAAAATTTAAAATTCCACCTCATAATAAGAATGATACAAATGTACGTTTCTCCCTCACAGGTGCAAGAAAACCAACAGGGGAGGCAGGGAGATGTTTAGCCAAAGACCTATTTAGTCATAGCCATTTTGGCAACCTTTAATGTACTTTGTTCAAGAGTTTGGGTCTTTTTTTCTAAATCCCTGATGGGTTTTTTTTTAGTCTGGAAATAAGGTTTTTTTCATATCAGGTCAGCCAGTCCTAAATCTGCTCTCATCATCCTTCCACTCCCTGTGCTTTAGTTGGGTGAGAACTAAGCGAAGTTTGCCCTCTTGATTTCAGATTCAAGATGTTAATTGTCACACCGGTTATGTGTGAAAAGCTTATGCTTGGAGGCTCCATTAAAGAAAATGTAAGGTACATATTAAAATATAATATAAGTAAATGACAAATCTAAGAGGCAATGAAGGAAAAACAGTACATAAAAAAGTACATAAAACAGGATAAAATAGAATATAATAACAAAATATAACAATAAATAAAAATATATACATTCAAGGCCTATTTACAAAACAGTGACTATTGCAAACAGAATGACTATGGCACAGGACAGATGCTGTTGGGCCTTTTTTTGACAGCAGTGACAGTTGCAGTATGGTTGGCCCATGTCAGGTCCTTGTAGATATTTACCCCCAGGTATTTGAATGTGTCTGCTATTTCCACCGCTGTGCCCTTTCCTGGCACCACTGTTCCACGGCGTTCACCTCCTCCCTATAGGCAGTCTAGTCGCCGCGGGAGATCGGCCCCACTGCTGCTGTGTCAGCGCGCAAACTTCATGCTGGTGTTTTGAAGGCTGCGTCGGCGTGCAGTCGGAGATGTAGAGGGAACACAGGAGGGGGCTGAGGACACAGCCCTGTGGTGCCGTGTCCTGGAAGATGTCCAGAAGGAAGTTGATGATAAAACCATCGCTGCGCTGCAATAAAACGATTCAATGCAAATTAGATTGTTGGCTTAACAGATGCTGTTTTTAACTGAACTGGAGCAGTTTTTCAGGCTCCATCAGATGCCCTACTTCTATTCAATCCTTCTATTTCTCCTGAAGACGGGCTGTATGAGATTATACCTGTACTGGATCAGCTTGGTTATTTACCATGCTGAGAATGGCCTTTTACTGGACCTAAATTAATAAGTCCTATATGTTATATACATATCATGAGACGATATAAATTTGTCAACTTCACTCAGAAATTCTTTTTTTCCTAGTGTCAGCTGTCAGCGAACCAAATCACTCTGGTTATTTAAAAGTCAGCATTTTTCTCCTGTGTCATTTCTTTCTCAGGGATCTTGGCAGATCATCTATCAGACAGTGAGGCGGAGTGCTGCGACGTCCGATGGGACTCCAAAATGGACAACCCTTCAGGCGGGACACTAAAAAGGACTGCTTCTTCCTGCCAGCCCGAGGGGGCCTCGGTCACCTCCGCTGCCACCCCGAGACTGTGCAGCGGGCGACTGAAGATCTGCCTGCTGGCCCTCGTCCTCCTACACACTGTCATCATCATTTCAGCCTCCCATAATTCTACGTTGGTGGGCGTGGCTGCCATTTTCTCGCCAGAGGAGAGTGCTTCTAATGAGGAGTGAACTTTGGGGTTGAATTTGGTGCTTGAAAAGTGTGATGTCGCTCGAGAGGATTATGGCTTTTACAATGTCATGGCTGCCAGGGACACATCTGGCGAGACATGCTGGAGATGCCTCTACAATCTGCCCGCTGATGAACCATCAACCACAGGAAGTGGGAGGGTTTTAACTGGAGCTGAGGGTGCTGGGATTGGACATCGGCCGAACGGAGATGTTTGAGAACCGACCCCGTAAAGAACTGACCTCTTGCCACTTGAAACCTGCTCATTGTTTCTAATCCATCCAAATGTTTTCTAGCATATTGTCCCTCCTCTCCCTCACTCCCTCCCTCCCTCCCTCTGTCCCTCCCTCCCTCCCTCCCTGGCGTTTTCGGCGTGTATGGATGGCACGTCAGAGGAAAAACGGACATTGATGAAGTGTGCGCTCTCCCTCATCATTACCTTTAGATTTTTGCTGCATTTCTTTCAGGTGCCAGAATGTTTTGACATATCAACTGTGTTCCACTTCCTACTCTCCATCACCTTAGAGGCATCTTCTTACTACCTTGTATGTGATGTTGCTCGAGGGTCTGTCAGGACCAGCTCATCCATCATTCATGTGGGTCTTGTTTCCCTGAAAACAAAATGTATGTGATTCTTCTATATTCTACTGTTCAGCTTGTATTTTGTCCCACCAGACCTTTTCTTAACCCCTTACGACGGTACACGTTTTAGGACCTTAAGTGCTCTAAGGCTGGCTCGCTTTCTCTTCTAACTTGTTGGGCCATTGAGCAAGTTAGGAGTGATAAAGTGGCAAAGGTGGTGACGGTTCAGCTGACGAGTTCATGCTGAGCTTAGTCTCCACCATGCAGTGCTCCTGGACAGGAAGTGGTGTTCTCTGGTTTCTAAAGTGTTCGGTTTACCTCATACGGTAGTGTCTGTGTTGCAGACAGGCGGCCCAGTGACTTGTCTCAACGCCGCAGAGAGTATTTAGAGTAGTCGTACACGAGACTGCAGGGACAACCCAGGGACACTAGAGAACAGTTGCATGATGCCAAAACACCAGAGGCCTCATTTATCAACCGCATGTACGCTCGTTTCTACACACAGAGTCCAACTCATTCTTTTGCTTTTCTGTTTTTATTTGGAAACACCAAACCTTTGGAGTGGAATTAGATTAAAGTCACAGTAAAACGGAAGTTAGAGCGTCTTTGGTTTCAGGTTTGGATTAGTTATGAGGGGTTGCACACAGAGAGGGGTGTAAATCAAATCCTACAGATGTGATTGGATCACTCAAAAGTTGACGTAGCTTAGAATATGGCGCAATGCAGAGCGTTGGAGCTACAGGACCGTCGGCCTCCATCACCACCTCCTTCACCAACTTTGTTGAGACAAAGTCAGTAACAAATTAAATATACCCGGCACACAAAGATGGCGGCGCGGGTAAAAGAGCCAGGCTCACGCGTGGCTCACTCCACTAGAAACATCTCCTATGAATGCACAGTAGGGAGCAGATTTTAGAGTTTATTTTCTATATATATATATAATGTCGTTCCGTAATATCGGCAGGGAAAAACATTTGGCAATCTTCAGTTGTCGATAGTCAGTCGTCACAAGCTTAGGCACAATATTCTGTCAACACATTACGTTTGAATGGTAAGAAGATGTTGATGAATTGTGCAAACCACAATACTTGCAGTCATGCATTCGCTTGTAATGACGAGTTCCAAGACAACAAATGAATTGAGAAAACAGTGGATGTAGGATGACATAATGTAAGGTGAAATAAGACCAGCAACAATGCAGGAACACAGACTTATGTACACAAATCTGTTGCCCGCTGATTTCTTTCTTTTTCTTTTTTTAAACAGTTCCTACGCACACGTTTCGAACTTGTTCTACACTCGGTTTGATAAATGAGGCCCCAGATCTTTGAGTGCCTCTCTGCTGCGTACGCCCAGTGAGGCAGAAACTGGCAATGGAGCAATATAGAAAATAAAAAAACAGTGGCTGTTAGTGTCCTACTTTGTGGCATCTTCACTACTGTCGCCTCAGCTTTTCTGTATCGTAGAGTAGGTGCAAGTTGACCAGCCAGCCAATCAATCAATCAGTCAGTCCGTCGACTCTTAAATACCCTTAGACGAGCTGATCAACCGCTATCTCTCACAGACTAGCAAAGGGCTGTGTCAGTGTCAGCGTGCGAGGAGTGTGAGGAGTATTCAAGGGCTGATCCATCCGATTTATTTATTTATTTTTGCATAGCTGCTGCCGGTAAAGTGCACATTGACATAAGGACAGGTCACGCAGGGATTAAGAGTACTTTAAACTCCTCATTTTTAGCTAGGAATGCACTGAGAGATTGGACAAAAAAAAGAAGAGATTTATCCAATATTAAAATCTGATACCGCGAGCAACTAGTGATACACCAAAAATGAACGCTAAGGACGCTAAATCTCTTTAATGAAGCAGTTTTTTTTGTCCTCCATCCTGGTAGCCTCAAATGATCCCCATTAACAGCTTGACCTTACCTCGCCTCACAACACTCAACAACCATCGGTTTGCTCTTCACACACACACACACACACACACACACACACACACACACACACACACACACACACACACACACACACACACACACACACACACACACACACACACACACACACACACACACCAGAGTGGGATGTCCTGTGGAAGTCAAGTCTACACTTGCCCCTGGATTTTTATAGACTTTAGCCCCCTCATCCCCCAGTTTACTCTCTGATCCCCTGTTGCTTGATATTCTCCTGTGACGTGTTGTTTCGTTGGTTTGTTTTACTTGACAAGCTGTGATGACGAGAACTACATTCCCTTGAAGACAGCAGCGGATGTAACAGGCCCACACTTTGTGCTTCGTCCCTTCGATCTCTAGCTGTTCACGATCTGAGTCCTGTGGATCTATGCAGATGAACCCCACGCCAAACTAACATCCACCTACCCTCCCTTCCCCCTTGCCCTTTGTGTTGTAAATATGTCCTGAGGATGTGGGATCCCAAAATGGCCAACCCCAGCCCCCTCCCCACCCCCTCCCAGACCTCCCCTGCCAACCCCGACTGTTGGAATCTCACTGTGTTTTCTGTTCGCCTCCTTGGTTTTTGTATGTTTTTTGAGATTTTTGCCGCATTTTTCTGTTGTCTAAAGCAGTGGTGTGAGTTGATGAGTAGGAATAAGTTGGATGTTAAAAAGATGAGATGAAGAGGTCTTGAGAAAAATATACAAAAAAAATGAAGCTTGAAATGAGAAAAAGGGTTCAAATATAGAGAAAAAATTATGATAAAGTTGTCATATTGTCATACTAGAGATGCTTTAGTTTGCTAATTTACTTTCTTTTTTTTCTACAAAAGACTTGGATGAAATTATTTATAAAATGCGTCCCACGAGTCATGATCTTTTTTGGACGTAAAACAAATACATTTATTAACATTTTGTTCAAAAGAAAATAAATATAAATTATGTTAAACATTACTGGTGTTTGTGCTTTTTTGACAATGAGTGTCTTTGACGTCGATAGTAACGGAACCCCAAAGTGTTCAATATTAAATAAATAGAAAAGACATTATGAAATAAATAATAAATTGATATACAAATATATTAATGATCTAACAACTTATACAAATATTTGAAGAGGTTTTTAAAACTCAACTTATTATTTCATCATTCATTTTTATATTTTTGTTGGATATGATTTTTATTTAATTATATTAAATAAATGTTATTCAAAATGATACTGTTCAAAAGTCTGCTTTTATTTATTATGGCATTTGTCCCAATGAGACTTATCTCATAATGTCACCTTACATAATTTTATTTCATAATGCCACATTTCATGAAAGTGGTGTTGTCACCGCCCTCTCACCTTTTAGCCAATCACATGCTCCCTGCCTCTCATAAGCTAGCAAGCTCAACATCTGCTACCAAAATTAGCCAGTTAGCTAGAGCATCAACAATCAAAGTAATTCTGATTCAACCAACTTACTGCTGCAGTCATAAACACAGAGGCAGGGGACATATGACTGGCTGAAAGGACAACACTACTGTCAAAGTGACCTTATGAAATAAAAATGGGCCATGGCATGAAATAAAAGTGTTACTGGGAAATTGTTATTATGAAATGCAAACAGACTTTTTAAAAAGGGCATTTTGAAATCTAAGAAACCTCTAGAATGGAAATAGGAATGATGAAATTACACACATTTCATCGTCATGAGTTAAGTTTAGAAAACTTCTTAATTTATTTCACTAATTATTGTGTCATTAACATATTTTAATTGTGATTATTTATTCTATAATAAAGTATGTATTTACTTATTATTGAACACTTTGAGGCTCTACAGATAATAAAGCATCTGCAGGCATACACCAATTCCTCATGTTCACCAGCAGAGGGTAGTATGGGATCGTGTCCCAGAGTTCAGAACACAATTCATGTCTTCATGGAGCAGATTTTAGGAAGTTGCTGCATGCCCTGCTGTCACCCCTCAACATCAACATCAGTCAGGTGATTTTATTTCCTCCACACAGGAGATTTTACTCATCCTTGTTACATCACGTTTAAAACATAATTTAGTCTTATAGAGTAGGATTTCTCACTTGTAAGCATCTTCAATCTGATGAAGTAATAATGATTCTCCAAATGTATGTTCAATTAAAACACAAAAAATTAATAATCTGTCAGGTTTAGATGTGGCTTGTGAGTAAATATTAAATTTGATCTTCTGCCCAACTCTCTCAAAATGCAGGGGTGGTAGTAGTTTTTGGGAAAATATAGTTTTCATTTTTAAGCTGCATTTTACAACAAAAACAATCTCTGTCCACACAAGAGTTTTAGCTCCAGTTGCGGATCTAATCTCTGTCTCTATTAAAACCATAGATATAGGCCTAGGCTATCTAACGTTATAGACATTTCAAATAGGCCTATGCAATTATTTATATATTGTTTGACTTGTAAATAGTATTTACACCCTGACACCAATAAATAACTAGAAAATTCCGAAGACATTTTGACAGTGTGCGGCCTACTACTTGGTGCACATCCGAATAACACTGGCCGATTGCTGCAGCACATCGGCACACAGAACTAATCGGCGCTGAAAAAGAAGCAAAACAAGTCCGTCATCTGTAGCTGCTGTAATCCCGCTGTCAGTACCCGATCCGTTCCACCTGCACAATCCGTTCTGCGCATGTGCAAGATGACACGTATGCCATGACGTAGGCGCAGATGATAATGCTGCGTTCATGCCACCTCGAAGTAACAGGCACCGCCCCACTGGTTACGTTGTTTCTGCAGCAGTCTAAAATAACGTTAAGTCAAACTTAATGGGAAAAGCAGGCTACAGCTAAATTAAGACATTACAGTAATAACAATAAAGACAAGTATTGAGTGATTGTATTTTAAATGAGCACAAGTAAAGTAGAACTGACGTAACAGCTGTTATATATGTTAACGTTTATTTTCAAGTTTTATTTTGAGGGTCTTTTAAAGTTTACATGCTGTCTCTGCTAGCGGTTAGCCGAATTAGCTGTTAGCTAAACTAACGTTAGCTTAACTGTGGAGGCTAACGGCAGACCGCTGCAATCAGCTAGCGGTTAGCCAAATTAACCGTTAGCTAAACTAACGTTAGCTTCCCGGTGGAGGCTAACGGCAGACCGCTATAATCACCTAGCGGTCCGCCGAATTAACCGTTAGCTAAACTAACGTTAGCTTCCCGGGGGAGGCTAACGGCAGACCGCTATAATCACCTAGCGGTCCGCCGAATTAGCTATTAGCTAACTAACGTTAGCTGGAGGCTAGCGTGTGAACATCTTGCGCATGCGCAGAACGGATCGTGCAGGTGGAAGCGGTGCCGTTATTCCAAGGTGGTGGTGAAATGAACGCAGCATTATCATCTGCGCCTACGTCATGGCATACGTGTCATCTTGCACATGCGCAGAACGGATTGTGCAGGTGGAACGGATCGGGTACTGACACCCGCTTGGAAAGAACCAACGACATTCCTCCTTGTCCTGCTGCGTGTTTTCTTCCCACGCCGTGTACAGCCTGAGCTCACTTGCCATACCGGGAGTTACTGCAAGTTGGAGAATGGAGGAGAAAACTCAGCAAATGTTGCCACTGCCGCGGTTACTTTCCACCTCCCGCTCGTCTAAAAAGGCAAAGAAAAGATGAAAAAAACGGTGACTAAAAGGCTGCAGATAGAGGACAAACTAGAGTAGCTAAACATTGGTAGCGTTTCAGCGATGGAGACAGCTGGGTGTTAAAAGGCATACATAAGTGAAGCCGTCTTTCTGCAGGACAGGTACGTTTTTTTTATTTTATTTTTTTGGGAGGGGGATTCTGTGTGTGTGTGTGTGTGTGTGTGTGTGTGTGTGTGTGTGTGTGTGTGTGTGTGTGTGTGTGTGTGTGTGTGTGTGTGTGTGTGTGTGTGTGTGTGTGTGTGTGCGTGTGCGCGCGCCCCGTGGAGATGCTAACATTCACATCTTGCTAACTTTTCAACCGTGGTTTTCAACATAACCACCCGAACGTTATATTACCTTTACTCTGAAAATAATGGATAAATAAGTTGAAATACAGAATATACTTTGGATAAAGAACAACATTTGCGAAAAATAAGACCAGGCAGGGGTCCGTTTCAGAAAGCAGGTTTAGTGAAATCTCAGTTAGCTAGCTAACTAGTTGACTCAGAGTTGACAGTTTCTGAGTCATTTACTATGGCAACATACTCCTGCTCCTTGGAGGTTTTCTTCAACTAAACCTGAGTTTCTTCACCTTTATAACCCAATGTGTTCTAATTCTTTAGCTTCCTCCCAATGTGTAAAAAACAACCCCTTAACTGATGTTCTAGCAGTTGTATTTCAAATTCTGTCTTCTTTTTTTTACCTTCAATCATATGTGGTCCATTTCAACGTCAGCTTTTTAAAATCTACCTTGAACAGCTGTTTTATAGGGAGCTATAGAAGCACAAAATTACATAGAATTTCACAATGCCAGGCCTTTATTCATTTCATTGTAAGAGTCACACAGAGCCAAGTTGGGCTGTGGAAGTGGATGGCCCCTCTTCCTTGTAATCCCCACCCAGCATTGCTCTGTTAAAGAAATAAGGTGCACGTTTTTTCATGGTACGCCATTCGTGAGACGTTAAATGTAAGGTGTAAACCTCCGCCTCTCTTCCCCTTGTGGTAGCTGACAATATGTGAATGAATGTGTCTTCATCATCCTCCTTTTTGTGTTCTACTCTAACCATCTCAAGGATCAATGTATTTGTCATTTCACTGAGTACTTGCATTCACAGAAGAAGCAAAGTTGTTTATCAGTCACAGTGCAAATAATAAAAAGATGAATAAATACTTATAAGTTAAAAATTATAATAAAACAAACAATCAGACAGCACAATCAGCCCATAAAAAAAATCTGTGGAGGGGGGTGGTTGTGTCAGAAGGTGAGCTTCCTCCAGGGATGCCTTCAGCAGTAGTTTTGACTGAGGACCATCTCTCCAGCCTCTGTTAGCGGTGGTGGTTCCTGCTGTTTTTTGGGCTTCAGCCTTTTTTTTCCTATTGGCTATAATGGAGGTTGAATTTGTCCATATGGCACAAATTTGGAGACTTGCATAAATGTTAATTTCAAAGACCATATTAAATACAGGCAGTTTTGGGATGGCTGAAAAAGTGACTCTGTTTGCTTGAAAAAAATTCCACTGCTGTAGGGTAAGCTAAACAACATCACAATGGCTTGAAATAAAAGTATACCCTCTGTGTGATGTATATTTAAAAATTTTATCTTCACTTGCTGCCAAGTGCGTTTTGTGCCTATTGGGTTTTACCTGAATAAATATAAAGACACACACATACACACAAATGTTGAATACTCTAGATAGAAGTTAATTTATTTTTTAAATTAATACTCACACATTCACTCAGTCAGTAATTTTGCCATGCCATGCCAGCTTTATTGCTCTTTTTCTTAAATATATGTTAATATTCCACATAAGTATTCATTAATATTTCTAACTTCACTGGGGAGAAGTAGGAGTTTTGAGCTTTTTTTGTGTCCTGTTGCCATCACGGTATCTGTATGCCATTGATGAGGGCTTTTGATACACCCGTGCACAACCCTTTACTCAGAGTTGATTGACCTAATTCTTATCACCGCAAGTTTGACAGTTCAGAGTTAGTCAAAACAGAATTCACGTTGGAACCCAGGGTTTGCCAAACCGGTTTCTGAATTACCCCTATGGGATTTATTTGCTTGGACTAACGACAGGTCTGAGGAACTTTTACCTTCAGTGAGGAGTGGGAGGACTTTCTGCTGTTTGAGACTTCAGAGCCTCTATCAGCTCAAAGTGATGGACTTTGAGGAACACAGTGGGACAGCGAGGCTGAGTAGACTGGTTATACTATGGATTGAGAATGAACGAGAAGAGACGTTTGATTGACACAGCAGATTGTGGAGGACTTCGCGGGGCACTAGACTCACAGCATGACAATCAGACACGTGAGTACAACAACTGTGTGTGTGTGTGTGTGTGTGTGTGTGTGTGTGTGTGTGTGTGTGTGTGTGTGTGTGTCTCTTCGCTCTCCCTGTGGAATGTTACCTGCTTTGAGTAATGTGAAAGTTTTATCTAAAAATCACATACTATTTGGCAGTGGACACACTGGACAGCGTAAAATATAAGGTTTCTGTCAATATTTTTGCCATGCTTGTATGATGAAAACGTGTGAAGATGATTATCTAAATACTTGTTAAATAATTTTAATCCCACTTTGAAATGTGCCAGGATTGTACCAGTGTGAACGCTCTCTTAGTGTAATTCATTAGTTGAATATTGCTTGTTGCACCGTGATGTCATTGGTTCCTGTATTAATTGTCAGTAATTTTTTGTTTAATTGTCTGAATTAAGTATGTCTCTTTTCTGGTTAATTCTAGTCAGACTATACTAAGGAATGAGGTTGCATATTTAGAACTGATAATCAGTAGTATGCTCAGGATGCAAAGTGCTGCAAAAGAACATAGTCTAGTGGCAGAATCAATGGTACATGGTTTCAAAGGTTGTAGGTCTGAATCTGGCTGTGGACTATTTTTTCAGTTTGTCCTCTTGAAAACCTACTGCTGCATTCATAACAACAACCTAAAGCGCTATGGGGCTCTCTACTGTGGTGTAGTGGCGGAGTCAATGGTACATGGTTCCAAAGGTTCTCTGGTTTGAATCCAGTTATGACCCATATTTTTCTTCCCGGTGGGCAGCATGGGTGTAGAGGCTGCCTGGGCTGAGGGCGAGAGGTGACCGACAGGTTTCTGTCTGTGGTAGCACAGTTGCTCTCCAGCAAAGGGTTATTCTACCTCGTTACTATAGCAGATAATGATCCAGGTGAGTTCACTGATCCCTCGGAAATGATTTTCAGTGCAGGAAACATTCTGGATTACAAGTAGAGATTATCCATCATGCTTGTCGACCACAGCTGGAAATGAGAGGCTGTCCGTCCTGCACTTTGATGGGAGCTAACAAACATGGAACTGTCACTGATAAATCTGATGAAAGGATTATAGGAACTGATGAGAAGAAATGTTTTCAGGATATAATCTTTTTTACTAACTGGACAATATTGTCTGCAAGGACAAATGTTTACTGCAGAATCCTCAGACATCTGTTGTGAAGAACTTTCTTATTTAAGCTCTCCAGAAGAAAGACACTTTTCTTTGCAAGAAATTGGTTGAAAGGACTAAGGTGCTTCTGATGTACTGGTAAAAGTAAAGTAAATAAAACAGATGCCACACATTGAGTCCTTGCATTCATCCAGGCTGGTTTAATATTGAAATAACAGATTCAGCTACGCAGGCATTCAAAAATTCATTATACTAACACACTCCATCTAGACTGAATAACAAATAGGACCACCAGAGCGTTTTAGAGGTTAATTTACAGTCCATTTAAAAAACTCAACTCAACTGACATGACAGTCTGAAAAGATTTGAACATATTGACCTTAGTATTTGCCTTGTTTGTGTCTCTTTTGTATTATAAAACCAGTTTTAAGTAATAGAAGTAAGCCGTTGTTAATGGCTAGCAGTTGAGCCGAGCTGGATGTGTGTTCTCTATCTCTGGGAATTGGACTTCCACATGATGTGTCTGTCCTCTCCGAGCCTGACTGCGCCGCTGGCCACCAGCTCTAGAGCAGCGGGGAAGGCTCGGTGCTCTGCCTCTCTGATTCAGTCCCACAGACTCTCCTCTGTGTCGCTGCCCAGCACGGCACTGCCTCCTGCACGAGGATGGCTCCTGCATCTACCTCTGCCTGAATACAGTAGAACAAAACAATAGCTGTGTGACTTGTTCAGATCAGAAAAAAAGCTCTTGGTTTCATGTCTGGTGTTTCCGCAGTATACCATAGTTACTGCTACAAAATGTCATAGCATAGTATGTTGAAAAAGTGATAAAAAGTCATAGTATATATAGTATGTTGAAAAAAAGCATGTTGGGAAAAAAAGTGATAGAATAGTATGTCAAAAAAATTTTTTTAAAGTCATACTATAGCATAGTCAAAAACTGCATCCCTATATTTAATGTATGTTCCGTGTCTCTGCAGGACAGATGAACTGATCCAGAAAACCATACGGGACAAGTTCAGAGAATGCACCGTCCTCACCATCACTCATCGTCTCAACACCATCATAGACAGCGACAGAATACTTTTTACTTTTTTTAAAGCATGGGGTTTACACTCAAGATGTTTGCAACTGCTGCATAACGTTACTTTCCTATAGACACCGTTTTGGGAAGCATGTGCAGAAAACATAAGTATTACGATTAGGATAGACCTTAGTTTATCCCTAGTGGAGAAATTCCATTGTTGCAGCAGTACAACAGAAATGAATACAGGCAGAAAAGCAATAGCTTCTCCAGATTGATACCTCTCATGACCCTACATTAAATATGGAGCTAGAGCCACGAGTCACTTAGTTTAGCATAAAGACTGGAAGCACACAAACCGATTTTTTTATAGTTGCTGAAAGGTTTTGTGTCTCTAGGTTCTAGATGCAGGGAAAATTCATGCCTATGATGAGCCTTATACCCTGCTTCAAGATCCAGATGACATCTTTTATAAAATGGTTCAGCAGACCGGCAAGCAGGAGGCAGCAGCTCTACTAGAGGCAGCTAAACAGGCGAGTTTTACCCTCTTACTTTCTTTAGACACATTTTAAAATGTGAAAAAGTTGTATCGTAAGTGAATCTAACTTTGCAAAACATGTTTCTTCAGGTTTACAACAGCAGAAGCCATCCTAGCATAGCAAACGGAGATGCAGTAACAGCAGACGGTAACTTGGTTATCTTTGAGACAGCTCTGTGAGCTCCGGGAGGCTCTGACTCTCTACTTTGCAACAAGACTCGAGAAAGTGCCTGGGCTCATACTGCACCCCTCCAGCCTCTGGTGACAGCACCCAGGGGCTGATGGAAGGACCCCATCCACTGAGACAGGATCTAAAGAAGCTCAGGTGGGCTCAGTAGGGTCGTGAATGGCTGAGCCAAATATACGCACATTATGCTGCTGTTTTCTTCAAGCCGAGAGAGCTTGGAGTTCACTGCTGTAAAACTGTTGAAATAAATCACTATTTATTTTCAATGCTTCATATTTATCCTATGTTATTTGCTGCTCAGTATACTGATTCCTTGGAGAAATTGCTTTTAAATGGCTGCATAATCCTTACAAAATTGTTTGTGCCTTATTTTATGTTCATATAATTTAACCAATGATATTATCTAGATTTATCCAAAGTTGCCTTTTTTTTAATATAGGAAACAATTATTGCACTTGATTTCGTACCAGATTTAAGGAATTACACAGCAGCATTCATTTCTGTAATCTATACAAATGTTTTGTTTCAGCCTTTAGATTCTTAAATGTTCTTTTTTTACCGTTCCTACTCCGTTTACAGGGAGGAAGCTCAGGTGGCAATCTGAACGCCTCTCCTAAAATTGGTGAATTCATTTTGGTTAAAATTATTTGACACTTTGTTTTGTTGGTTCTTACCATTTAAAATGCGTCATGACTATCTGACATGTTAATACTTTGTTGTTTTAACTGCCAATTTGTACGTTTCTTATGTCAACTGCTGCATAAACACCTACAAATCTTACTTTGGTGATTTCTTTGGGGTCAAAATATACACTTTAACCACTGCTATATTTACACAGAAGGGGAGGGGGGGTGGAAGTGTTTTGTCATTTCATATAGCATTTGTTTTATTTAGGCTACTTACAATTTTACCAGTACATTAGAAGCACCTTAGTCCTTTCACCAATGTATTGAAAAGAACATTTTCTTTGTTCTGCAGAGCTTAAATAAGAAAGTTAGTCACACCAGTTGAATTCTGAAAGAATCCTCAGACAGTCAAAAATGATTTTATGAAAACATTTCTTCTCATCAGTTCCTGTAATCCTTTCAGTAGATTTATAAGTGACAGTTCCATGTTTGTTAGCTCCCATCGAAGTGCAGGACGGACAGCCTCTCGTTTCCAGCTCTGGTCGACAAGCATGACGGATAATCTCCTCTGGTGAGAAAAGGAAAACATACTATACTTGTAATCCAGAAAAAAGTCATAGTATAGTATGTCGAAAAAAGTGATAAAAAGCCATAGTATAGTATATCGAAATTTCTTTTGTAAAAAAAAAAAAGGAACAGTGGGGAAAAACAGGAATACATACAGATGTAAGAAAGAAGAAGATATGGGGTCCAGAATGAGGCTAGGACATACAGGATTAAATGGAACATTATTTATAATGAAAAGCATGTTGATGGAACGTGTGGATATTGCAATAGTCAAGAGACCATAGAGCATGTAATCGTATTGTCCTAAATACCGTCAAGCCAGACAAAGATTGATTTCACAACTTGGTGAAAACCAGATGACATTAAATACATGATATACTGCAAAAAGGATCTGGTGAAATTTGTTTTAATTTTTGGTTTTCTTTGTAGATAAAACTGGGTTATTTATAAGGATTTAAGAAAGTGTAGGTTGACTTCTTGATCCACACTCCATTCCAGATGGTGGCGGTAATGCTCCAAAAAGCTGGTTGCCAACCGCCATTCAAAACCACAAGAAGAAGAAGAAGAAGAAGAAGAAGAAGAGCTCTTCTTGGAGAGAGGAGCTGCGATGTCTCCATAGACAGTAGGATTTCTCCTCTTGCAAGAGTCGAAGGTTAGCAGAACGTATCATCTCGTAAGTGACTTGTTGTTGTTGCTCATAACTGTGAACTTGCTGTGATGTTAACCACGGAACTTCATCCGTCTCGGCTGTTGCATTGCGATAACAAATCCATTTGAGTCACGTAATCAACAGGCTATCTGCCCGTGTTAAGTAGGGAGGGATGGTTAGGCAACCAAATGTAATGCACGCCCCTACGTTTTTTCTTCTTCTAACAGTTAGCATGAAACGAGGAAGGGACACAGCGTCCTTTTTTTGGCCCCAGGAAACAAAAAAGTGAGAGAACAGCAGTGAGAGAAACAAATGAAGGTGTTGAGAGAGTTGAGGAGCAGGAAGAGGGAGAGCTGGAGGAGTCTGGGGAGGTTGGAGAGAGAGCATGTGATGAAAGTGGGGGCTCTGACACAGAGAGGGAAATTCCAGAGGGTGAGGAAGAAGAAGAAGAAGAGGGTGAGGACCGGAGGAAGAAAACCTACAGGGACAGAGAGAGGGGACAGCAAGTGGATCCATGTGGATCAAGTACTGCCCCATCAGGTTTGGGATGAAGAAGGTTCTTACTATTTGCAAAGCAGTGCAATTACAATGTAATGGTAGGCCTACTGTGTGTCCTTAAAATGGGGCCTTCTGCTGTAACTTCTTCTTTGTATCAATATAGCTTTGTTTCTTTTTTTTAAGTAAATGCTTGCCCTACATTTTGAAATGCATGCAGATATACAGTACATGCATAAGTAAATACATGTTGTAGTTGTGCCCTATGTTTACTGTATATCTTTCTACAGATATCAGCAAGTCCAAGAATGATGTACCAGTACAGCCCAACTTGAATTTATTCCCAACACTTTTGATGGGGGGCAGAAGACGGAGCTTCAGGCCAAACTGGTAATATCTTCATCCATGGCTTGAGTATTCTGTCATGATGGACTCTACATATTGCTGTGCATGTAGACATTTTAGCACACCAAATGCCCCAGACACTGTTTTTGTTTGAACACCTGGTTTTAGAAACTGAAAAAAGGCAACTATGAGAGATGCGGGGCTTTCAGTACACGCAAAGTCTGAACGACACAAGTGTGCAATGATAGCATGGAGGGATGATC
The DNA here is from genome assembly GCF_010015445.1 of Perca fluviatilis. Classification (NCBI taxonomy): domain Eukaryota; kingdom Metazoa; phylum Chordata; class Actinopteri; order Perciformes; family Percidae; genus Perca; species Perca fluviatilis. Next base: position 5,192,256 of record NC_053135.1, on the reverse strand, counting down.
AAAGAGCTGTTAGAACTGACGCAACACTAGCACATCTCCTTGACAAAGAGCACACGGAACAAGTACATTAAAACCGTTGGGGAATTGCTGTTACTTACAGCTACACAAAACCTAGCACAAAGAGGACGTGATGAATCTGAAGAGGCCACTAACAAAGGAAACTTTAGGGATATTCTTAACACAGTTGCTAACCACGACCCACTTGTTAAGAGAAGATTAACTTCCATTCACAATGCAAAGTACGCAAGCAAGATCATCCAGAATGAGGTTTTGGGTTGTTTGGCAGAAATGGTTCAGTCTGAAATCCTAGAAGAAGTGAAGAACCGTGAGGATTTTAGCATCATGGCAGATGAAACAAAGGTTATTTCAAAAAGGGAACAGATTTCTTTCACACTCAGGAACTGTTACAGTGGGCCCATTAAGGAGAGTTTAGGTTAGATGCAGCAGGGCTTACTGGAAAAATAGTGATTTTACTGGAACGTTGTGGCCTGAACTACAAAATAACCTCGTAGGCCAAGCGTACGATGGCGCTGCCGTTATGAGCGGTAAGCATTCAGGGGTTCAGGCAAGGATCAAAGAACAGGCTAAATTTTCCTTCTGCATCCATTGTAGTACACATTGTCTCAATTTAGTGTTAGCTGATGTAGTCAAAAGTGTCCCTGAAACAGGAGTTTTTTTCTTTGTTACAGAGTCTTTATATTTTTACCTCTGCCTCACCCAAAATGGCTCTCTCTCCAAAGAGAAACGTATGGCGGAACAAGAGAGCCGCAACGTTTAAGCGACACGTGTTGGCCATGTTGATTTCTAGCCCTACATAATATTACGGACACTCTACCTGCCCTTAAACGACTACTGCAGCTGAGATGATCTCAGCACTCCTTTCTTCAGAAACGTTTATTATTATGAAACCCACATACAGAAGGATGTAATTTAATCTCGTATCTGTTATCTCCACCCACCTCCAGTCCCCTCCCCAGGCCAGCTGCAGAACAGGGTCCAGAGCGTCGGGAACTTCTCCACGTTGTCACGTTGCCTACGTCAGCCCCACCATCAAGGGCTCGGCCCCCACGCCGGCCTCCACCAGCCTCCAGTGTCTGAACATCAGCGGCTGGGGGGGGGGCAGCGGGGTCATCACTGGCATCCCTATGCTGTGTGGAGCAGGGGCGCCGACTTCCACCCCAAACACGCCACGCAGCGGCCTGCCCTGCCCCGCCTCCTTTGTTGGCACCCCAAGCTCCACCCCCCCCTCCCCCCCCAGCAAGGGCCAACCAGCGCAGAGGTAAAGCCTTTATTTTATTACTAGTAGAGCTGCAGTGATCAATCGATTAGTTGTCAACTATCAAATTAATCGCCAACTATTTTGATTATTGATTAATCGGTTTAAGCATAGGCATAATTTACAGGGGGCTTACACCCCCCCAAAATATCTAATAATAATATATATATTTTTTTTCCTTTACATAATTAAAGACATTTGCACCATAAATTGAGGCAGAAAAGGCACACATTTTCACCACAATCCAGGGTATGAAGTTTTTGATATTTCAAAAATTTCAATTAGGCTCAAAAGTGGAGGACCCAAGATATGACAAGACATTTGAGGACGTCATTTTTCACTATTTTCTGACATTTTATAGACCAAACAACTAATGAAAATAATCGACAGATTAATGTAAAATAATAATCATTAGTTTCAGCCCTAATTGCTAGATTAGAAAAGACTTGGAAAACTTGAATGTCCCCCCGGGAGGCCACTTGTTGTCCAGTACAGGCATATATGACACATAATCCACAACACAAACATTGAACCAGACATCTCCAGCACTGTTTATCTAATACATAACCTACACACATCAATAATAGAAGACAGTAAAAAAGGAGTATGTTGCACTTCCCTAAAAGGCCTAATGTCATAAATAAATGAAACCATGTGAAGTACTGTGCAGTAGTAGAAAATGTTTGTGCTCTCTTATAAAGGTTGTCAGATATGCCTAATTGACCATTCCTTTATTATTTTCTGCAGTTTCCAAAGAGCCTGTCCACCCTCAGATTCGCTTGGGACAGCAGCTGGAGGGGCCGGCTGCTACTGATGGATGGATGGACTGGTGGAAACCCCCCGGCTCGGGTAACTCACCACACCTCAACATAAAGCTTTTCCTTGGGGACGTTTTGAATGGTTTTGACCAAAAAATAACTGTAACCTTAAATCTGCTTAAGTCTCCCGCATACAAGAGTTCTCCCAAAGGGCCACAAGTGAACTGACCTCTCATGTCATCCATTGAATTCTATGCAGAATTTCTTCGGGAAGGCGGGATGTCTTTTTTTTCTCTTTTTTTTTTTTTTTGGATTTGAGTGGATGCAGATCAGGTCTAATTTTACCGACAGCTTGACGCTCCTGAGTTTGGTCCCTGCCGGGGGGGGGGGGGAGTTGTTCCCTGTTGCTCTTGTGCAATAAACCACTGGCTGTAGGGTACCAGTAGTACTGACCTGCTAAAGAGGCCTGCCACTTTTTATATAAATAAAGAGCCTCACAATACTGTATGTATTTATATATTTATTTTAAATACCTTTTTTTTAAACTAATCAGGTGTTTTCCCTCTGGCAACAAGCGCCAAAGATGCTCCTAAAATGAATCCGTCCCTGTTGGTTTGGGCCCATTTGGTGTCATTTTTACTATTAAATGGCTATTTATATAAATATATATTGATGCAATATTATTGAAGATTTCAGTTTCTTACGGCATAATGTAGCACTGTTTCTCTGTAATATTTGGCTTGTGTTTTTAAATGGCCGTCACTGTGGCACATTTCGCTAAATCCTGAGCCTTTTGTTCCTGTGATGAGCTGAATGAGTGAAACATTTTAATAAAACCCACTGAATCAAATATGACTTTTTTCCCTCTGTACTTTATGTTGAATTTAAACCTGCAACTTTGAACTAAATAGTAAACCAGTTTAAATATGCACTGCCTTTGCTTTAAAAAGCAATATAACCCTTTAAAAGCAATATAACCCTTTTCTTTGAATACAACCACACACTGGAGTTAGCATGCTCCAATCAGTAAGCAACGAGCTGTGATAATAATTAATATTAACAGTCTATGGTGGTAATAGTAGCACAGACATGTTGCCGCCTAGGGTTAGAATTAGGGAAATCTAGACTCCTAGCCCCAAAAGGTACAAGTTCACTTTGAACCCTATGATTTGTAATGAAAAATCTCAGCAGTTTGAACCTGAAATAAAATGTATACTAAGAACTTACATATTAAATATTTATTTGAAAAAAACTTGTACAAAAGCAGGTGCATGTAACTCTTTGAGACCCAGCTCTCACACCTGTATGTAATTAGCATAAATAAGAATTCCTGTATGGAGGACCAAATTACGTTATAATCACTAAATACACTTTTAAATACATGCTGGAAGATGACCAAATAAATAAAAGCAAACCTTAATTGAAAAATAAATAAAAGCAAACCTTAATTGAAAAAACACATGAATTGAATTCATACAGAAAATGCATTTATTAATTGATAAATAAAATAATACACCAAGACAAAGGCTTGAATAAATACTGAAATATTCAAATGCATATATTGGCAAGGCAAGGCAGCTTTATTTATATAGCACATTTCAGCAACAGGGCAATTCAAAGTGCTTTACATAAAACATGAAAGAGCATTCAGAAAACAATTAAAAACTATTTAAAAACATTCAAAGTCAAGAATAAAATTTACAGTGCAGTATAAAAATAAAAAAATAAAAAACAAACAGAGAAACATAAAAGACAAGAATAAAATTTACAGAGCTGTTTAAGCACTGTTAGGTATAGGCACTGCTATGCCCTGTTAGGCAATATTAGGTAAAACATTAAAACAGTTAAACTTTTAAAAGCAGATAAAATAGGTTATTTAAAGAAAGGCAAGATCAAAAGATAGGTCTTCAGCCTTGATTTAAACGAACTGAGAGTTGAAGCCGGACCTGCAGTTTTCTGAGAGTTTGTTCCAGATATGTGGAGCATAAAACTGAGCCGCTGCTCCCCTGTTTAGTTCTGACTCTGGGGACAACAAGTAGACCTGTCCCAGACGACCTGAGAGGTCTGGGTGGCTCATAGTGTAGTAGCAGATCAGAAATGTATTTTGGCCCTAAACCGTTTAGTGATTTATAAACCAGCAAAAGTATTTTGAAATCAATTTTATAAATGAAAACAACTTCTGGTAATTATTCGGACATACATGTCTTGCATTTATACGAATGCAAATAAAGAATAAAATAAATGTTATATAGACATAAGTGTATGTGCTGATGCAAATGCTGATTTTTAGAGTTTCAGATTTTATTTTTTTAAAGCGTTCATACACCATTCATCAAGAATAACAACACTATTATGCTAACATGTATGCTGTTTCATTTTCAAATCCATGTGTTACTCATGAGTTTTCAGCATTCATTTCAGTATTGATGAAGTCACTTTTTGTCTTCCATATTTAAGAACTGTTTAACTTCTTTTATACACATCCAGCAAGTTGTAGCCACGTACCAGGATTGTAGCGGGTGACCACCAGCAGAATCTAATGTAATAATGACAGACAAGAAAGAAATAAGTCTGCAAATAATCACTCACAACTGCAGCTGCATAAATAGAGTAATAGAGTAGAGGGTCAAGCCTGAAAAGTATTTGTGCTCCTAACTTCTACAGGTTGAGAGGACAACTAGAAGCATCCTGTGTTTTGCTCAGTGAGATTAACAGATGCTTGGGATGGGACCTGGAGTGTGTCCGTAAATGTTGAGGTCAGTCAGAGGCTGGACGGTAAGTCCCTTCTTATATACTGTCTATGGGAAGTCCCACACAGCAGTCTCCTTCCTTCGGGTTAGGCAATAATCATCCGGGGAACTGTCCACTCGCCGTAGCCGAATACACAAACACACACACGGTTCCTGTGTCCCGTTGCTAACTTACAGCTAGCTTATGCTAACGTCTGTACACTTGCTACTTTGGCTGTTTGGGGGCGAACAAACAAACGACCCCCCGCGGTCACATTCACCGGAATGATGCTAGGAGAAAAGTAGGCATCGCTGTGAGAAGGAATATGGCGTTTGATATCGGTTTTGTTTGTGTTTCTGCAAATAGACGGTTGCAGGTGGACTGGTGTTTACATGGTCCGGGGGAGCTGGAATTCCACAGGTTGGTCTTTGCCATTGTATTCATGAACATTTCCACATTCCAGTGCTAATGCGAACTATAACTATACATTACATAACCGTTGATTATTGTTGTATGCTTTTGACTTTGACTGTCAGCTGTGTGGCGGCTGCAGTGCTTTTATGTGTCTCCTAGCCGCAGATCTGCAGCCTCAATGGATGTCATCTGGGAAGAAGAAGAGGAGCCTTGTAGAGACCAGCTGAAGGGACGTCTTCTCTGAGCTGAAAATCTCGGGGTAGGACATGCTTTCTCTCCGGATTAACAGCTGCTGGCTGTAATGTTGACGGATTGAGGTGATTTGAAGGGTCAGGTCCCACAGAGTCCAGAATCTCAACAACATTGCCCACAGTAAGGATTCTAATATATATATCTGGAGCAACTGAGACACTGTTTGTGGAGCTAAACAGTAACAGAAAAGACTTGATGGCTCAAGTATTGTTTGTGTTGTTAGGTCAGTGGTTAACCAGGCTGTGTTGTGTTGTTTCTGCTGAAGAAGTCTAATCAGTCTATGTAGTGATGGAGCAGAGTGTAAACTGCTGTCCTCCCTGTGTTCCATCTTCTAAAACCCGCTGGTCGGGTGGCTGCCTCGGTGTTGAGAAGGTTGGAGTTTGAAGCCCTCGGCAGGTCTGCTGGCTTTGGAAGGAGTAAACACACAAAGCAGTGTGTGAAATGTTTGAGAGAACTGTGCTGAAGCTGAATGTTGTGTCAGCTCATGACACCGACGGCAGCGTTAGTTTGAGAGTTGTCGGTAAGCTGTCAGAGAGGCCGTGTGAGTGTGCTAGGCTTGGTGGTGTAGTGCTGTTGTTGGTTCTCATCGATCTCTGACAACGTTTAGCCGGCTCCATCTTCTCCACTCAGATGGGTTTAGAGTTTGACGTTTTGTAGACAAAACACTGAAAATAATGCAGCCGAGTGTGAAGGTAGATTGAAGTTCTTTCTGGTCTTGTAACCCCAACCTTCATCGGCTAACCCTTGTGTTGTCGCCCGGTCCCAGTGACCCGAAGGACAACACCAGAATATCTTCTCCGTTTACTTTGTTGAGAATTGCTCTCTAAACAAGGGTTAATACAGCACCTTAGTTCTTGTTTGTACAGCATTTTGGTCAGCTTAAACTGTGTTTAAATGTGTTCTAGAAATAAACTTTACTTACTTACTTTACAAGAAACAGGGTTTAGAGAGCAATTCTCAACAAAGTAAACGGAAGTACATAATCCTTGTGGTCGCCTTGGTCACTGGGACATATGTTTGTTCTCCTCCCGCCCTCAGCTTCACGCATCCCTGAACACAACGTTGCATTTTTTACGTCTGTATGGCATAGAAATAAATTAAAAATACTTGGCATCATGTATATAAAATCCTTTATTTAAATTGCGGAATGGTTTGTGAAGGTTGACAGATCTTTTAAACCCACACCACTTTGCTGGTTATTTGTCAGCCAACCACAAAACAGTTTTGGAATTGACCGGTGCAGATGACATCATTTGTGTGGTTTGGTCATCAAAACATTAAATACTGGATCATTAAATCAAACGCGCCCCTTCCAAGTGCTGTGTGTGTTCAGTAAGTAAAGAAGGCGGTTCGCCCACCATTATTACGCCAGAGTTCCAGTAAGCGTAGCTTGTTGGACCTGCCGTCCGTGGTGTAGGAATAAACCGAAGATCAGGAAACATCACAACTTATTTAGTCTGTCATTTTATTTGGGAGATTTTTGCCATAAACGACCCACAGCACTGAATATCAGGCAGTCAGCTGTAGGAGAGTAGACGTTAACCAGCAGCAACTAAACAGCTTTGGACAAGCGGTTCCTCCAGCATGGATTAAAACCCACAGGTCAACCACTGACCCTGGAACGATTTAGAAGCAGTTGATAAGAAAACTACCTGTTGTTTATGTCAGCAGATGTCTTTTCTTTTGTTGGAAATGTGACGGTGCGGGTTGTTGTATGTGGGTTTTGGCGCGCGGCGCTGTTCCCACTTCCGTGCCGGGACTGAATCGTTTAGCGGTGCGCAGGTATCGGGCCCTTTCCCCGGTTTGCAGCCCTAATATTAATATGTATCACAGCTTTCGTTTGTTCCGGTCTTTGTGTCAGCTGGATTGACCTTAGGGTGCAGCTCAGACACTAAATGATGTTAACAAGACAGGGCCCGTCCTCTGCTTGGGAGCTACAGTTCTCAGCACTAGTAGCTCTCCCTTGTGTCTCGGTGTCTTTTATTCCTCCTTAAGGGAAAAGAAATGGACCCAGATGTATTGAAGCAGAACAATCCAATAAACTCTTCTTTCTCTTGTTTTCTCCCCAGATGAGTGCAGAGTTTCCGGACCACAACGGAGAAGTTCCTTCACTCCATTCATGCCGCCTTCTATCCGTACTCACTGTATACTCATAGTATTGTATGTCATGAAATAATTTAAAAAGTAAAGTAAGTAATAGTGCATTATAATGTAAAAAAGCTCAGAAAAGTCATACATAATGTCAAAAGATGTTATTACATAGTTATTACATTGTTATAACATGTATTATGACAAAAATCTATCAAAAGTCACAGAAAGTGTTATTACATAGTTATAACAATGTAATAACATGTATTAATGACAAATCTATAAAAAAAAAGTGTTATTACACAGTTGTACACAGTACATGCCATAAAAGTGGGTGTAAATAATTTTTTCGTCCATGAAAAAAAAATTCAAAAAAAAAATCAAATTTTTTTTTTCTTAAATTAGGATGTTCTCTTCCTTTGTCCTACTCTGGTCTCTTCCTTTCTCTGAGGTGTCCTACTCTTGTTTCTCCCTTTCTCTGAGGTGTCCTACTCTGGTCTCTCCCTTTCTCTGAGGTGTCCTTGTTCTCCTGCTCTTTCGAGGTCTCCTTTCTCCCACCTGTCTCTCCCTGTCTCTTCCGAGGGTGTCCTACTCTTGGTCTCTCCCTTTCTCTGAGGTTACGTGTTCTCCCTGTCCTGGGGTGTCCTACTCTGGTCTCTCCCCTTCTTCGGAGGTGTCCTACTACTCTGGTCTCCCTGTGTCTGGGTGTCCTACTCTGGTCTCTCCCTTTCGGGTGGGTCCCTGTCTCTTTCTGTTCTCATCCTACTCCTGGTCTCTCCCTTTCTCTGAGGTGTCCTACTCTGCTCCTTTGCCGCCTGTCCTCCTCTGACCTCCTGGTCGGCCTACTGGGTGTCTCCCCTTTCTCTGAGGTGTCCTACTCTAGTCTCCCTGTCTCTGAGGTGTCCTACTCTGGTCTCTCCCTTTCTCTGAGGTGTCCTACTCTTCTCTGAGTTGTCCTACTCTGGTTTCTGCCTGTCCTTGTCTTAATACTCTCCTACTCTCTTCTTGCCTGCACTTCCTTTCCTAGCCTCGCTTTCCTATCTGGGGGGCCTATCTAAGTGCACATACGCTGATACCGAGCTGGTCTTGAACCCGTCACTGGCGCCTTTAGTGGCGGGGGACAAACCAAATCACCGCCACCAACGCACGTACGCATGCAACTGTTCTCCGGGTGTATTTGTCTTTGTCATGCTGGGTGTAAAGCTCAAAATAAATTGACTGTTCTTGTGTTGGAACCCATAACCTTTGTGTTTCTTAACCAGCGTTCCATCACACTGAGCTATCACATCTGATCACCAAGCTTGTGGTTAGTTGTGTATTTGTCTTTGTCATTCTGGGTGTACAACTCAAAATAAATTGTCAATTCCTGTATTGGAACCCATAACCTTTGTGTCTACCAACCAGCGTCTCATCACACCAAGCTATCTAAACTGTCAACAATTGGCATGTGTTTAGTTGTGTATTTTCATTTTGGGTGTTGGACCTTAAAATATAGTTTGCCATAAAGGAGTTGAACCCTCAACCTTCCAAACATATCACATGGGTATTATCATGCTGAGCTATCTATGATACTGGGATCTTTTGGGTTGGAGGTCGTATTTAACGTTCACATCACTGAGGTGAGAAATGAAAAAAATCTTCTGACTGAACCGGGATTCGAACCCTCAACCTCACATTGTCACGTCACCGTCTTATCCTGGTGAGCTATTCCTCAGGTTGGAATTTTTTTTCCGTTCTGTTATTTCTTCTTCACACTGCCGGGGACAATCCTTGGACATCTTTAAACAGACAGGGCAGCCTGATCTGATGCTAGATCAGATCCACTAGACGTGTCCATGTCAAAGGACGTGCCTGGTGGCCTGCCTTATATTGCCTCTGATTACCTTGTCACGCAGTGGTTGTGAGGTCCTTTCTTACCAGCCAAACAAGGCCTTTTCACTGGTAAAAAAACTTTGCCTCCACAGGATGGTTTCTTCAATACTTTATTTCAAATCCCACTGGTCCCTTCTGCACAGCAATACAAAAAAACATGACTAAAAAAGACTACAAAACACAACTCTCTTGCAACAGGTCACAGCCCCGACTTGTCTTTCTTTGTCCTCCTGTTTGTCTACCCACACACCTGTTTCCCGTCCACCTTTAACAACCACATCGTTAGATCCTGTGGCCAATCATGAGCTGTGGGGGGTCCAGGCAATCACAGCTGCTTCTCATAATCCCAGTCTAGGGGTAGATGCTAGATCAGATGCACTAGACGTGTCCATGTCAAAGGACGTGCCTGGTGGCCTGTCTTATATTGCCTCTGATTGGCTGGCCCTGTTATCCTTACCCTAAACCTCAGCACGTCAACACGTCTAGTGGATGTGATCTAGCATTTACCGGGAGGCATCAGCCTGTCTTGCTGTGCCACTTCTCTCTCTATAATGAACATTAAAAGGACCATGTAAGTGCCAATTCTGACCATGTGGTCAGAGCTTGTTAATAAGCAGCTGAATGCTGTGTGGGACAAAAGGATGTGTAGCCTCTTTTAGTCCCCCGGGGGCAATAAAGGTATCATTCACTCATTAAGTCATTCATGTGCCCTCCCACTCCTGAAAGTTTTCATTATGAGAGACGTGCCTCTGATTTGGCACGAACCTAACGATGTCAACACTTCTAGTGGATGTGATCTGATGCCTCCCGGTAAATGCTAGATCACATCCACTAGAAGTGTTGCCGTCGTTAAGTTCGTGCCAAATCAGAGGCAATATAAGGCAGGCCACCAGGCACATCTTTGACATGGACACATCTAGTGGATCTGATCTAGCATCTAACCCCCCCCCCAATGCCCGAACCTAACGACGTCAACACATCTGTAAATGCTAGATCACATCCACTAGACGTGTTGCCGTCGTTAGGTTCGTGCCAAATCAGAGGCACGTCTCTCATAATGAAAACTTTCAGGAGTGGGAGGGCACATGAATGACTTAATGAGTGAATGAAACCTTTATTGCCCCCGGGGGACTAAAAGAGGCTACACATCCTTTTGTCCCACACAGCATTCAGCTGCTTATTAACAAGCTCTGACCACATGGTCAGAATTGGCACTTACATGGTGCTTTTAATGTTCATTATAGAGAGAGAAGTGGCACAGCAAGACAGGCTGATGCCTCCCGGTAAATGCTAGATCACATCCACTAGACGTGTTGACGTGCTGAGGTTTAGGGTAAGGATAACAGGGCAAGCCAATCAGAGGCAATATATAAGACAGGCCACCAGGCACGTCCTTTGACATGGACACGTCTAGTGGATCTGATCTAGCATCTACCCCTAGACTGGGATTATGAGAAGCAGCTGTGATTGCCTGGACCCCCCACAGCTCATGATTGGCCACAGGATCTAACGATGTGGTTGTTAAAGGTGGACGGGAAACAGGTGTGTGGGTAGACAAACAGGAGGACAAAGAAAGACAAGTCGGGGCTGTGACCTGTTGCAAGAGAGTTGTGTTTTGTAGTCTTTTTTAGTCATGTTTTTTTGTATTGCTGTGCAGAAGGGACCAGTGGGATTTGAAATAAAGTATTGAAGAAACCATCCTGTGGAGGCAAAGTTTTTTTACCAGTGAAAAGGCCTTGTTTGGCTGGTAAGAAAGGACCTCACAACCACTGCGTGACAAGGTAATCAGAGGCAATATAGGGCAGGCCACCAGGCACGTCCTTTGACATGGACACGTCTAGTGGATCTGATCTAGCATCAGATCAGGCTGCCCTGTCTGTTTAAAGATGTCCAAGGATTGTCCCCGGCAGTGTGAAGAAGAAATAACAGAACGGAAAAAAAATTCCAACCTGAGGAATAGCTCACCAGGATAAGACGGTGACGTGACAATGTGAGGTTGAGGGTTCGAATCCCGGTTCAGTCAGAAGATTTTTTCATTTCTCACCTCAGTGATGTGAACGCATTAAATCGACCTCCAACCCAAAAGATCCCAGTATCATAGATAGCTCAGCATGATATTACCCATGTGATATGTTTGGAAGGTTGAGGGTTCAACTCCTTTATGGCAAACTATATTTTAAGGTCCAACACCCAAAATGAAAATACACAACTAAACACATGCCAATTGTTGACAGTTTAGATAGCTTGGTGTGATGAGACGCTGGTTGGTAGACACAAAGGTTATGGGTTCCAATACAGGATTTGACAATTTATTTTGAGTTTTACACCCAGAATGACAAAGACAAATACACAACTAACCATGAGCTTGGTGATCAGATGTGATAGCTCAGTGTGATGGAACGCAGAACGTATGTGTTCAAGTTACTAACAAGCATGACAAAGACAAATACCCCCGGAGAACAGTTGCATGCGCGTGCGTTGCGTTGGGGGGCGGTTTGGTTTGTCCTCGCCACTAAAGGCCCGTGACGCGGGTTCAAGACCAGCTTCGGTATCGAAGCGTTGTGCACTTGCGCCAGATAGGCCCCCCAGATAGGAAGCGAGGCTAGGAAAGGAAGTGCAGGCAAGAAGAGAGTAGGAGAGTATTAAGACAAGGACAGGCAGAAACCAGAGTAGGACAACTCAGAGAAAGGGAGAGACCAGAGTAGGACAACTCAGAGAAGAGTAGGACACCTCAGAGAAAGGGAGAGACCAGAGTAGGACACCTCAGAGAAAGGGGAGACCAGAGTAGGACACCTCAGAGAAAGGGAGAGACCAGAGTAGGACACCTCAGAGAAAGGGAGACCAGAGTAGGACAACAGGGAGACCAGAGTAGGACACCTCAGAAAAAAGGGAGAGACCAGAGTAGGACACCTCAGAGAGGAGAGATCGAGTAGGACACCTCCGAGAGACAGGGAGACTAGAGTAGGACACCTCAGAGAAAGGGAGAGTCCAGAGTAGGACACCTCAGAGACAGGGAGACCAGAGTAGGACACCTCAGAGAAAGGAAGAGACCAGAGTAGGACACCTCAGAGAAAGGAAGAGACCAGAGTAGGACAAAGGAAGAGAACATCCTAATTTAAGAAAAAAAAAAAATTTGATGATTTTTTTTTTTTTTCATGGACGAAAAAATTATTTACGCCCACTTTTATGGCATGTACTGTGTACAACTGTGTAATAACACTTTTTTTATAGATTTTTTGTCATTAATACATGTTATTACATTGTTATAACTATGTAATAACACTTTCTGTGACTTTTTGATAGATTTTTGTCATAATACATGTTATAACAATGTAATAACTATGTAATAACACTTTCTGTGACTTTTGATAGATTTTTTCATAATACATGTTATAACAATGTAATAACTATGTAATAACACTTTCTGTGACTTTTTGATAGATTTTTGTCCTAATACATGTTATAACAATGTAATAACTATGTAATAACACTTTTTGACATTATGTATGACTTTTCTGAGCTTTTTTTGACATTATACGTACTATTACTTACTTTACTTTACTTTAAATTATTTCATGACATACAATACTATGAGTATACAGTGAGTACGGAGAGAAGGCGGCATGAATGGAGTGAAGGAACTTCTCCGTTGTGGTCCGGAAACTCTGCACTCATCTGGGGAGAAAACAAGAGAAAGAAGAGTTTATTGGATTGTTCTGCTTCAATACATCTGGGTCCATTTCTTTTCCTTAAGGAGGAATAAAAGACACCGAGACACAAGGTAGAGCTACTAGTGCTGAGAACTGTAGCGCCCCAAGCAGAAGGGGCCGGGCCCTGTCTTGTTAACATCATTTAGTGTCCGAGCGCGCCCTAAGGTCAATCCAGCTGACACAAAGACCGGAACAAACGAAAGCTGTGATACATATTAATATTAGGGCTGCAAACCGGGGAAAGGGCCCGATACCCCGTGCGCTAAACGATTCAGTCCCGTCGCACAGGGAGTTGGGAACAGCAGCCGCCCGCCAACCACACCCACAACAACCCGTCACCGTCACATTTCCAACAAGAAAGAACATCTGCTGACATAAACAACAGGTAATTTTCTTCTTATCAACTGCTTCTAAATCGTTCCAGGGTCAGTGGTTGACCTGTGGGTTTTAATCCATGCTGGAGGAACCGCCTGTCCAAAGCTGTTTAGTTGCTGCTGGTTAACGTCTACTTCTCCTACAGCTGACTGCCTGATATTCCGTGGCGTGCGGTGGGTCGTTTATGCCAAAAATCTCCCAAATAAAATGACAGACTAAATAAGTTGTGATGTTTCCTGATCTTCGGTTTATTCCTACACCACGGACGGCAGGTCCAACAATACGCGTTACTTCTGGAACTCTGGCGTAATAATGGTGGGCGACCGCTCTTTACTTACTGAACACACACAAACACACCAGCGCTTGGAAGGGTGCGTTTGATTTAATGATCCAGTATTTAATGTTTTGATGACCAAACCACACAAATGATGTCATCTGCACCGGTCAATTCCAAACTGTTTTGTGGTTGGCTGACAAATAACCAGCAAAGTGGTGTGGGTTTAAAAGATCTGTCAACCTTCACTAACCATTCTGTGGAACTTTCACAATTTAAATAAACGATTTTATATACATGATGCCAAGTATTTTTAATTTATTTCTATGCCATACAGGCGTAAAAAAATGCAACGTGTGTGTTCAGGGATGCGTGAAGCTGAGGGCGGGAGGAGAACAATATGTCCCAGTGACCCGAAGGACAACACAAGGATTATGTACTTCCGTTTACTTTGTTGAGAATTGCTCTCTAAACCCTGTTTCTTGTAAAGTAAGTAAGTAAAGTTTATTTCTAGAACACATTTAAACACAGTTTAAGCTGACCAAAATGCTGTACAAACAAGAACTAAGGTGCTGTATTAACCCTTGTTTAGAGAGCAATTCTCAACAAAGTAAACGGAAGTACATAATCCTTGTGTTGTCCTTCGGGTCACTGGGACCCGAAGGACAACACAAGGGTTAAGCGATGAAGGTTGGGGTTACAAGTACCAGAAAGAACTTCAATCTACCTTCACACTCGGCTGCATTATTTTCAGTGTTTTGTCTACAAAACGTCAAACTCTAAACCCATCTGAGTGGAGAAGATGGAGCCGGCTAAACGTTGTCAGAGATCGATGAGAACCAACAACAGCACTACACCACCAAGCCTAGCACACTCACACGGCCTCTCTGACAGCTTACCGACAACTCTCAAACTAACGCTGCCGTCGGTGTCATGAGCTGACACAACATTCAGCTTCAGCACACGTTCTCTCAAACATTTCACACACTGCTTTGTGTGTTTACTCCTTCCAAAGCCAGCAGACCTGCCGAGGGCTTCAAACTCCAACCTTCTCAACACCGAGGCAGCCACCCGACCAGCGGGTTTTAGAAGATGGAACACAGGGAGGACAGCAGTTTACACTCTGCTCCATCACTACATAGACTGATTAGACTTCTTCAGCAGAAACAACACAACACAGCCTGGTTAACCACTGACCTAACAACACAAGCATGTGAGCCATCAAGTCTTTTCTCGGTTTCTCAACAGTGTCTCAGTTGCTCCAGATATATATATTAGAATCCTTACTGTGGACAATGTTGTTGAGATTCTGGACTCTGTGTGACCTGACCCTTTCAAATCAACTCAATCCGTCAACATTACAGCCAGCAGCTGTTAATCCGGAGAGAAAGCATGTCCTACCTCAGAGCTTCAGCTCAGAGAAGACGTCCCTTCAGCTGGTCTCTACAAGGCTCCTCTTCTTCTTCCCAGATGACATCCATTGAGGCTGCAGATCTGCGGCTAGGAGACACATAAAAGCACTGCAGCCGCCACACAGCTGACAGTCAAAGTAAAATCACACAACAATAATCAACGGTTATGTAATGTATAGTTATATGTATAGTTTGCATTAGCACTGGAATGTGGAAATGTTCATGAATACAATGGCAAAGACCAACCTGCGGACTTCCAGCTCCCCCGGACCATGTAAACACCAGTCCACCTGCAACCGTCTATTTGCAGAAACACAAACAAAACCGATATCAAACGCCATATTCCTTCTCACAGCGATGCCTACTTTTCTCCTAGCATCATTCCGGTGAATGTGACCGCGGGGGGTCGTTTGTTTGTTCGCCCCCAAACAGCCAAAGTAGCAAGTGTACAGACGTTAGCATAAGCTAGCTGTAAGTTAGCAACGGGACACAGGAACCGTGTGTGTGTTTGTGTATTCGGCTACGGCGAGTGGACAGTTCCCCGGATGATTATTGCCTAACCCGAAGGAAGGAGACTGCTGTGTGGGACTTCCCATAGACAGTATATAAGAAGGGACTTACCGTCCAGCCTCTGACTGACCTCAACATTTACGGACACACTCCAGGTCCCATCCCAAGCATCTGTTCATTTCACTGAGCAAAACACAGGATGCTTCTAGTTGTCCTCTCAACCTGTAGAAGTTAGGAGCACAAATACTTTTCAGGCTTGACCCACTACTCTATTACTCTATTTATGCAGCTGCAGTTGTGAGTGATTATTTGCAGACTTATTTCTTTCTTGTCTGTCATTATTACATTAGATTCTGCTGGTGGTCACCCGCTACAATCCTGGTAGTGGCTACAACTTGCTGGATGTGTATAAAAGAAGTTAAACAGTTCTTAAATATGGAAGACAAAAAGTGACTTCATCAATACTGAAATGAATGCTGAAAACTCATGAGTAACACATGGATTTGAAAATGAATAAATGCATAAAAGTGTTAGTTATTCATTGGAAGATGAATGTATGAATGCTTTAAAAAATAAAATCTGAAACTCTAAAAATCAGCATTTGCATCAGCACATACACTTATGTCTATATAACATGTATTTTATTCTTTATTTGCATGTGTATAAATGCAAGACATGTATGTCCCGAATAATTACCAGAAGTTGTGTATTTTTTTGTAGGTTTTCATTTATATACTGTACAGGCCAAAAGTTTGGACACACCTTCTCATTCAATGCGTTTCCTTTTCATTTCCATGACTATTTACATTGTAGTATCTCACTGAAGGCATCAAAACTATGAATGAACACATATGGAATTATGTACTTAACAAAAAAGTGTGAAATAACTGAAAACATGTTTTATATTTTAGATTCTTCAAAGTAGCCACCCTTTGCTTTTTTATTAATAAGGGGAAAAATTCCACTAATTAACCCTGACAAAGCACACCTGTGAAGGTAAAACCATTTCAGGTGACTACCTCATGAAGCTCATTGAGAGAACACCAAGGGTTTGCAGCGCTATCAAAAAAAGCAAAGGGTGGCTACTTTGAAGAATCTAAAATATAAAACATGTTTTCAGTTATTTCACACTTTTTTGTTAAGTACATAATTCCATATGTGTTCATTCATAGTTTTGATGCCTTCAGTGAGAATCTACAATGTAAATAGTCATGAAAATAAAGAAACACATTGAATGAGAAGGTGTGTCCAAACTTTTGGCCTGTACTGTATGCATTTGAATATTTCAGTATTTATTCAAGCCTTTTTCTTGGTGTATTATTTTATTTATCAATTAATAAATGCATTTTCTGTATGAATTCAATTCATGTGTTTTTTCAATTAAGGTTTGCTTTTATTTATTTGGTCATCTTCCAGCATGTATTTAAAAGTGTATTTAGTGATTATAACGTAATTTGGTCCTCCATACAGGAATTCTTATTTATGCTAATTACTTACAAGTGTGAGAGCTGGGTCTCAAAGAGTTACATGCACCTGCTGTTGTACAAGTTTTTTTCAAATAAATATTTAATATGTAAGTTCTTAGTATACATTTTATTTCAGGTTCAAGCTGCTGAGATTTTTCATTACAAATCATAGGGTTCAAAGTGAACTTGTACCTTTTGGGGCTAGGAGTCTAGATTTCCCTAATTCTACCACTAGGCGGCAACATGTCTGTGCTACTATTACCACCATAGACGGTTAATAATTCATAATAATTAATATTATCATAGCTCGTTGCATACTGATTGGAGCATGCCAACTCCAGTGTGTGGTTGTATTCAAAGAAAAGGGTTATATTGCTTTTTAAAGCAAAGGCAGTGCATATTTAAACTGGTTTACTATTTAGTTCAAAGTTGCAGGTTTAAATTCAACATAAAGTACGGAGGAAAAAAAAGTCATATTTGATTCAGTGGGTTTTATTAAAATGTTTCACTCATTCAGCTCATCACAGGAACAAAAGGCTCAGGATTTAGTGAAA
The DNA here is from genome assembly GCF_010015445.1 of Perca fluviatilis. Taxonomy (NCBI): domain Eukaryota; kingdom Metazoa; phylum Chordata; class Actinopteri; order Perciformes; family Percidae; genus Perca; species Perca fluviatilis. Next base: position 5,174,565 of record NC_053135.1, on the reverse strand, counting down.
TGTGCCATAGTGACGGCCATTTAAAAACACAAGCCAAATATTACAGAGAAACAGTGCTACATTATGCCGTGTAGAACTGAAATCTTCCCCACAAATAAAAGGAAGTGCAAACATTAGTAAACAGAAGATGAGAACATCAGTAAGTTCAGAGATTTATACAAAGTGCATACAGGGCCTTAAACTATTTCAGAGAGTTAATATGCACAGTTTAGTGACACCATGGTGAGACTAGTTTGTAAACACATTCACACTTTTTCCTTTTGCTCACATTTCAAATTCAATAATATTGCATCAATATATATATTTATATAAATAGCCATTTAATAGTAAGCTTTGTACACAGATACATACAGTCGACCTTGTAAAAATGACACCAAATGTGTCCAAACCAACAGGGACGGATTCATTTTAGCAGCATCTTTGGCGCTTGTTGCCAGAGGGAAAACACCTGATTAGTTAAAAAAATGTAATTTAAAATTAATATATAAATACATACAGTATTGTGAGGCTCTTTATTTATATAAAAAGTGGCAGGCAACCCAAAACCTCATTCTGGATGATCTTGCTTGTGTACTTTGCATTGTGAATGGAAGTTAATCTTCTCTTAACAAGTGGCTCGTGGTTAGCAACTGGGTTAAGAATATCCCTAAAGTTTCCTTTGTTAGTGGACTCTTCAGATTCATCACGTCCTCTTTGTGCTAGGTTTTGTGTAGCTGTAAGTAACAGCACTTCCCCAACGGTTTTAATGTATGCCCGATTTTCTTGTACTTGTTCCGTGTGTTCTTTGTCAAGGAGATGTGCTAGTGTTAGCTCAGTTCTAACAGCTCTTTGATCATCCCTCCATGCTATCATTGCACCACTATGGGTTCAAACTTTCCGTGTACGTTGAAAGCCCGCATCGCCCTAAAACCAGGTGTTGAAACAAAAACAGTGTCTGGGGCATTTGGTGTGCTAAAATGTCTACATGCACAGCAATATGTAGAGTCCATCATGACAGAATACTCAAGCCATGGATGAAGATATTACCAGTTTGGCCTGAAGCTCCGTCTTCTGCCCCCCATCAAAAGTGTTGGGAATATATTCAAGTTGGGCTGTACTGGTACATCATTCTTGGACTTGCTGATATCTGTAGAAAGATATACAGTAAACATAGGGCACAACTACAACATGTATTTACTTATGCATGTACTGTATATCTGCATGCATTTCAAAATGTAGGGCAAGCATTTACTTTAAAAAAAGAAACAAAGCCATATTGATACAAAGAAGAAGTTACAGCAGAAGGCCCCATTTTAAGGACACACAGTAGGCCTACCATTACATTGTAATTGCACTGCTTTGAAAATAGTAAGAACCTTCTTCATCCCAAACCTGATGGGGCAGTACTTGATCCACATGGATCCACTTGCTGTCCCCTCTCTCTGTCCCTGTAGGTTTTCTTCCTCCGGTCCTCACCCTCTTCTTCTTCTTCCTCCTCCTCACCCTCTGGAATTTCCCTCTCTGTGTCAGAGCCCCCACTTTCATCACATGCTCTCTCTCCAACCTCCCCAGACTCCTCCAGCTCTCCCTCTTCCTGCTCCTCAACTCTCTCAACACCTTCATTTGTTTCTCTCACTGCTGTTCTCTCACTTTTTTGTTTCCTGGGGCCAAAAAAAGGACGCTGTGTCCCTTCCTCGTTTCATGCTAACTGTTAGAAGAAGAAAAAACGTAGGGGCGTGCATTACATTTGGTTGCCTAACCATCCCTCCCTACTTAACACGGGCAGATAGCCTGTTGATTACGTGACTCAAATGGATTTGTTATCGCAATGCAACAGCCGAGACGGATGAAGTTCCGTGGTTAACATCACAGCATTGTGTAGACCTAGCAAGGAGACTGACATTTTGGATATTCGCTTCTTCTGCTTCGATGAGTTAGCTTAGATATGATGACGTTTCTAAAGCCATCGAGACCAGACATTTCCAAACTTGACTTCATTATCAGTGTGAGGAACAAAAGGAACACAGTTATGAGCAACAACAACAACAACAACAAGTCACTTACGAGATGATACGTTCTGCTAACCTTCGACTCTTGCAAGAGGAGAAACCCTACTGTCTATGGAGAAATCGCAGCTCCTCTCTCCAAGAAGAGCTCTTTTTCTTCTTCTTCTTCTTCTTCTTCTTCTTCTTCTTCTTCTTGTGGTTTTGAATGGCGGTTGGCAACCAGCTTTTTGGAGCATTACCGCCACCATCTGGACTGGAGTGTGGATCAGGAGGTCAACCTACACTTTCTTAAATCCTTATAAATAACCCAGTTATCTTCAAAAAAGAAAACCAAAAATTAAAACAAATTTCACCAGATCCTTTTTGCAGTATATCATGTATTTAATGTCATCTGGTTTTCACCAAGTTGTGAAATCAATCTTTGTCTGGCTTGACGGTATTTAGGACAATACGATTACATGCTCTATGGTCTCTTGACTATTGCAATATTCACACATTCCATCAACATGCTTTTCATTATAAATAATGTTCCATTTAATCCTGTATGTCCTAGCCTCATTCTGGACCCCATATCTTCTTCTTGCTTACATCTGTATGTATTCCTGTTTTTCCCCACTGTTCCTTGAATTCTACACAGGTGTCTCCCAGACTGTTCATTATCCCACAAAAACTGCCATTTTGCATTTGTTTTAGCTTTAATTATACTTTTGGCTTCAGTTTTACTTTATTTAATATCCACCTCTATATCAGGCAGCTCTGCTGCGTTCTTCGCACATTTACCTGCCAATTCATTCCGTCCTACACCTATATGAGCTGGTACCCATATACATGTAGTTCTAATACCTGACTTTATCAGATTGATAGCTAGTTGCAGTATGTCATACACTATGTCCTGTCTAGACTCAGAGTGAAGAAATGTAAGGCTTGTCAAAGCTGAGCTGGAGTCTGATGCAATCACAGCTTGCTAGGTCTATTGCTCTCTACCCACACTTTTCGACATACTATACTATGGCTTTTTTATCACTTTTATCAACGTACTATACTATGACTTTTTTAATCACTTTTTTCGACATACTATACTATCCTTTTTTCGACATACTATACTATGGCTTTTTTATCACTTTTTTCAACATACTATACTATCCTTTTTTCGACATACTATACTATGGCTTTTTTATCACTTTTTTCAACATACTATACTATGACTTTTTTATCACTTTTTTCGACATACTATACTATGACTTTTCATCACTTTTTTCGACATACTATACTATGACTTTTCATAACTTTTTTTAACATACTATACCATCGCTTTTTATCCCTTTTTTCAACATACAATACTATGACTTTAAAAAAACTAATTTCGACATACTATACTATGGCTTTTTATCACTTTTTTCGACATACTATGACTTTTTTATCACTTTTTTCAACATACTATACTATCCCTTTTTTATCACTTTTTTCAACATACAATACCATGATTTTTTATCACTTTTTTCAACATACTATACTATCCCTTTTTTCGACATACAGTACTATGGCTTTTAATCACTTTTTTCGACATACTATACTATGTATACTATGTACTTACTTAGTACTTTGAATACGTCAAATACCTTTTCCTGATTGAACATACCATTAATCTAAATGGTCTTCAATTAAAAGTTAGTATATTCAAACTTTTAATCTGTTTTGTTTGAGGAGACTGATGTGTAATCAACACACATATATATACACACTGTTACGACCCCGCCTCTGCTGTGCAGGGGAGGTTCCTCCTGCAGGCAGAGGAGGGTCGTTAGTAGATTGGAGCCACCTGGGCTCAGGTATTTAAGTTGCCTCTAATCACTTTGTTCTCTCTCTCTGCTCCTCCAGGTATGACTTGGTTTGGTTTGTTCCTTTATAGTTCTTAGTTTTCATTCAGTCATTTACACCTATACAGATTCATTCATCCATGCACTTTGCATACACCTTACATTATGACATTCTCACACCTCATTCCTTTCTCTTTGTTTAAAGTTACTAGTTTTGATTTATAATAAAATACCTTTTTGATTGGCCTATGCTTGTTGTTGGTGTCCCCTCATTTCTTTGCCACAGACCATGAGCCGGTTTGTGACAAGTGGGGGCTCGTCTTTAAGCTAAATTTAATTATACTTTAGTCTTGCTTTAGTGTTTGAGTTTACTTTGACAATTTTCAATAGTTGATTAAAGTTTTGTTTTGGTTTTGGCGTTTTGCCTTATTGATTTGTTTTGTTTACTTGTAGTTTGGCTTATTTGTTTTGTAGTTTATTTGGGTTAGTAGTTTTGTTAGTTTTGCTTAGATTGCCAAACTTTTGTTTGAGGGGATGCTTTGGTATGGCCAATATTATTGGAGAGAGCATTGAGAGCCATGTGTTCCTCTTATTCAGTTAGCTTTATAGCTAAATTGGTTAGCAATTCACTTTGGGCCTGTTCTGGGTTTTTGTTTAGGTGGGAGTCCTCTCCTGTTTAGGCTTATCAGCGAGTGTCCATAGGAGGCTCGTGGTGTTTTTGTTTTAGGTGGCAGTGAACGTGGGTAGAGCTTCCCTTTTCCTTTTCCCTACATCGGCTCGGGAGCACCTCCAGGGATGTGGGACGGGCCACCAGGTTCTGGTTGTCTTTTCCACTCCGCTGGTTTTGTGTGCATAAAATCCCACCACATGTGACTGCACGAAGACCAGGGGCTAGTTAGTTGTTTTGGAGGATAGTGGAGTGTGGTTCCTGTCCTTAAACCCAGACTGGCAGCGGGTGAGTTGTGTATTTTTTTTTTTTCTCAGCATTTGTAATAGTTATATTGGTTGAGGAAAATGTCTTCCATTTTGAGTAGTTTTGTTCAGGCTCCTTCAGAGTTAGCGTTAGAGTTGTGTACTAAGGAGCAGTTAATTGAAATTGCTGACCATTATCAGATTGAGATTGCTGATAAAAAACTTAAAGAGACCATTAAGGCTAGATTACAGCAGGGTCTTAGAGAGGAAGGTGTTCTTTGGGGACAGTCTGCTAGTGGTGAGGGGGCTAGTTTTCAGTCTAGCCCTTCATTGACTTTTGAGCAGCAGAGGGAGTTGTTGCAGTTGGAAATAGCGCGATTACAAAATGTTAATAGGCCAGAAGGAGTACCACAGTTTGATGTGTCACGGAATCTTTGTTTGTTGCCTAAATTTGATGAGTCAGATCCGGATACGTACTTTATTCTATTTGAGCGTATTGCGGGAGCTAAGGCTTGGTCAGATTTGGATATGACTATGTTGTTGCAATGTGCCGCGCCGGGAAAACACTTGAGGCGTTTTCAGCACTGAGTGTAGCTGATAGTAAAGTTTTTGCTAAAGTTAAGTCAGCAGTTCTGAAGGTCTACGAGCTTGTGCCGGAGGCATATCGTCAACGCTTTCGTTATAGGGAAAAGCAAGATTCACAAACCTATTCTGAGTTTGTTCGAGATTTGACTTCTGCATTTAATCGTTGGTGCACTGCTTCTGAAGTTAGTACTTTTGAGGGTCTGTCCAACTTGATTGTGTTGGAACAGTTCAAAGATTCTGTGTCTGACCAGGTTGCTACATACATTAATGAACGTAACGTTAAGTCTCCAAGTGATGCAGCAGTTCTTGCAGATGAGTACAGGTTAACTCATAAAAGCCATTTTGAGTCAAACAGTGACATGTACTATAAAGATAACTTTACTCCTGGGACTAGTAGGTCATCTTTTTCTGGAGCTTTGTTTCAAAGGCCTCAGCAGAAGTTAGGTTCTGGGGGACCTACAGCACTGGTTAGCTGTCGCTACTGTTTAGTTGAAGGACATTGGAAGGAAGATTGTCCTCTCTTTCAATCAAGAAAGTTAGGTCAAGCTAAACCTGCTGTGATGGCAGTTCCTGTTGCAGCCTCTGACCACCAGGGTGAGTTTTCTCAGCCAATAGTTGAGTTTGGTTCTGAGTCTTTCAAAGGTGATTTTTCAGCCTTTATTTCAGATGGTGTAGTGTCTTTGGTAGATGGCAGCCACAATGTTCCAATTAGGATTTTAAGAGACACTGGAGCTTTAGATTCTTTTTGTTTTGGAATCTGTTTTGCTGTTCTCCAAGGAGTCTGATACTGGCAGTTGTGTATTGACACGTGGCATGGGATTAGTTCCATTCTTTTCTCCTTTACATGACATTACCCTTAAATGTGGTCTGGTAGAGGGCAATGTAGCTGTTGGGGTTAGACCCCAGTTGCCAGTAGCTTGAGTCCACATGATTTTGGGGAATGACTTGGCAGGTAGTAAGGTGTGGGCAGATGGCAAAATAAACATCTTTGAGAAGAAAGTTTCAGTACTCCCTGTAAAGGTATCTCCAGATTGCAACTGTGCGTCTCCAGAGGTATTTCCAGGTTGTGCTGTTACCTGCTCTGCCTCACGCAAGGAGAATGTGGGGAAAATGTTTGGTGGTCTCAGCTGGGAAACGAGCAAGAAGGATCTTAAAGATTACTTCACCAAATTTGGTGAGGTGACAGATTGTACCATAAAAATGGACCAGCAGACAGGCCGGTCAAGAGGCTTTGGCTTAATTTTCTTTAAAGACTCAGCCAGTGTGGAAAAGGTTCTGGAACAGAAGGAGCACAGGCTAGATGGCAGAGGGATTGACCCAAAGAAAGCCATGGCCATGAAGAAGGATCCAGTCAAGAAAATCTTTGTGGGAGGCATTGACCCGGACACCTCAAAGGAAGTCATTCAGGAGTACTTTGGATCCTTTGGAGATGTTGGGACCATTGAGCTTCCACAAGATCCAAGGACCGAAAAGAGGAGGGGATTCGTGTTCATCACATATAAAAAGACTTCTGTCAAGAAGGTTATGGAGACGAAATACCACAATGTCGGTGGACGGAAGTGTGAGATTAAAATAGCCCAGCCCACAGAAGTCTACCGGCAGCAGCAGTATGGCGGCCGTGGATACGGAGGATGCGGCAGGTGCCGTGGAGGCCAGGGTCAGAACTGGAATCAATCTGGATACAACCAGAACTATGGCTACGGACAGTCAGCCACGGGACACAGGGCGACTGCTAAGAACCGGGATTGAGTTTTGTTTTCCTCCCATTTTTTTTTTGGGGAACTTTTTGAATAAGTTGGGCCAAATTTTGGGCTGAGGGTGGGACCCTCATTTTAAGCGGGGGGATGTTACGACCCCGCCTCTGCTGTGCAGGGGAGGTTCCTCCTGCAGGCAGAGGAGGGTCGTTGGATTGGAGCCACCTGGGCTCAGGTATTTAAGTTGCCTCGAATCACTTTGTTCTCTCTCTCTGCTCCTCCAGGTATGACTTGGTTTGGTTTGTTCCTTTATAGTTCTTAGTTTTCATTCAGTCATTTACACCTATACAGATTCATTCATCCATGCACTTTGCATACACCTTACATTATGACATTCTCACACCTCATTCCTTTTTCTTTGTTTAAAGTTACTAGTTTTGATTTATAATAAAATACCCTTTTGATTGGCCTATGCTTGTTGTTGGTGTCCCCTCATTTCTTTGCCACAGGCCATGAGCCGGTTTATCTATCTACAGCCTATCAACACATCACTGGTGAGACTTTTACATTCACGTCAGGTATTCACATGCTTTGAGTGAAAGTTTCTGAATTACATGGGTTGTTTTCCTTTCCTTTTTTATTCTTTAGACAGAGTGTCTCCTGTCCCGCAAGTGGATGTCCTTCTCTTCAACCTTCAGAAGAGGTGGTGAGGCTTTGTACAGCACCATCTTCAGTTCAGAGATGAGGAGCATGTGATCAATGGGTGCTTTTCTTCCAGGTGGGCAGCACGGGTGTAGAGGCTGCCTGGGCTGAGGGCGAGAGGTGACCGACAGGTTTCTGTCTGGTAGCACAGTTGCTCTCCAGCAAAGGGTTATTCTACCTCGTTACTCTAGCAGATAATGATCCAGGTGAGTTCACTGATGCCTCAGAAATGATTTTCAGTGCAGGAAATATTCTGGATAACAAGTATAGTATGTTTTCCTTTTCTCACCAGAGGAGATTATCCATCATTCTTGTCGACCAGAGCTGGAAATGAGAGGCTGTCCGTCCTGCACTTCGATGGGAGCTAACAAACATGGAACTGTCACTGATAAATCTACTGAAAGGATTACAGGAACTGATGAAGAAACTTTTCAGGATACAATTTGACTGTCTGAGGATTCTTTCAGAATTCAACTGGTGTGACTTTCTTATTTAAGCTCTGCAGAACAAACGTTTATTTTCAATAAATTGGTGAAACAACTAAGGTGCTTCTAATGTACTGGTAAATAAAACAAATGCTATATGAAATGACAAAACACTTCTGTCCCCCCCCCCCTTCTGTGTAAATATAGCAGTGGTTAAAGTGTATATTTTGACCCCAAAGAAATCACCAAAGTAAAATTTGTAGGTGTTTATGCAGCAGTTGACAAATGTACAAATTGGCAGTTGAAACAACAAAGTATTAACATGTCAGATAGTCATGACTCATTTTAAATGGTAAGAACCAACAAAACAAAGTGTCAAATAATTTTAACAAATTAATTCACCAATTGTAGGAGAGGCATTCAGATTGCCACCTGAGCTTCCTCCCTGTAAACTGAGTAGGAACGGTAAAAAAAGAACATTTAAGAATCTAAAGGCTGAAACAAATTTCGTAGAGATTACAGAAATGAATGCTGCTGTGTAATTCCTTAAATCTGGTACGAAATCAAGTGCAATAATTTACTATATTAAAAAAATAAAGGCAACTTTGGATAAATCTAGATAATGTCATTGGTTAAATTAGTGTGTATGAACATAAAATAAAGGTACAAACAATTTTGTAAGGATTATTCAGCCATTTAAAAGCAATTTCTCCAAGGAATCAGTATACCGAGCAGCAAATAACATAGGATAAATATGAAGCATTGAAAATAAATAGTGATTTATTTCAACAGTTTTACAGCAGTGATCTCAAAGCTCTCTCGGCTTGAAGAAAACAGCAGCATAATGTGCGTATATTTGGCTCAGCCATTCACGACCCTACTGAGCCCACCTGAGCCTCTTCAGATCCTATCTCAGTGGATGGGGTCCTTCCATCAGCCCCTGGGTGCTGTCACCAGAGGCTGGAGGGGTGCAGTACGAGCCCAGGCACTTTCTCAAGTTTAGAGAGTCAGAGCCTCCTGGAGCTCACAGAGCTGTCTCAAAGATAACCAAGTTACCGTCTGCTGTTACTGCATCTCCGTTTGCTATGCTAGGATGGCTTCTGCTGTTGTAAACCTGAAGAAACATGTTTTGCAAAGTTAGATTCACTTACGATAAAACTTGTTCACATTTTAAAATGTGTCTAAAGAAAGTAAGAGGGTAAAACTCGCCTGTTTAGCTGCCTCTAGTAGAGCTGCTGCCTCCTGCTTGCCGGTCTGCTGAACCATTTTATAAAAGATGCCATCTGGATCTTGAAGCAGGGTATAAGGCTCATCATAGGCATGAATTTTCCCTGCATCTAGAACCTAGAGACACAAAACCTTTCAGCAACTATAAAAAAATAAAATCGTTTTTTGTGAGAATTTCCCCCCCTGCTTCCAGTCTTAATGCTAAACTAAGTGACTCGTGGCTCTATCTATGAGAGGTATCAATCTGGAAGCAGCTGTTGCTTATCTGCCTGTATTTATTTCTGTTGTACTGCTGCAACAATGGAATTTCTCCACTAGGGAGTGTGAAGAAATAAAAAAAGTTAACATGCTAAGGATACACCAAGGCCCTGATTAAAAGACAATCATTTATAATGTCTTCTGAAATCTGTTTGTGTAGGATGAGAGTGAGAGAAGTCAAGTAAGTCAAACAGTCACTCTCAGAGTAGAAAGGAATGTGGCCATAAAATGAGGGGGTTGCCACATTCTGTAGGTTAGACATATCTTAACTAGGTGTGGGGTCACAGAGGAACTATATGTTTATAGGCCCACTCCTCCTTCAGAGGGCAGCTGAAGAAGTCACTGGACCAGGATTGCTCTGAAGCAAAGGGCCAAAGGATCCTGGCCCCAACCAACCAATAGGAAGAGACAACACCCCTGTGGGGGATAAGAACTGTCTGTTAAACCAAAGAAAGGGGCCATTCTACGGAGCTCCAGGGTGAAGTAGGATGGCCCACATCGATGTGCGTCATGTAATCCTTTGGCTTTATTCCTTGTATACAAGTTCTATTATTATTCCAGCTATAATAAACCACCTTAAATGAGAGAAATGTTTGTCTTCTGTCCCAACTGACCAACTGGACCGCGTCAGGACCAACAGCTGCAAACATCTTTTTTAAAAATTTTTAAAAGTAAAGTACTCTCTACTAGAATCTGTTGACTGTTTGACTGATTTTATTTGACCACTTAAATATAAAATATGAAACAGTACCCCGTGTCATACATTAAAATACATAAATAGTCAGGGATGACACAATAAAGCCCAAAGACTTATTTCCATTATGAGTAAGACAACTCACCAGTATTCTGTCGCTGTCTATGATGGTGTTGAGACGATGAGCGATGGTGAGGACGGTGCATTCTCTGAACTTGTCCCGTATGGTTTTCTGGATCAGTTCATCTGTCCTGCAGAGACACGGAACATACATTAAATATAGGGATGCAGTTTTTGACTATGCTATAGTATGACTTTAAAAACAATATTTCAACAAACTATACTATGATTTTTGTATCATTTCTTTTCAACATACTATGCCTTTTTTTAACTCACTTTTTTGACATACTATACTATGACTTTTCATGACTGTTTGACATACTTTAATATGACATTTGTATTATTTTTTCGACATACTATGACTTTTTTTCAACATACTATAGTATGACTTTTATCGATATACTATAGCAGATGGAGGGTTTGAGAGAGAGAGAGGATCTGGCGTCAGTTATTTACTTGTCTAAGTAGCTCAGCCCAGTGTCACTGTGTTGGTCAGCTTTTAAATATTACAACAATAAGATCACAGATTGTGTACTGTAACTTATTTTTCGCAGTCTAGACAAAAGTAGTATCAGGTCTTGTCACATCCCGAAACAATCATGTATTCTCCCTCCTTTAAACCCAGATATTGACCGTCAGCGTGTTCTCATTAAATCAGCTTAAGTTCATGGTTGTCCCCAGGGCCAACAGCAGTGAAGCAACGGCTTCTGCTGGGGTACGGCCAGGGGTGATGGGGTGCTCTCTGCAAATACTGCCAATTAGGTGAGTTGTGTCCGCAGTACCTGGGGTCCACGTTGGCTGTGGCCTCGTCGATGACGAGGATGCGGTTCTTCCTGAGGATGGCTCTGGCCAGACACACCAGCTGCCTCTGGCCAACGCTGAAGTTGGAGCCCGACTCGGCCAGAACCGTCTCCAACTTCCCCGGCAGCTCCTCCACCACAGACTTGAGCTGCACCTGCAGGGAACACGGAATGAGTTTTTGCCTGACACACGCAACAACATGAGCTAGAAACTCAACTTTTGGAGTGTGCTGATTGGATACTAGCCTCCTCCAGAGCCTTCCACAGGTCTTCATCAGTGTGATGGTTGAAAGGGTCCAAGTTCTTCCTCATGGAGCCTGTAAAAAGCACTGGGTCCTGAAAAACAAGAGGGGGGGTTAGTCATTGAATCAGTTGACTTTAATCTAGTTGAGTCTCCAACTATTTTAACCTATGGTGTTAGTAAACCGATTGGGCTACGTTTTTTGCGAACTAGGGTTAAGAGATAGCCTGGAAATCCAGACCCAAATCCGAAAGGATTAAAGGTCTGGCATGGAGTAATGAAAGTGGCCCATCTCGAGGGGCAAAACCAAGCGTGCATTTGAAAATCTCACTGCACGCAATTGGATAACACTACGACCAATCACAACAATACACGGGGTGACGTATCCAGAGCCCCATACGCTTAGCTACCAGTGGAGCTATCTTGTAGATTAAACGGTCGTCATCTGTTTAGCTCGCCTCTGGCCCGCCTGTATCAGATACACCAATGTGATTGGTGCAGCTCGGCTACAAGGGCATAGTTAATGAGCATCATTACTCAATGCCCGAGGGACTCGCTGAGCAAATTCAAATTGTGCTCTCGCGAGAACTCTGGATTTCCAGGGTAGTTAAGAGACATTTTTTTAAAACAGTTAAGCAGCCATGACACCATCAGGGTCAGTAGCACTAGAGCACTAGTGGTGAAGAAGAAGAAGTCACTTGTTATTTGAAGTGGCAGCTTCAGCAGACAAAGAAATGAGTATTGATATCTTTTACCTGCTTCTCCTTATGTGATGTACCTTCCTGTCCCATTCAAGACACTGGCACTTGCCTACAGTGCTGTGAATGGCTCAGACCCATCTTACATTCAGGACCCCCTATGAATCAAAACGTCCACTACGCTGTGCTACTGCCCATCGGCTTGCTACTCCCTCATCAAAGTCATGGCGGCTTTGCCACAATAGGCCTTTTTCCCAGCAGACATTTTGACTTGTCATAGTAGGACAAGCACAGGTGTTTACCTCAGCCTGCTAGCATAGCAGCAATGCTCTCCTTAATGACAGCCGGGCTCTACACCACTCTGTTCTGACACCAGGGTTAGCAAAATACACAGATTCACTAAACTCAAGACAGTATCTCAGGACCTTTCATATTGGATCAAGTATCTCACAAGATTAAGATGTCAGATTAAATAGCAGCTGTTATTTCAATGTGTCAACACATTTTTATTTAACACAGGTAAATATAAGTATCGGACTTGGTATCGATGGTACCCGGTACATTAGGACTCGGATTAGGGCCAAAACCACTTGATCCCTACAGATATAGCTTTGTTTTGAATTGTATTATATTATTTAAATGTAATTGTGAATTGAGTGCTTTCTGCAGCCAAAAACATAGGTATTATGAGTCTCTGTAAAAGATGCTAAAAAGCTCCATGGGAGTCTTTGTAGGTCTTTCTATCCTGACATGACCAAGCATCCTACAATATTTAACAAGACTTTCTGCTTGGCTGGGTGATTTTCTGCTACTGAACGAAACTGGCATTTTGATCCTTTCCACACAGGCGACTTTTTGTTTTTCCATTTTGAGTCCACATATTCAAACTCCCAGTAACTTCCAGGCACTTGTTAGTCATACACACCTTTTTTCAGTTTCATACAACGAGCTAATCACTGGCCTTGTGTTAGCCTGATGCCTGGTTAAAGTGCTCTCTGCATGTGTCAGTTTTAACCCACAATAGAAGGTCAGCTGATGTTTACCTGAGGAATGATGGACATCTTCTGGCGCAGGTCGTGGAGGCCGATCTCAGAGGTCAGAACACCATCGATGTAGATCTTCCCCTGAGGCTCGGCCAGGCGGAAGAGAGCCGAGACCAGAGAGCTTTTCCCAGCACCTGTTCTACCCACAATACCAACCTGACACAGAGAAAAGCAGAATCTGGGTTTAATAATATCCGTTTAGGTTTAATGATAAATGACCAGTATTGTGTCCTCTGAAGAGAAAGATGTCTGACCTTCTCTTTGGGTCGGAACATTGCTTTCAGGCTCTGGAGCACTAGCGGTCCTTCGGTGCTGTAGGAGAAGCTGACCTGGTCAAAGGTCACCAGGCCTTTGCTGGGCCAATCAGGAGGAGGACGCTTCTGGGTTTCCCAGGGTGCCTCACTCTCCAGTTCAGTGTACTCCACCACTCTCTCGACCGAGGTCATCTGAGGACAGTCGAGATTAGGGCTGACCGAGCGATAAATCAAATTTATACCGACATTGCAATGTAATATAATCAGTTCTGCTGCTTTCTGTATTCTGCTATAAATACAACAAGTTGCTTGATGAATTTTAAAATAACATAAAACCCCCATTTCCAATATTATTTTATTGAACAAATTAAATATAAAAGCAACATTGAAAAAGAATGAGTTACATTTTAAAGTGTAGTTTTCTACTGGTACTCTCAGCAAACACAAAGAAATCTCTGAGCGTCTTTCGAGATATGTCGCAGCCTTTCGCAATGAGTTTATTGCGCCAGTTGGTCTCGCGATGACCATAACAAAACGATATATTGTGCAGCCCTAGCGCAGACAGCTGTTGGCTGATCGCAGCAGAGAGGAAGTGGCAGTAAATGAACAGCACAGGTTTTAGTTTGACCATGAATAAATGCAGCTCATCTAGACCCAAGTAAAATTCCATCGTCTTGCTTCCCAACTGCTGGGTAGAGTGAAGTTAGCCCTCAACGTGGCAAACTGAAGGCTCCCCTGTGCTTCCTGGCCACGGTTTGGAAGCTGAAGCAGGAATAGAACAGTTTTCACCGGGGATTAGAGTTATTTAAATAGTTTCTTCTTTTTAACCCTACCCCTTGATTTCGAGTTCCCCTCGCTTTTCGACTTCCCCCTTGGAACAGTGTTATAAGGGGTAGTGGTTGAAATCTTCCCCTATGTAATTGGACAACCCTTCAAGACACCGATACGTCATTAGTAGTCGTTGATGGCGATTACGGAAACCGACGCAACAAGTCTATTGCCGGAATCTGGGCAGCAGGATCACCAGAGATGGCCGCCGGCTGGCCTGAGGTGGCGCTCATCTCTGAAAACGTTGAAGCAAATTTCATATTTGGAATTAAAACTGTTGCTTTCTCACCTGAAAATATATGAAAAACTTTATAAAGCAACATAATAAAAGCTTTTACCCTGGCTCAAAATGTTCGTGGCCAGTGACCCGGCCAGCGGCTCTTAAGTCTCTGAAAACGTCTATAATACATTGAAACAACAGGATACTGTTTACAGCTGTGTTTTGACTATAACAGCTGATCTGTGCAAGCCATCTTATGGATGCTATTTGAATTTATATTATGAACAATGAAGAGGGGGTAGGACTAGAAACGTTCTTTACTTCTGAGTTGCTTATACTGTATGTTGCTGATGATCTCGTTTGTTTTTCTTTTCTGTTTATTTCTTATAGGTTCTATTTTGTATTTTTATTTTTTAACATGTTCAATAAATTGTCTATAATAAATAATTGCACCTCTGGTTTTTATTGTTACTGTCAATGTTACTAACTGGAGATAAGGCTTGAAGTTACAAGTTGCAATGACATCTGGATAGCAAAGTGAACTAAATAAATCAAATAAATCCTATACATTAGCTTTGAATACAAGTTGTAAAAAAATAAAAATAAAAAAAGAAGGAATATCTTACCATGTTCTCCAGCTCTGTACTCTGCCTGACACCCCACTGGAACATGCCCATCAGTGTAACAGAGTAAGTCAGAGACAGACCAACGGAGCCAGCGTCCAGCTCTAATGGAACCAGGAAAAAGACATTTCATATTTTATTGAAATAGAAGATGCATGGTATTTTATTTTATTTTTTAAGATTATCTTTTGGGAATTTTAGGCCTTTATTAATATAGGACAGCTTAAGACATGAGAGGAGAGGGAGGGGGAATGACATTCAGCAAAGGGCCGCAGGAAAAACCTCTATATATGGGCGCACGCTCTACCAGGCGAGCTACCCAGGCGCCCGATGCATGGTACAGCAGTACTAAGTCAGTGTTCAAAGATTGAGAACCTTCCTTACGGTCTCTTAGGAGCAGGCAGCCAAAGGTGGCGACAGTAACAAAGATGGCGCAGAGGCCGTCAAGACGAACAGCGAACCAGCGGGAGGTGGTCAGGAACAGGAACCAGGCCGCTGTTCAGGAAAAAAAGATATACGTTTTTGACCCAGGACTAACAGAGCTCCCAAATGCTTCATATTGATGGGATGTAAATATAATAGTGCTGAGGAGAACCTGAGTGCAGGTCCTGATGGGCATCAAAGGCTTGCTGGAACCTCTCCTCGGCTCCAAAGGCTCGGATGGTCCACAGGCCCTGCAGAGATGACGAGAGGTGGGAGAATACCGGACTCCGAGCTGAGGGAAAGATGAAAAATTGTAATCACGCTTGTTGCCACTTGATTCAATACATTTCACACAAACGTGTCCAGCCTTCATACTGTACGTGATATAGATAGCATTCTGGGACACTCACTTGTGGCCTCGAGGCGTTTGATGTTTCTGGAGGTCTGCAGGAAGTAGCGACGTAGGAAGAGGAAGACGAGGAGGAGGGGGACAACAGGGATGAGGATCCAGGGGATCACTGACACCGACACAGCAATCGTCCCAACAATCTGCAGGAACACCTGCTCAGAGAAAAAACACAAAACCTACTTAAATTCTGAAGTCGGCTTGTTTACGGATTACGGAAACACACTGGTTCACGGGGAAAAAACGTCAAGAGCAGACTTTACCATTAAGGGTTAATAAAAGTGCATCGGCTGTTCACGCTGGTTCAGATTAGGGAGCCTCCGTGTTTTTGTTTTATTAGCCTTGGCTACAGTAGTTTGCACACATTTGCTTGTTTACTTTATTAGATTGCTTCCTTTTATACATGGAACAGACAGAGGGACAGCTGGACAGACTCCCTCACTAACAAAGATTCCTGCCTTTATTGTAGGATGATGGTCAATGCATCTTGATCTGCTGTATGTTTCTGTTATTTTTTACTGTTACTAGATTGTTTCTGATGACACTCACCGCTCTTTTACATTAACCTTTTTCCACTTATTTCTGAGGCAGTCTGAGTTGCGTAAGAAAATATAAATGGTTAATGAATCAAATTTCATGATTTTCTTTGCATAAAGGCGATTTAAGTTGTACATTTAAGGGTTGATTTTAATCAGGCAAACACAGGAGAGGAGACTGGTAAGCAAATGACAGAGTATTTATATATTTCTGGGGGCAGCAGTCATCTTATTTTAATGTTCATGCAATATTATTGAACTTGACCATACAGTCCCATTCAATTTATGCTGATATACTAAATGACCAAGAGGCTCTCCAGTCTCCAACTCTGTAGCTTTAGTGTACAGGTTCTTATGAGCTTTGTCATTGCTGGGAGATCTCTCCATACCTGAATGAAGTCAGCAAAAGTCCACGGCAACATAGAATCCAGCTGGCCAATATCCTTCGAAAACCTGTTTAAGACTCTTCCTGAGGTAAGACAGGAGAGAATATGGAGAAAACCTTACTATGGAAATATTAATAAGAGACATCATAACATTTTGTTTTCCAGTTTATATTTATGTGGAGAATCATTTGCGGTTTAGTGTAGGTTTAAGTGCCATCACAGCTTTTCTTTTAGTAATGAGATTTTCCCCTCACATAATTTGGTAATGCTCCAATATGTCTTTGATGAAGCTGTATTACGGTTACTGAGTATAATTCTCCTCTGACATTGTAGGATTTATAATTACTCTCAAACGTATCATCCGGGTTCCCATGTTTTGACGGTAGTTAGAGTAACTAGAGGGGTCAAAGGTTGTATGACTCCACTGACAGGCGACCAAACGAAACGTCCGTGTCAATGAAATATAAATTAGAGATTGAACATTGTTGGAAACATTTGGGATAGTGTATGTACTCAACTCAACAAAATATATAACATAGGTATAGTTGTTTTTAGATACAGAAATATTACATATCGTACCTTGAAGTCAATATGCAATAATTCAACTAATGCCCAAAATACTATCGATCTACTGTATGCTTAGTATTTGAGAGGTAATGTTTTAAATTTTGCTTACCAATAGGGTTGACGTCAAAGAAGTGCACAGGTGATTTGAGTATGGAGTTGAACATGCGGTTGTGCAGAGACTGTGCAGACCTCACTAACATGTTGAACAGGACAATATTCCTGATGAAGCCAAAAAAGATGACGGCTGCAGTCAAACCTGTAAAAACAAGCAGCAGAATGTTTTCCTCTAAACTACTGAAATACAATACATACAGTGCAGGTTTATATGACAACATGTGTTGTCAGATTACCTCCAAAAACACCCAGGTAGAAATCTGTATTCAGCTCTGCAGTGATGTTTAGCCCGTTTTGGATGACGGTGCTGTTGGCAGTCAGCTTATCTTGCTCGTCAGCCCTGATCAATCAAAACGTTACAAAAATAAATAAAGTCATACAAAAGCAGAGACCTCTGAGGAATATACCAATATTAGGGATTAGTGTATTTTTGTTCTTTTCAGTGATTTTCATTCTTACCAGTGAGCCAGCCACCAGTCCTGCATGATGTATGCTACCTAGACGATTAAAAAGAATGGGCAATAGGTTAGCGTGTTTCTCTAAATCTCAAGAGGAGATAGCCAATTCTGTATGTACATTCGATGACACTCCATGTGAAGAGGACACTAAAACTTTCTCAATAATCACATTTCTCACTGAGCTAACGTGGAAAGTGAAAGAACAGTGAAATTTACATTTTGTCAAGGCATTATTGCCAGGAACACAAAGGCAATGCGCTGAGAAGTATAGATTCGTGTCCGATAGGGCGCCTGTCTGTGCATACCAGACACACTTTTCTCTACGCCACAAAGCAATCCTGCTCCTCTACACTCTACAGAGCGTCTCTCTCTCTCTCTCTCTTTTTCTCTTTTTTTCTTTCTCTCTCTCTCTCTCTTTCTCTTTTTTTTTTTTTTTTTCTTTTTTTTTTTTTTTTTTTCTTTTTTTTTTTTTCTTTTTTTTTTTTTTTTTTTTTTTTTTTTTTTTTTTTTTTTTTTTTCTCTCTTTTTTTTTTTTTTTTTTTTTTTTTTTTTTTTCTCTGAGGAGTGTGTGTGTATCTACTCTCGTCTGTTTCAGACAGGCATGCAGAAAGAGACTTACGGAAGGTAAGTCTCTTTCTGCATGCCAGTCTCGCTCTAGACACAGCTGAGAAGTCAAGACAGCCAAAACCTGGCTGTTTTATTTTGAATCATTTTATTTTGTAGAGTACTGTGTGCGTGGCCGCTCCTGATCGCAGCTGGTATCAACTGACAGATTGGATAACCAAAATAAAAATAGCTCTGCGAGCTGCGTACCTGAGCCAGAATGCTGACCACTATGCCAACCAGCAGAACAACGATGCTGGCTCCAGCTCTCAGGTATTTGACATACAGACTCACTCCAATGGTTCCCTCAGCACGACTCTCCTCTGCTACGGTCTGCACATGCTCTACCTGTATGGACAAACATCATGAGCACAGTGCACAGTTTAATAGATTATAAACCACACAGAGAACAACGTTTTAAGCAGGACCAACTGACACTACTAGGAATGACTATTTAACAACAACGTATGTAAAACTGTAACAGACATGATACAGCTGGGTGGAGAGCAAAACATAAAATGCAAAAAAGAAAATATGTCATGTCTAAGGAAAGATTTTCATTTATAGCATGGGTGTGGCTGTAATTTAGCAGGTCTGTCTGCGTGTGTGTGTGCGTAGCATGGCATGTATGTTAAACATACCGGTAAGAGAGAGAACTATTGATTGACTCATTTTTGGTCAAGAAAAATACACACCCTTTGCCACAGACTCCACTGATTTCTACATCCCATTCCATATTAGTTAATTTGATTCAATTTGATTTAATAATGTATTGCTAAACATTTAACATGGTGTTGTCTCCCTCTATGTTTTGACTATCTGAACTTGCTCAAAATCAACATGCCAAATTCAGCTGCAAAATGTAATGTTTAAAATTCAGTGTTAACATCCAGAAACCCAAAGAAAAGCAATCGATTCTAGAATCTAGATTGGGAGTTTGCCATAGTAGCTGCAGTAGTTAGACATAGTTAGTCTAGAGCCTTGTATACACTTTCAAGAGCAAATTGAAATTCTAAATGTTCTAAAACCACTACAAGCCATTACAAATTGATCAGCACTCCCCTCCTCTGGAGAAATTAAGTTCAATCTTTTGACACTTGCAGTTTGTGTGTTAAACAAACCTAGAGAGGGAAATTGTATACAAACCGGTAGCTGGTCTCCATCTTTGATCGAGTGCACAGATGAGGTCTGTGAGTTCTGGGACAGAGTTCTGCTCCTGGCGACGATGTCTGGAGGGGGCTGTTTCTCCTCCTCCTCCTCCTTCAGCAGGGAAGTGAAGTCCACTCCAGACCGCTGCAGCTCTGTATACGTCCCCTTTGCCACCATGTGACCCTGACATGTGCACACACAGTTAGGATACTCTGTGACTGCGTTTAAATTACCACTGCCAACGGATAAACACTATCTCATCATGTATAAACACACTTTTAACAAGGTTATGGTTAATACATTCCATTATACAAAGATGCTGGTGCTGAGCTCTTAATACACTAACAATCTCAAAGCTGCTAGTGACCTCAGTAGGCTGTAATGTTAATGATGTTGCAACAACATTTTGTCTGATTCTGCTCTTCTACAAACATGACCAGTAGTGTGGTTATAATTCTTAATTAAATGAAACTGTATAAATTGTCAATACAGTAAATTGGCAGCCATGATGCACATCACACTCATACACTGAAGAGAATATTTAATCTCCAAATTCATTCAGATTAGCATTTTATAATCCTTTAGATAAAGTCAAACTATCTGTTTGACTCATACGATGGATCACTCAGACTTCATTTGTACCATAGAGGTAATTAACAATGGATGAATGCAATCATTCCTCTTGAACACAAGTTTTTCATGAGGCCCAGTGTTGAAGAGTGAGAAAAGTGTGTACCGTTTAGACTGAAAATGTAAATACTGTACATCTAGTAAAGTTTGGGTACATTCCCTCTGTACAGGTACCAACCTCCTTGAGGACAACAATCTGGTCGGCTACTTGCAGGTACTGCAGCTGGTGAGTGACCAGGATACGAGGCTTGTTCTTCAGCAGGCCACAGATGCACCTGATACATGGACATACAGTGAAGATTGTGTCAGGTTTTAGTATGAACGCATCCTACTGTATGTGAATTGCAGCAGCAGTCTGTTAGAATTGAACTAGATTTACTGTGTGTGTGTGTGTTTGTTTTTTTGTTAGGTAACTGTAAGTGGAATTGTATTATCCAAGCGGAAAAGTGTAACAGGAAGAGTGGGGCCAACTTCAATTGTCTGCCTGACACTAGCAGCACCGCACCTCTTCCTGCCTCAGCCTTAGTTCTGGTCTTTCAAACACTGAAACACCTTTCTTGTTATTTGTCTTGGTTCTCACTTAAGATGCATTTTCTGGCAAAGCAGAAATAACAACCTATAACCCCACCATCAACTAATTGAGTATAAACTATATAGGGGAGAAAACTAAGGGAAAAAGCTACATTATTTAACAATGCAGATACATTCCCAGCCCTCCTTTTACAGGAACTTTCAGCTGCTAAGATTTAATGCTGAAGGCTTTCCGCTTCAGCTTTGAAGCACACTGTCCAGGAACACTCCAGTACCTTCCTGTTTGGTATATCAAATAAATCCTCCGTGCTGTGGTGTAACAGCGTATGAGACCTTAACAGACCTGTCTCCAGCCTTTCAACCACTGAGCAGAAGAACAGTTTGTCTACGAGTAAAAACCCACTCTGAGCTGTGAGACCTTAACCTGCTGTTCTAATATGTGCATATGAGAGCATGTCGATGTATGGCGGGGATACAATCGCACAGATTTGACAAACTGGATGGGTCATGTACGGTGAGAGGGAGAATTTGTGCCTGAAACACTTCACCTAACTCTTAGATCACTCACTGTTCAAACAGGTGTCTTCCGACCTCAGCATCCACAGCACTCAAAGGGTCATCCAGCAGGTAGATGTCTGCATCCTGATACACAGCCCTGAAAACACATTTTGACAGCACGTACTGTCAGACAGCATGCAGCTTCTACGTCATGTGGAAAGTTTCAGTCACTGGTTTCCATGTTACTTGGTTTTCTGCTCGTTGCCTTTTAAGGACAAGATCAAACTTTCTATTTTATATGTTTATATTCTATATGTTGTCATTCAGTGTCATGCCTTGCAATGGTTTGCCTATTGAAGTATTAGTTTCGATAGGACATACTTTTGCCCTTTACCTCCTTTAGAAACACACCTTTGTGTGTAAAATCGGTGGAGTTCACCATTAAAGATGATTTGCTTATATTCTGTCTATATTAATTACTGTGTTTCTGTGCAGGAGCCTTTTGTATTTTTACATATCTATGCTCATTTTCATTTGAAAAATATTTTGGTCACTTTGTTAAAATGTGCTCTCATTAGCCAGCCTAACAGACATGGGACTGTGGGGATTTATGGTGATTTTGAGCCACCCAAACCAGGAGGCTGGTCCTCTAACCCACAAGCTCTCTCCACCCATACAGGGACAGGGAAACAGCTGCAGTTTTAGCCAGTAAATGCAAAGCTTACCTTTTCATACAGCAGGTAAGCTGGTCTAAACATAACTTACTGAATGACAACAAGACCCCATTTGATGTTGAATAAAAGTCTATCTAAACTTTTGATCTCAACTTTAACCTTGGTTTACAGTATGTCACACATTCTTTAGTAGTATATTCTTAAATTAAATAAATCCTTTAAAAAGATATGCGTTTACTATATCAATTCTTTTTTTAATCACACACTTTTTCTAGGAGTGACAATTTGTCTAATCATATACAGTAAAACCCATCTGGTTTCTTTGTTATAATAATTTGGATGTCCTCTGACCTGGCCAGGTTGACACGAGCTTTCTGTCCCCCGCTGAGTGTGGCTCCCCTGTCCCCGATTATTGTCAGGTCTCCATCTGGGAGCAGCTCCATGTCCTGCACAGACAGACAGAACAATAGACGGTAAATAATGTGGAACTCACAAAACACCCAAACACACTGAACTTGTATTCAGGCATGAAAACGGGTCAGGGGTGAAAAAGGTGATAAGGATATTATATTATTATTAGGTGATAAGGATTAGAAATATCGCTTCTTTTCATATCATAAATCCAAGGAACTTGTTATTGTAGCTGTTTGAGAGCTTCGAGATAACGTTTCCAGCCCAGGGTAATCAGTTGTTTTAGACCCTTTGTTTCAGAATCCGTGTGCTGCCTGGTATAATTTATGATGAATCCTTGCACATGGGCAGCGCAGAGGTGTAGCAGAAGGTTGGAGTGCATGATATAGTTATGTTTTTAAGCCTAAATCAAGGTAACCTGTTGTTTCGGAGTACTCCGATAAACAGTGATTCATGGCCTACTGACGGAAAAGAAAAAACAAAGTCATGTCCAGGTAGCTGGTGTGATAAATGTGATAGCGTAGTGGACGGTGAAGTGGACTTTTAAGTTTTTATTTTTGCTAAGGGAGGTTCGAATCCAGCGCGACATGGATCATCCTAATTACTTTTAAAACACATTTTTCCCGCTGTACAATGTTATAGTAATGTAGGGCTCAGATTTTCAGTTCAGTTCAGTATAGTTTTGATTTGAGTTGCGACATGCAAAGGCCAGTAAAATGTTTATGAATATGTAGCGAATCTGTTGACGTGGGTAGGTTGATAGGTTTACACGGCATCTGGACAGGCTCGGAAACCAGTAGGTGGAAAAACCAGAAGGCACATAACACCGGCACCGCACTGACATTTCGGCAAAGACCCGCCCTACTTTGCATCTGATTGGCTAGAATTCGTTTCATTGGTTGGTGGAACTCGTTTCATTGGTTGGTGGAAGTTCGATGATTGGTCAAATCCATAGACAGTATGGTTAAATCCAGCGCATTAAAACAAATCGCATGTGGACTTTTTAATTTATTTATTTTTCTGAAATAGTCATACGGCACCAGGCCCGAGTACTTACACCCCCCCCCCCCCTTAAACATTTTCTCATCAAATCTACACGATTCACGTAGGTCACCTATTTTGGTTTCAAAACGGCGAATTTCGCCGAAAGGTGAGTGATTTTCATGTCTGTGTATTCTATATTCAAAAAAGGTGTGCAAAATGTGATGCGTTCACTTCCCACAGGGACAGGATCAATGACACAGTGATGTCGATTTTTACAAACATTTTGACAGTAGACAATAGTGAAGTGACAGAAAATGAAGGGAGTCAGAAAGAGGGCATTAAACAAAGACGCCTAAACCACATGGTCAGCACCCTAAAGCTCTAGGCCAGCAGGGCGCCCCTATACAGTGATCTCTGAGGTAGCATGGACAACAAGACTCTTCCTGCTCTCCAGCCTGCCTACTGTACTCACTGCACACATATTTTTCAATAAACAAATGAAACAAATGTTGCAATACTAAGAGAAACAAGACATTGAAGATCTTTACACGAATACCAGAGAAAGTACCACTTGACTCAGGAACAGACACAGCTGTGTTATACAACCTCGCAGCAACCTAGAAAATAGAAGAGGGAGTGGAGAATAATTCTACCTCTGTAGATACTTATGCCACTCCCAAACACAGCTAACCTCCTACTGCCAGGTCAAAGAGTGGTTTGTTTGGCAGAACATACAATAGGCAGTGCCCTACTCTTCTTAAAAAGGCATCAACATCAGGCGCAGCAAGAAAAAGGCTAGGAGATAATTAATATTTCAAACCACCCGGGTAACAGCCTTTTCTCTCTGTTGAGGTTGGGTAGAAGCACCGAGAGGCTCAGGAGGAGCTTCTAGCTCACGCCACTAGGATCCTAAATGAGGACACTGCCTAACACTTTGACTGAGTTCAAACTGATGTTCATGGCTTAACAAATTAGTAGCATAAGCATTCATGGATATATAAGCAAAGATCAAAGTTAAAAAAAATAAAACTATATTTAGATGTTATTTATTAAAAGGTTGACTTGAAAAATGTGAACCGGTCTTAAACCCATATGGACACTGAAACAGATTTTACTTGCCGTAATCCTTCCTCGTGTTCAATTTGTTGTGATTACAAAATGGATTGTTATTTCTGTTTCCCTCTTGCCTTGACTTTTCCATGTAATCTAAAGTAATAATTCAAATACCTCTCACCCTCTTTAGAGCACAGGCTCGAATGACTCTCTCATACTTCTGGGCGTCGAGCTCTTTCCCAAACAGGATGTTACTGCGAATGGTTCCGGGGAACACCCAGGGCTGCTGGGCAGCATAGGTCAGCTGACCTTTGACCGTCAGCACCCCCTTTTCATGAGGCAGCTCTCGCAGGATGGTGCTCAACAGGGATGACTGGATGGACATACAGGCACAAAGACAGGTAAGACATAAGCTGCTGATGAGGTGAGAAAAAATGTACACAAACTACCTGAACTATTCCACCTAAGCAGTGACTGTCTACTACAAGTCACAATTCTAGCTGCCTCCTGGCACTAAAATGATGATGTGAGATATCTGACCTTTCCAGCTCCCACTGGTCCAATTACAGCCAACAGCTGACTTGAGTTCAGAGTGAAGGAGAGGTTCTGCAGAGATGGAGCATCCAGACTCTGCAGGGGTACAAAATATATTTAAACATTACAACATGAATCAGTTTTGTTTTTCCTCCCCGAGGCTATTTTTGCAAAGGCACCGTTGCTCTGCCCAAGACAATTTTGATTGGTTTAAAGAAATGCCAATAGACCATGGATCGGACTAGCCAGACCCTCCGCAGCAGGTGTAGAGATAACGTTAGGTCTGGCAATGCAAGACTAATACGTTTGTAATTTTGTCATCATATTAGCAGCCTGTGGAGGTTCTACAGACTGCTAATGTTCTAGGCGCAAAACAGTGGGTGATAAAATGTTAAAGAAAATTCTTGGATTTGCTTAATCTAGTGTATTGGCTCAGGGTATTCCTAGTGTGTATACCAGTGAGCACAAGGTATCTGACCTTGTCCCAGTAGCAGACTAGATCCTGGATCTCCACGAAGGCGTCTTTCTTCTCATCCTCTGGCAGTGCAGCTGGGCCTTTTGTGATCTCATCCAGCATTAAGAACTCCTTCACCATAAATAAATAAATAAATAAATAAAAAAATAGAGTCTGAGCCCAGTTCTAAGAGGTTATACAAAAACCCATTGTCATAATGTATATCAGTAAAATCCCTTCCACTATTGCTTTAGTGGAGCTAATTGATATATGGCCAGTATAGGCACTAGTACCGTGTTTGTCACTAGGTTCACCGGTGTTTCAGCCAGAACGCCACCTAAGGCCAAATCTTACAGAGCTTGGAATAAAGAGAGATGGTTTATATGCAGTTTAATTCTTGTCTTTTCAGTAACATATATACAAATGTTCCAGTCGGTTTATGCCCGGTTGTGTGTGTGGTTTCTATTACGGCTGCAACGATGACTTTTCATTTGGGTACTTGCCGATACAGAGTACCGACATGAGTACTTAAAATAATTGGGAAGGCAAGACAAGGCAGCTTTATTTGTATAGCACATTTTAGCAACAAGGCAATTCAAAGTGCTTTACATAACACATTCACAGAGTTCAAACGCTCATTATATTGGATTCTCAAACATATTCATACTGCGTTAGGCTACCATTGAGCCATAAGCCAGAACCCCACTTGAGGCCAAATCTTCCACAGTCTTCCAACACTAACTTGTAACTTTGGGGCCTTTTCTACAATAGTCCTCACTAGTAGTAAGGGATCAAGGTATGTTTTAAGATGAGTCTTTTGTTACAGTGGTCGGGTAAGTCATTGGGTAGAGTTTCATAACTGCTGGTTTAGCAGGTTCAAAATTACATTTCAAGCTAACCATATCTTTATGAGCAAAATACAAAAGGAGCAAGATAGTGGCTTTACAGAGCTGGACCTTCAAAATGATGTATGTGAGAGTGGCAATGATAAGAGATAAGCAGCCTGAACTGTGATATCAGCAAAAGAACAAGATGCAGCCAGAACAGCGTAGTTGTTTATCTGCTATTATCGGACTTCTTTTTTGAAAGCAAGACCAGACAAGACCTTAAGGCAGGGGTCATCAACTACATTTTTCCAAGAGCCAGAATTTTTCCAAGCAGACACTCTGGCGCCCTGACTTTCAAATAAAGAAAATAAAATGAATTTATACCTAATACGCCTATTCTTGTTCGAAATGTTCACTTTCTTGCTGAATTAATGCTATATATAATTTTTTTACATGTATTAGTGTGAGCAAACTCCTAAAAAAAATGGAAACTCCATAATGATAACTGGCTCTTTAATTAGAAAATGATCTCAGACTAGGAGGCAGTTCACTGAGGAGTGATGGTTAAAGTCTGTGATTATGAAAAAATTATTGTAGTATGCAGCATCCTGATTGGTGGAAAATGCTTGCAGAAAGAAACGGCTGTTGTCAGGTAAGAATGTCACTGTCAAAGAGGCTGAAGCGAAAAGTTGACGTGGAAAAGCCAAAAGCCCAGCTTTAATGATGAATGGACAGATAAGCAGGCTATGCACTCGTCATGTATGCCTCATTTGCAATAAAACAATGTTGTTGCAAAACAACCAGCATAATCACCATCGTCGCGTAAAGCCCGCCTCAACGGTTGTGATTGGTGTAAAGCCCGCCTCAACGGTTGTGATTGATGTAAAGCCCGCCTCAACGGTTGTGATTGGTGTAAAGCCCGCCTCAACGGTTGTGATTGGTGTAAAGCCCACCTCAACGGTTGTGATTGATGTAAAGCCCGCCTCAACGGTTGTGATTGGTGTAAAGCCCGCCTCAACGGTTGTGATTGGTGCCTGGATTTTGGAGACATTGGAAATGGGTTTGAATGGGCTCTTCGCCAGACTGACTTGCAAAGCAAATGTCAAATTTGCCGGAAGTTGGTCAGGGTTTACCCAGGCTAGTTAAGTTCATAAGAATTTGTCAAAAAAGATTCCCGGCAAACTAAGAAACATTAGACTACAAACCGACAGCTTTGCTTTTAGCTCGTTTGTAAAAATTCTCTATTTGCAGAGTGAGCTGTGTTGGCGTAAAAGAGCGCGGTGGACAAGAGTGGACTGAGCAGATTGAAATATCGCTTTCTACATGTTTATGCCAGTCTACACAGGTGAGTGCATTGATAAGTATTGACTTTTTACTCACAAAGGTTTTAATGTAGCCTACTTACAGTAACGAGACTAGCTTGAGTTCATCTGCCCCAGCGGCCATTGGTTATCTTCTTTGTATCGTTCCCAGTCAGATACTGCGCGTTTTAACGCACACACATCTCGTCTCAGCTGTGTGTGTGGAGCGCAGGCGTCGCTGTACAGAATCCCGGCATGTGAATAGAGATGCAATACATGGGGCTGGGTTTGTGCTCTACCTGTGTAATGTTACCTGCTGTAAATGCTTGAAATGCTAAATAACAGAACACATATTTTCCTCTTTACATTTTCTGAATTCGTGATTATTCTGCCCGATCTGGCCCGCGGGCCGCCAGTTGACGATGGCTGCCTTAAAGACTATGCTAACTGAGACAAGTTTATCAAGTTAAAGTCGTCTAAGACAAATAGTAAGTGTTATTATATTTTTAATTTAAAATAGGAGACAATGACCTTAAATAGGGCTGCACAATGTATTGATTTTTATTTTTGCAATATCAACTGGTGCAATATACACATCGTGAAAGGATGCGACATATCACGAAAGACACTCAAAGACTTTGTATTAGTTGAAAGAAAATATCAGTAGAAAACTGCACTTTATAATGTAAATGCCATTCTTTTTTAGTGGTGCCTTTTATATTCAATGTTCAATTTGTTCAGTATTTCCTTTCATTCGTTTTAAATTCAACAAGCAATTTGTTGTATTTTAGCAGAATACTGAAAGCAGCAAAAAAAGGCAGAACTGAGTACACTTTAATATAGGTTTATTTATCATAAGTAATATCGTTATCGTGATATTCAACAACGGTATTGCTTATTGCATATTTTCCTCGTATCTAGCAGCCCTAAACTTAAACATTAACTGACGTGTGTGCCAGGCCTATCTGAAGTCCAAGCAAGAGCCATGTCTGTTGACTTGTATTTTTCACCCTCCAATGAAAAATGCATATCACATTTTTAACATAATGTGCATTTTGGGTGGTGGGCATTTTATTTTATTAAAGCAGCGTACCTGGATCCTGCGGACGCTGACACGGCTCTCAAACAGCTTCTCGATGGCACTCGGGAAGAAGAGCGTGACGGTGAGTCGCACAGAAGTGTACAGCGAGACCGTCACAAACACACGGCTGGCCGTGATGGTATTTCCCAGGAGGACATAGAGGGTGAAAGTGACGAAGAGGATGATCTTGCTGGCGCAGTAGAAGGAGGCCATGTTAAGGCCTCGTAGGTAGGAGCTCTTCATGATCTTGGAGATCTCCTTCCTAAGAGGACACAGAGAGTTCCAACTATCACACGGACTGGCATAAAGCTTCACTTTTACCGAGCATTATGAATGGATGGTACCCTTGAAATGTCCTCATAATAATGAAGAGGCGAATGGTAGAATCTATCAGAAGCACATGCTTCTACTCAGAATTCACTTTAATCTTTGAATGAAACTTTTGATCCAGATTACATCAATCAGGGATGACACTACTGACTGCCACACTATAACAGCATTATTTAGGCAAGTAGTTGTTTTTTTTACGTCGTAAATAAATTAATGGTAAGTTTGCTGCAGCCACTTGTCTGCCGTTTTTTTGCCATGGTTTTGAGCCGACTATTACGTGCGTTGGACTGGAGTGTACGATACGAAAACTTCCTTTGATCATGAAGCCAATTGTTACGGTACAGGTACACTTAACGCCGATGTATATACATAAGTCTTGTGTATGAAATCTGTGTCGTCACTGCGCTGCATTTCTATAAACTAAAAATAGGTCATGGGTCACATCTTTCTACCAGGTCCACACTTGAACAATTACAGGTTTTCCTCTCCTCCTTAACAAAATATACAGCTGTGCGATTAACAATAAAAAAACTAGGCAAATGTCAGCAGTGTGGACCGGTATCTGGGTCTCCCTCCATGATGCAGGAGAGCCTGCGAGCAAGTGGGGGCGTTGTTGTGCGTACAGTGTGAGAGGCAAGAGCACAAACATAATAATTACCTATACTAGTATTTAGCAACACATCTTTTTGATTTGATTTTGAGTTTTCCGTACTTTTGATTTAGGAATCACAAGTAAAACAGTGTGCTTTATTTTATTTATAAAACTTTATGCAGTTGATGTTGTGAATTTGTGACTTGACTTCTATCACTGGTGGTTGTCCACTATAACATAATATAAACAAGAAATGTGAAATTTTAATGTAAATATTCGGTATGCGGTTAGTTAGTTATGAAAGTAACTATGACATATTCTATGAACACTAAACTAACAGAAGACTACTTTATAAAGTGGACATACAGTATTTCATTTATGAGGCGGTGCCTCCCTAAAGTTTGATCCAAAAATATCCTTAACTTGAAGAAAAAATCCTTTAAGGTTTTTACCTTCTGACCTCCGTGACCAGAGCAGCGAAGGGTTTTTCCCAGGCGTACATCTTAATGATCCTCATTCCAGACACCACCTCATTCATTGTGCGGATTCTTTCGTCTGTGAGGACAGCGGTCTTACTCCTGTAAAGAAAAGTCAAAAATGTAAATATGATTAAATACTGCAAAAATATCGTTTAACAAAAAGAAACAATGTTGACAACTTTCAAAATGAGTTTGTATGCTATTGCAAATGTGTACTGATTCCTACACAATTAGGAACATATTTTTCTATGTTACAATACCAACAAACAGCTACTTCCACTTAGAGCTATTTTACAAACGGATGTCTGAGCCTCCCTGACGGGTCAACTAGGACTCATTGCCTGCTTGTCATAACGGTTAATGAGGGTCAGCTATCGGTCAGAAAAGAAAATCTAAATTAGCATCCCTTAACTTTCCACAATACACAAATGTGTTTGATGGTTTGTTTTAGTCGGTTGAGTTGCTAATCATCTCTCTGCCAAAGGCCACGCACCTCAGCCTCAGTCTTGATATCATTCATGTAGCAATCATATTTACAAACTGGAAACAATAAAAAGTCTGAGACTACATCTACACTAAGTTCATTTTATTTATTTTTTTTTAAAGATAATTTCTTGTGGCTTTTATTGTTTGATAAAGCAGCTGGAGAAAGACAGGAAATGAGGGGCGGGAGAGAGGAGAGGACATGCAGCAAAGATGATATCTCAAAACACTGTTTTCCTGGGAGTTTCCAGGTGGTTTTAGTAGAGACCTCTGTTCACAGTGAAAAAACCTGCTAAAGCTTCATCGTCTTTAATTGCAGAACAAGACTGGAGCCAAATCACCAAATAATGATCATCATCAATCATTATGGTTACAACGTTTGATTGGGTTCAGCATGACTGGAATATCAGAATTTCGTGAGTGCGTGTGTTTTACCTGAACTTAGAAAAGAGCCTTCCAAACATGGTTTGGGTGGGCATCAGGAACATGAGAATCACCATCCCTGCCAAGCATGATGGGCCGATCTCTGCCCACAGCAGTCCCACCACCACCGCAGCCTGGAGGGGCCCGACCCACAGAAAGTGCAGGAAGATAGTCACCTGTGCAAAAGAACTTAGTATAAATGAGCTGCAACACCATCAGAACAGCAAGTAAAAAAAGAGAAAAAATAAATAAATAAATACTTCTAAAACGCAGTAAATTCAGTACTGGGCAGTTTGTACAGGTGGGGTAGAGTCACTCAACAGTTACTTTTAAAACACTTTAATTCAAACCAGCATGAGAGCATGACATGGTGTAATTAAGACCAAGGAATGAAACTAAATGCCCCAGAGAAACTGGAATTTTCACAGCAGGCTCTGACCGACTGATTAAAACGAAACTCGACACTCTAGTGAGACAAAGTGGGTTTGGTGCCAAAAGCCTCAGAGCATAATCAAGGCCGAGCCTCATGCTAGGAGATATTTGTGTTTCTCTGGGTGAATACAGTCAAGAACGTGCTGTCGTGAGACACGGTGTTCCACACACATATGAAAATATGTTAAACCCATTAAACCAATTTACCCTGCAGCTATAATCATGCCAGAACTCACATGCTTCCTGTGGTGACTTGCAAAATTAGGTTGAACATACATTCCTCATCAGACTACACTCCCTTTTGTTGATCCAGTTTAGGATGCAGCAGCAGGTGGAGGTGAAGATACTGTTAATACAGCTGATGTCTCACTAGAATGCTGAGGTAAATGCAGTCAAACACTCACTAGGAGTGCATTATCAAAAGAAAGCTGAAGTTGCAGCCTCTTAGTGTTTTGGAGGTCAGCATTAAGGCCGTGTCGAACATATTTTAATGCTTCGGTATCAGCTGAAATGAAACAAGTCTGATCCATTCTGTGTTTAGTCCAGCAGTAGATTATTACAAAATGCGGGTGTTATTACTTAAAGCTTTAGTGCGTAACTTTTTGATATTAACGAATGTCCGTTACATTCAAGCCATTGCCAAATGAGTTGCTACAAAGCTAATTAAGACTATCAGCTCCACACAACTCTCTCTGTAGGTCTCAGTATGGCTATGTTCAGAAGATTGTGGCATCCGGTGACTTGAGTGAAGATAATTACCTCTTCTGAAGAGTCAATCATGTTTTTTTAATCCTCCGTGTCCTCCTTGGCTACTAGCAACTGTGTGGAGTGCGCGCAATCACAGAAGGCTATATCAATCGTGTATCACGCACCGAAAGTGTTGTCATTACTTCGAATTTCTCATGGGGGCGACAGAAACTCGGGCTGGGGGGAAAAGGGGGACTGAGTACCCAGGGCCCTCATGTGAGGAGGGCCCAAAAAAGATGCTAGAATGAATAGCTGTGGATGCGGGGAGGGGCCCATAGAAAATGCCTTTCTACAGGGCCCAGAATTTTGTGCTACGCTCCTGACTATGTGGATATTTGTGAGAAATAAGGTGCTTCAAGTGACAACTAATTTCGCATTTGGGATTTGATCAGGCGATGTCAGGTTATTTAGTTGAATGCAAAAAAACACGTCACTTCGCATCATCATGTGTAGTTTTGCTGCTGGTTGAAAATCTGCAAAGTCTCCCCTTAAGTAAATGTAAGTATCGGACTCGTTAAGAAGAGAGACGCATCTTGCAAACCCTCACACAAACGACAAAGAAACCGTCTCCTGTGCCTCTCGTCTACAGTGCTAGAAAGGTAGCAGTGGAGGTGAGGAGCTGTTACACAGTAGATGCTGGAGAACAGGTTACACGGAGGGCCGAGATCGTATCTAAAATTGTTAGCCAGCGTTGACCTTGCAGCAAAAATAGCAGCCCTTCTGCTTTTTCCTCTCTAAAAGCCTTAAATGTCACGTACATCATCAAACTTGTTGACATCATTGGATAGGAGGTTGACAATCTGGCCTGTGGTTGTTTTTCCCATGGCTGAACTGCTGAGACGCAGAGCCTAGAAAAAGACAGGAATCGTCATCAGTGAGGGGGCATCAATTGCAAACACTTACATTTCAAAATATTACAAACACTGTCAATTCCACCGGTGCTAAATGCTACACAGATCTACAAATGATCACATTTAATTTTTTTCAATGACCATATTAAGTAAGTCAAGTAGTCTTGTACATGATGTGGACAAGGGGTAGAGGTATAAAATTTTGTTTCAGAGCTTTTTCTGTTCAACAAACTCATTCAAAGGTTATCATCAACGACTAAGTTGAGCAGCGATCAATAATTAATAATAAATATTCAGAACTTTATTTTCTCCTTTAAGAAGAACAAGCAGGGGCACCTGGGTAGCTCACCTGGTAGAGCGTGCGCCCCATGTTCAAAGGCTCAGCCCTCGCTGCAGCAGCCGTGGCTTCAATTCTGACTTGTGGCCCTTTGCTGCATGTCATTCCCCCTCTCTCTCCCCTTTCATGTCTAAGCTGTCCTCTCAAATAAAAAGGCCTAAAAAATTATCTTAAAAAGAAAAAGAAAGAAGAACAAGCAAGTCCTCCTACTGACCTTTTTGTAGATCATGTGACACATGGCCACTCTGATCTTCATGCCCGTCCTCTGGACGTGGAAGAAGTAGAGGTGATGGGTCAAGGCCAGGCAGATGGTGCACATAGACAAGCCAGCTGCATAGCCCAGAGTCTCGTACAGAGCGGTCATGTTATCTGGGTCATAATTCTCAAAGTATTGAATCATCTTCCCCAAAATGACCGGCTGGATCACTTTGATGACCTCCTGATATGCAGGGAAGGAGATGAAGAAGGGTGAGCACCCCGACAGACTGATTTACAAGGGTCTGAAATTAACAATTAAACCACAGCATGTTCTGATCAAAATCTGGTGAACGGTGCAGTGCTTTGGCTGTTAAGCCGAGAACAGATCTCCTGTTTTTAATCAACACATTTCAATATTTGTTACATTTGTTTTGGGTTACACTTGCAGCTGACAAACCAATATAATTACTGCTGAACATACGAACATGTAGTTTTATATCTGTTCTGTTTTTTAACCCTTGTGTTGTCTTCCCGTCAACCTTGAAAACGTTTTTTGACGCCTTTTTTTTACAGTTTCTTTTTGCATTCTCCAACGTTTTAAATTGTAAAAATTTTCTTCTATACATTTTCAGCGCTTATTTCTACGTCGCATATTTTATGATATAAAACTAAAATTGAAAAACGGGTCAATGTGACCCGAAGTCAACACAAGGGTTAAAGCCTGTACAATTTGATTTAGATTGCTTTAACAAAAAGATCCCATCTAAATCCACTTGAGAGCCAAAGATTATACACCCTTCTCACCTAATTTCCAAAGCTTAAAACACTTACTTCAATGAGGGTAAAGAGTCCCAGAAGTCCATATGGTTTCCAGTAGCACTTAATGATGCCGTTGGCAAGGCTAGGTGTCCGCAGCTCTTTGGTAGCCATCTGAAGCTGATGATCCCAGCATCTGCCATATGAAGATGCCATGTTGTTATTTGATGTTTTTTTTCATTGTGTAATAAGAAGACGAGCCTTGCATCGAGATGAGTCAGGACTCGTATGGGAGGCAGGAATCATTTTTGCATAATCAAAAAGAGGTGAGCCAAAGTTCCAGGGACTTTTTACTTCTTGGAACGACTTAACTGCGTTTTCACCACAGACTTAAGGCCCGTGAAGATTAGGCCAATTAGTCCACTGACATGAAAAAGCAACATGACGGGAGAAGGGCTGCTGGTCGCAGTGGTGAAGTAAAAATAATAAAAATAAGTTATTTAAATAATGGATAACTGCCTTATATAAGTGTCTTCTGAAAGTGTGGGAGAGGGGATAACTTAAACTACAATTATTTTGTAAATTTATTTTAAAATGCTTCAAAAACAGATCTACCTTTGTGTAAGTGATATTTTGCCACCAGATTCAAATTGTTTACAGGATAATTATTGTATCAGTATTTGTCTCAAACATAGCTTAACCATGTCATGTGATATGCTACTTCATAACCTTAGGAACAAAAATGACTGGGACAACTACAGAACATTGCAGGTGAACATTTAGTATCCAGGGATTCAAATGCTAGACACTACCACTATATCTCTATTCCTGTAACAATCTGGCCACAATTTAGCACATAGACCATCCACAGTCCAGCCACATACAGGTTTTAACCCAGTCTAGTTTCCCTACAGCAGGATTGTGTCCTGATATTCCATGGCTCTTCAAACAGGTGAATATTGTTTCTTTTGCGTCCAAGCAAATCCAGTTTCCCAAATTAACGTTACACCACATCAGTGTAATGTTTTAAGCTTTGCAGATATGGCTCGTAAAATCCGCGATTACTTTACAAGGCGAGTCACGAGGAGGAGAATCATAAGGACAGGTACAACAGTGCAGACATAACTTCATTATTACAGGCAATAAAGACTTTTTTCTAAAATGTGTTGCTTGTAAAAAGTTTAGTCCACATTTCTAGACTAAATAAAAAATAAAAATAAAAATAAAAGAGACCAACAAGCAGCACAACCAGTGCGTCTTTGGCAGCCTTGGAGTTTACTTTGGTTTATGTCTGGAAGAGGAGTGGAGTGTGTCTGGTGTGGAAGTTTGTGTTTGGAAGCTAGACCTAAACTCCACCGTTTGTTACTGTAAGCAGCCTGCACATTAGAGTTGCAAAGATCAATCTATAAGTTAACTATTACCTCAAACAACAGCTATTTTGATAATTGATTGATTGGTTTTTAAAAGTAAAAATTCTCTGATTCCAGCTTCTTAAATGTGAATATTTTCGAGTTTCTTCACTCCTCTGTGACAGTAAACTGAATTTTTTTTTTATCTATGGACAAAACAAGACATTTGAGGACGACGACGTCATCTTGGGCTTTGGAAAACACTGATCGACTTTTCTGTTGTTGTTGCATTTTCTGACATTTTATAGACCAAACCACTAATCAATTAATCAAGAAAATAATCATTAGTTGCAGCCCTACTGCACATGTTGTAGGCTTTACAAAACAGTTACATGTATACATTTAATTATTAACCTGGTGTCTTCCAGCTGTCCATCATTTAGTTAAACATTACAACCTGAAACTGTGTTCTGCAGCCTCTTGATAATGTTTGAAAGGTTTGACTTGACAGTCGACTAGGGTCATTATTGCAACCACCTGCTAGGGCTAGATCAAATTAAATCTGACCCCAACATAATAGAACACAATTTTCAAATCACAAAAGCGATTCAAAAATAATTTATTTTCATTTTGTCACAACTAATTGACATATGCAACCACAAACGAGAGTGTGCAAGTAGCAAAGCTTCGTTATAAGAGGCCGCTAGCCAAAAAGATTTGGGGAACATTGGTCTACACCGCCCATTATATTTTAGACATCTACAGTTATTATGTGTTAAGTAACACTCAGAAAAACTGATTTAAAATATTTTGCCAAAAGGACCGTGCTTGACCAAAACCGACGACTAGGGCACAAGTAGCATGAACACAGCCTCTAGGCTTACACATTTCTTTTAAATGTCCGTTTATCGTGTAAAAGGGTTTACTGGGGAGACCTCTAGCTCACCAGGTTCTAGGCAGCGGCCCGGGTTCAAATCTGACCTGCGGCCCTTTACTGCGCATCATCCCCTATCTCTCCCCCAACTCTCCAGCTGCTCTATGATGAAAGGCAAATAAAACATCCATGTAAACGGTTTCACACGATTCTAGTTCTCTTTCATGAAAAGATCTACGTGAAAGAAGTAGAGGACCTGAACAGCTGGTGTGAGGACAACAACCTACTCATGCATGTCAGCAAGACTAAAGAGATAATAGCAGACTTTGGGGAAAAAGCAAGGAAGGAACCAGGCCCTCCTCAATATGAACGGGGCCTCGGTGGAGAGGGTGGACAGCTTCAAGTACCTTGGTGAGTGCATCACAGAGGGTCTGACCTGGGCCGCTGCATACTGACTCAGTGGTGAGAAAGTGAAGGCAGAGACTGTTTCACCTCAGACGCCTTAGGAAATTCCACATATCCCTTTCAAATACTGAGCAATTTCTACTCCTGCATCAATGCTTGTCCTGAAGGGGAACATGGAGACACCCGGCCAGCACTGAGAGGCTCAGGATGAGCTTCTACCCTCAGGCCACTAGGATCTTAAATGAAGACACTGTCTAAGAATGCGCCTCCCCCCCCCGGCCCCATAAATATGATGTTTTTACTCTGCTGCAGTATTTTATGTTTCACATTTATCAGCTTAAAGTACGTTTTTTGGGGAAACTTCTTACTAGGACTAGTCTGAAAGTGCCTTGTATCTATTTTTCCATTCCAATTTTCTATAATGCAGCTTGTCACATATACAGTGACGGACTGGCCATCTGGAATTTGGGCAAACGCCAGAAGGGCCGCACCCCTATGGGCCACTACTGATTATTTGTCTTTGGTTATAGACAGATATTCAAGATTTTACTGTGGCGAGGTGCGTGGAAAGATTCACTCGGAAGGTGAGGTTGTCAATAACCTCCAAGCTAGGTTATTGACAAAAATAGGACCGTTGTGTTGCAAATGCCAGGGGCGTTTTTTGATCCCAGTCCGTCACCGCACATATACCAAATTATGGTTACAGATATCTGCAATTCTGTTTTGATTTATGATATCTTCAGCTATATAATATCAAATATATTTGAGGTGATCCCTTGCTTTAGAAATGTGTTGGTCAATTTGGTTTTAAGTGATGAAAGTGGCTGTTCTGCCAACAACAGCAAGGATGTGCTGTGAATTGAAAAGAGCTCATCATCAAGGAAATTGCGGTGAAGGTGCACCTCGTGCTCTCGACAGCTATTCCAAGATATCCACTGATAATAATACATCTTTTGTTTCCTGATACATACAAGACGGCAGTCTGTTTAATCTTAGAGCACTGCTCTCCTCCGACGTTGGCTTTAAGATCTACAGCAACAGCTTGTTTTGTCAGACTCATAATTCAAGATTTTTAAAAATACATGCTTGTGTGTCAGAAGGATCTGTTGGGTCAAAACTACTTTCAATTATACGCACATCTCTCCCATGTGATTTAAAAGTCTTTTGACCTGTTGTTGACTTGACTGAACTACCTACTACTACTGACTAAGTAGTTCTCACAGAGTCCTACTGAGCAAAAGCATTTTATTGTACTTTTATTACACATGGCAATACATTTGAACATGAACTTGAGTTTTCTCTAATTTGAATTTGAGTCGTCATAGCTGCATTTCGAGATCTACAACTGCATTTTGACTTATAACATCATACTTGTAGATATCAGAAACGCTCATTTAGATATGTTACGTCTCAATGAATGATGCTTTCTTTCGACTGAGCAGTCAAACCTAAAGTGGCAGTACCTTAAATCTAAGATATCTGGAATTAAAGTTGTTTCGGACTTTTTATATTGTTGATACCATGAATTGGGGCAACTAAACGGCAATTGAAAATGTAATTTTGTTTTGTTAGATATCTGTGATGTGAATCTTGTGCAGCTATTAAATTGTAAACACTACTTGCGATAGCGTATTGTGGTAGTTATTCACATGCTGGGAGATGATTTTGAAGGTCTCGCTATATACCTCTGCAGATCTTGTCCCAGTTTGTCCGACCTGTCCTCTGTGAGCACTTCGTACATGTCATCTTCGTCCAGCTTGCGTTTGCGTCCAATGCGAAACAAAGGATTGAGCCACCTGACAGAAATAATCAGAGGAGTCAGGAGGAGAATATGGAGTTTGACAGAGATCATTCACGACTGTATTCAGATGATCCATTCTACATGGTAGTGTTAGAGCATAAATAGCCATAAAATGCACTTGTCAGATGCATTAATGTGAGCAAATGGTGTCACTTTAAGCTCTTAAAGTGTGGTGAACCGATACTCCATGATCTGATGTGGAGGTCAAAAATAAAATGGTTAAATAATCACGGTTACAGGGTGCCAAAAGCAACCACTGTTTTCGGGGTCTTTGATAGACAGTTGGAAGTGACACATGAGCAACTTTCCCATTAGACTTAGCTACTTGAGGAGCCTAACGTTGAGAAAAGCAGATGATTAACAGGAAACCATCATTGCATAAACAAGCAAGGAAGTACATCAGGGGGTGTTTCTGACCAACTATCAAATATTGTGAAACAACTTTCTTTCCATCAAACGTAAAAGCATGGTAAACGAAGTCACATTTTACTTTAACGATCAAGAGCAACACTTCTCGTTTCGGTTG
The DNA here is from genome assembly GCF_010015445.1 of Perca fluviatilis. Taxonomy (NCBI): domain Eukaryota; kingdom Metazoa; phylum Chordata; class Actinopteri; order Perciformes; family Percidae; genus Perca; species Perca fluviatilis. The sequence continues at coordinate 5,135,236 of NC_053135.1, read as the reverse complement.
GCTTTCAGTGAAAAGTGACCTAGTTATACGTTTATGACAAGAAACACGTCAGATATGAATATTGTCACGCGGTGCGTTGAAAACATTTTTAAATGCCCCGCTAAGGGTAGCTAACGGCGGTTAACATCCGAGGCGTTTAGTCGACTTACCAGAAAAATATCTTGGACAAAATGCTCGCCGTCGCTGCCGGGTTAGTCTTATCTCTGTTCACTTTCTCCATGATAACCCACACTCCCGCGGTAGTTTCCTTTCAACTTTCTCCACTTTGAAAAAGCTGCTCCAGGCTATTTGCGTAGCTTCGGCTTACACTCGAATCACATACTGTAGCTGTCGGCAGCCACAACGTGTGTTAGGTGCTAGCCTAGTAGCACTAAAAGAAAGACATTAAAAAGGCACTGTAAATGGCTCCGTCCCGGAGACTTTTGATTGGCTGAAAACAATTACCGTCCCACGCAATTGGCTCTGTTTCTTGCTCTGCGTTCACACGATTGGCTTAAAAATATTGACAGCGCATACAGTTGGCTGTGTATTCAACATAAACTAAAAAGTTTGGGGAAAAATTAAGACAGCTGGATTTGCTGTCGATATGGGGAAGCCTTGTGAAGATATAGATGTAAACTATTTCTAAAAGTCCTTCATATGGAACAAAACATGAAAGGAATGTTCCGCAAGTAAGAACATGTGTTTTTATAGTTGTTTAAAAATGAACATAGGGCCACTACATAATAAGTCCACATTCCTAGGACTTATTGGTAGACTTATCAGTTATAGGCCATGAGGTCTCTTTCCTTAAATGTGAGGGTGTAAATATGCCCTTAAAAAAGGGGTGATATGGACAGAGCTCTATTACAGAGGGAGGCATATCGCATCTATTCCTATTGTCTATATGTATAGCATAGATTTGGTTATTCTTGTAATTTAGGTTTGAAATTTTGTCTACTAATACTTTACTAGGCTTCCTTGAATGATACAAGCCAGTTGACATTGCCATATAGTCTTCATTGTTTTTTTCTTGTTTTCCATTTATATACTGTGTCTTCATTACATTGTTTACACGTATTTCTCTATGATATTTTTACGATATTTGTTTCTATATTTTGTCTATACATTCTTATAAGTGTTCTCACTATTTAATGGGATCACATGGCTCTTATAATAATTACATTTCACTTGCTATATTAGGTTCAGACTACTAAACAGTTTAAGGGTGTCAGTAAACTTCGAGTTGGGGGTGTGGCCTGTGGCAATCTTATCAGAAGTGACTCGGCAAAATCTCTGGTCATGCGGTAATAATTGTATACCATTTCCCCTTTTAAGATTTTTGTTTGATTGCTCTCTGTCTCTCACTGTTTTTCTATTCCCTTAAACAAACATACAGAGATACGTTATGTACACACATGGAGGATATCCTATAAATAAAGAACCGGCTTTGGATGACAGATGCCCTTTGAGACACTGCAGGTGTTTCCTGCACTGAAATAAAAGACCTGGCTGGGAGAGAGTAGAGAACCCCTCCCTCCTCTTCTCTCGGTACTAAACTCCCTTTACCCTCCTTTTCATATTACAATGTTCAAGGACAATTTCAGTCACAAGGAAATCCATTTACAAGGTAAACTATTATCCTGACACCGACAATCTAATGATAACAGACTGGTGTGTCCCTGGCCCTCACACCGCGCACGTTATCCTCCTATTGATGTTTAGCAAGCACAGACTGGGGTAAGGGCTGAAAGAGAAAAGCCAGCAGGAGATTATTACAAGCAGCTGAACTCAGTCCAATAACATTCATCTGCAGGGAATCAACACTCTTTCCCAGTGTTGTGATAGGCCTATTTTCTTCCTCACATATTCCCAGGTTCTTTTCTCCCTTCAATGAGCACTAAGGAAGAAGTGCTCACTTTGTTTCATTTTAATGTCTTATTGTTTTGATTCAGTCATAATTACTGTGTAAAAACAGTAATCCAATTCAACTGTCTTCATCAGGAAACGTATATGCAAAACAGTATGTAAAATATCAACGGGTCCAACATGAAAGGGCCAATTCTACTTTTACAAACAGCATATACAACAAAGGTAGGCCTACAACAAAGACATACAACAGAGGTGAAATGAGGCCAAGAAGCGAAGAAAGTGAGAAAAGACAATGTGCTTAATGAAATGTAATAGATAAATTGTTGAAATGTCCACCTTTCTTCCACTCCATTAAACTTGACCAAAGCTAAAGCCATGCAACTCTCTAAAGCTGTAATTTGGCACAGGGGCTCTCAAGCTAAATGTTAACATCAGCAAACTATCATGGTCACAATGACAATGCTAAAATACTGATATTTAGCAGGCATAATATTTACTATTTTCAACATCTTAGTTTTAGCATGTTACTGCATGCATGTTAACATAAACCAAATAATTAGAGAAATACAAATTTTGACCTGATAATGGTGCTAGATTAAACGTTACCAAGTTATTATCATTCATTCATTCTGTGGATATGTATGATTGCACTTGAAACTTCATTCATGATTTTATAATCACATTTCAAGTTTGTTATCAAGAAGGATATCTGCTGATGTCTTGCATTAACAATTAGTGATTTCCCAGCCACTGGAAAGGTAGATCATCATCTTATCATATTTGTGGTCTCATTGGGATGTTATCAACAGGTTAACACAGATAACAAACAACATGTTCAAGCGGCTCCCCTTGCATTAGCAGATTTACAGGATAAGAGTCCCCTCTGAGACTGCTTAGCAACAGAGAACATGGAAACCCATCACCGCTTCAAATATCTAGAGAGTTACGTAACAATGTTCTCATCACCTTCTCACTGTCATTTACCGACAACAGAACACCTGGGTTTGTTTTTCATGGAATGCGGACGAGAACACTGTAACTGTCCGTTTTATGACCCCAGAAACTACTGTAGGATCAGGATCAATGGGGGCAGCCACTGTGGAAAAGTTTGGGGTAATGATCTGCCCCGGAAACAACCCAATCCTTTTTTTTATAACAGAGATTAACATCTAATCATTGTTTGAAAAACCTCTGTAATAAAAGAGGGTGACCCACAACACTGAAAACAGTTTGTTAGGCCTACAAGATTAGACATTTACTGAATTAGTACCTGGATTGCTTTCACATTTCTCAACATGTTATATTTTAACTTGTAAGTTTATGACTGCCTTTCAATTACTTTTTGATTTACCTACTCCAGTATGATTTTCCTCTGACCCACATTCCTGTCACTCTTTGCATCCCCATTTAAAGGTTGCTGCTTGCTTAGCAGCCCTTAGGGAGCTGACACAGGACAGACGGGAAGCCACTAAATGTTGTCATTCTACACAGTACAGTAATTAAGCCCACGGGGGTATTTTCTTTTTAACTTTGGCTTCTCTGATTTGTTTCTGCTCATCTTACTGTTAATGACAGTTAAAGTATTAAATCGAATCATGTCATCCTACTACAGTAACATTTCAACTGAGTCACACAATGTGCTCTTAAGACACAGAACAGAATATAAAAACAACATGGATAGATGGATAGAATAGATTAAATTCACAGAGAACACAAACATAAAACTGTAACTGTAAAAAAAGGTGTGTATGAGAGGGGGGGTGAAGATTTTTATAAACAGATATGAAAACGTAAGACCATATATTACTAATGTGGTATGTGGAAAATAGAGCAGCTCAACTCGTTTAAAAGGCAGAAGTGAAATCTAACTAAACACATTTAGTCAAGTACTGGACTTAAAGTATACCCTTCTGAGCTACTTTACTTAAATGTTTCCATTTTATGCTACAGTATTGTATACTTCTACCTCACTACATTTCAGAGCGAAATATTGATGTTTCTGGGCGTCAGCCTTTCGTGGGTGTGGAACCCCCTGCTAACATCTTGCAGGTGTGAGGGCCACACTATAAAAACGTTAAAACAACCAGGTTACATCGCTGTTTCTGTCTCTTTCCGCGCTTTTGCGACATTCACACAAAAACTGGCAATGAGGCACCTCGCTAAGTCTGTTTATTTCTTCTTTAGAACGTAACCACCATTAAATATCAGAAAATGTTTTATTTCTTTGTGGTCAAAAGTGACAATGCAGGACAATATTAAACGGTAAAACATAGCACAAGAAGAGAAGAGTCATAAAGTCTGCAAAACGTCTGTTAAACAGCAATATCTATCTACGGTTTGCTAACATTAGCCGCTATCAGCTACAGGTCCTACCAGATCCAGTAAGGCTGTAGCAGCAAAACCCCGGATGGTTTTAAATAATGCCAGGGTGTGTTTTACTTTTATTAAACATTTACTTATAAGATAAAAAAAAATGTGTTACTCGTTCTTTCAAACTTCCATAGTTTAAACATTACACAATGCAATTGAGAATGCATCACAACAAATTAGCACACAAGCAGACAAGATGAAATAGATAGCTAAACGTAATGGATAAATTGTTTAAAAGTCCACTTCTTTACTCCAATTGGTAGCCTAGCGCACGAATAACTTGACCAAAAGCTACTGAGAAAAAAAAAACAATCCGCTTCTACCGCCATGCTAGCAGCTCTGTGAGACTGTAGGGCACAATGCTAACACACTAATGCTAAGCTGTCCTGTACTAGATAGTTTATAATTACAGGCACTGATACAATATTCAATTTGCTTAAACCTCCTGTTGTCCTCGGGTCAATATTTACCCAATTTCAAAAAGTTCTATATCAGAAATTTGGGTTTTCTTTCAAACAAATTATCCAAAACAATAACGTGGATGGTTCACTACAATGCTCCTAACAAGTTAAATAAATAATCAGTTCATTGTATTTGGATGTTTTAGTCAATTTTATAGCATTTGAAGAAAAAACAATTGATAAAAGAACTTTGAAAAAGTGACAAACGTCAAAAAAAGTGACAAATGTAAAAAATAAATAAAAAAAAAATGCTTTAAGAATTTGGGAAGAAACCCACAAAAACTTCAAAAGGCTCAGAAAAAGTTGACAACTGTTGAAAAAAGTGACAAAAACATCGGGGGAAAGCCACAAAAGTGTCAAAAAAGACGACCAAAAAGGTTTTTCATTTAAAATGTTGACTCAGAAAAACAAAAAGTTGTCAGGTCGACGGGAAGACAACACAAGAGTTAACTAGAAGCAGGGAAATAAGGAAATGCCCTTCCAGATAGCTTGAAGCATCCTCTCCTTTCTGCCACTTGATGGTGCCATAATGCTGTAAAACCAATATGGAATTATATTATAATTATAGTTGCCCTGCTAGTGGCTTTATTTAATGCTGCTGCTATAATGAGGATTTAAAGTTAAAAATTCTGGTGCAGCATTATGATAAAAAAAAAACATAAAATTTAAAACATAATTCATTCATTCAGTCAAATCACCATACACGTATCATATCTCTGTTCCTCATCTTGTGTTCCTTTTCAGATCCTTTCAATTAAAGACTTCCTCCTCCTGCAGATCCCCTTGCAGTCCCTATGCACACTGTGTGGAGTGATGACTGCCGTGTGCACCCCCGAACCCTCCCACCACCACACACAAACACAATATACAGCAAGTGATTGTGTGTCAGTGAATGATATGCACTTGAAAGTATTGGTAGATGCTTGGCAGGTGGAGGAGTAGCAAAATTCTGCAGAACAGCCAATGCTGACGCACCTGTCCTGGGCCGACCCTCCCACCTCCTCTCTGGGAAACTTCTGAAGGAAAGATCTCTGTCCTGTCCCAGTCAGGACCTCCAAGCCACAGGAAAAATGGGCAACATGGCAACCGAGATCGTTGCCTTTGTCCTGACCATCTCGGGGTGGATCCTGGTGTCGTCCACCCTGAGGCTAGACTACTGGAAGGTGTCCTCTGTGGATGGGACGGTCATCACCACCGCTACCTTCTGGTCTAACCTATGGAAAACATGTGTGACTGATTCCACTGGTGTGTCCAACTGCAAGGACTTTCCTTCAATGCTGGCTCTGGATGGTGAGTTACGAGGTGACTGGGGTTGTTGTTGCTGTAGCAGTGTATGATGTTGTCTTTCTGACATCAGACAGCAGAGATATATGTATCTTTGTGTGCGTTTCTGAGGAACTGTGCATCTGCAACTATCTATCTGACCGAAGCTGTGATGGCCAAAACACCTGTTGTTTTTGGATGAATGACCGCTATTGTGAACAAATGCATTTTGAACTTGGTTTTTTCCTTTTCTGAATCTGCCTTCAGGCCACAAACATTTAAATGTAAAGGCAACTAGAGGCAAATTTAAGTGAATAAGCTGAGCTGGACTGATACAGCCTCCTAATGTGTCCGAATAAAGCAATCTGAGAAAATCATACAGTCATACAAAGGTCACTTGTCACTTCCCATTACTTGCCAGTAACTAAAAGGAAAGAGATTGCTGGTATATGCTCTTATTCAAATGTATTGAGGCAATTTAAAAGAAGATACCAGTTCTTATTTGTTGTCACTGTGGAGAAAAGAAAATTTCATATTTCATATAGGTGCTACGCTCTACAGCACAAATGTAAACTCCAGTCCTTTTCTTACAAGCCTTTGGTTTTAAGTATTAGTACCCAAAAGGTCTAAAGATAAATCTGAGGGGTCACCAGATTCTAAAAAATATGTTACAGTTTTTGGTAATTTCAAAGCTTTTTTTTATTTATTTTTTTAAATGCCATTTTATTTTTTACCTCTGCTGGCCTAAAACAAGTGAAACTTGAAGGGCAGTTGGCAAGCGCAGACCTCGGCCATGCCCTATCTCGCAATATTAACGAAAGTGAAAAATTATTTGCATATCCGCCCCGTGATTCGGATATGCTCCAAAATTGAATGGGTGCTTCCTTGGCCCATGCTACATCCTTTCACCAAGTTTCATAAAAATCTTTTAATTTTCAATTATCTGTGGGTTTGACAACTTTCCCATACAAATAGTCATGTGATCCACTGTTTATATAAATATATTGTATATAGCCACTGTAACCTTTGCTAGTCTCTAACCATGGCTAAAGTAAGTGGAATACTGGATTATTTCACCTCTTAAGGCTTTTATAAGAATTGTTTGACAATTTGGAAAATACGTGAGTTAGATGAGAATCGATAACACTCTCGTGTCTGTATGCTAAATATGAAGCTACAGCTAAGAGTTGTTAGCTTAGCTTGTGTTTTTTAAACTTTGGTTTGGGTACGGATTAAACAAAACAAGAGAATGTGTTACTTATTTACCTATAGAGCTTTGTAACCTTTGGACAGAGTCAGGCTAGCTGTTTCCAGTTTTCAGTCTTTATATCTTTAAGATAACCAGCCGCCGGCTGTAGCTTCACAAGTAGCTTGCAGACATGAGAGTGTAATAAATCTACTCATCTTACTCTCTGCAACAAAGTGAATAGGTGTGTCAAATGCCAAACTACTCTGGTAGTGTAAAGCACCCCTTCTCTGTCTCTCTCATAAAGGCTATATCCAGGTGTGTCGGGGTTTGATGATCGCCGCTGTATGTCTGGGTTTCTTTGGTGCCATCTTTGCCTTGGTAGGAATGAAGTGCACAAAAATAGGAGGCTCGGAAAACACCAAGGCTCGTCTGACTGTCCTCTCGGGCTTCCACTTCATTCTCAACGGTACAACCCATACCGCTTACCTTTCTCTGAGTCTGCATTTATGGGGAATGTAGTATTTGAGCTTGAAGCTTGAAGCTGCTCAACTTTGGACTAAATTAGTGTTCAACTGAATTACATTATCTGCTCTTTCTGCTTTGATTTCAGTCAGAATTTGAAGTAGAAATCCTCTTAATTCTCTCCGCAGGCCTCTGCTGCATGACTGCATGCTCCATATATGCTCACAGGATCACGACTGACTTCTTTGACCCCCTCTTTTATGCCCAGAAGTAAGTATTCAGGATTAAAGTAAATATTTGTTTGACAGCAGATCAAAACCACATCCAGATGAAAGGAAGTCCAGTCACAAATGCATTCTCTTCCCCCCCACTTCAACCCTTCAGGTTTGAGCTGGGAGCAGCTCTCTTCATCGGCTGGGCTGGATCTGTACTGTGTATCCTAGGCGGACTTATCTTCTGCTTCTCACTGTCCACAGGCTTCAGTATCAGGCAAGTTGCTTGATGTTTCCAACATGCTGGATGTTGACAATGTGATCCTACATCTGTCATCAGCAACAAGGGCTTAGAGGAAATCTGATTTGGACGCACTCTAAACTGCGCTGAGTTTCAAACTCAATCAGGCAATTAAAAAAATTACTTTAACTGCAATGGTGAGATGTTTACAGTAAAACATATCCAGTAATCTCTCTCAACATCTTGTCTCATAATTGCTGAACCTACAGGGCAGATTGTATGATTGTCATTTTGATTAGTAATGCGGCCGTTGACGGCTGAATGTTTCCTTTGTTAGAGTCCAGTAATTACCTTTTCCAAGTGAGAGTCACCTTGACTAAGGGCACCTATAGGGAAATGTTGAATCAGGCAAAGAAGGATAACTTTCTCTTTTGTTGAATTCCTTGGTCATCTTTGTGTTAGCAGTCAGTCCTGCTTAGCATATCCTTATATAGTGGATGAACAGAAAGCAAAAAAGGATAGAAAGGAGGGAAGGTATGACGAAATATTAAGCAGGATATGGTGGCTGATCACTTTGTTGTGGCAGCCATACTTTAAATCACGTCCCATCCATTCTTTGCTTTACTGAAGTCTTTTGAAATCGGCATCTACACATCTGTTTTTAGCCACGCCAGCGTGGTAAATGTTTTAATTTGTCCAATATGTCCAAATACCTGCAACACTTAGACATTTAGCCTCAGCTGTACATTGTTTGGTGCTAATTAGCAAATGTTAGCATGCTAACCCACTAAACTAAGATAGTAAACAACATGATAAACATTATACCTGGTAAACATCAGCATGTTAGCATTGTCATTGTGAGCATGTTAGCATGCTGGGGCTGTCATTTAAGGCCCAGTCAGACCAAAAAAGTAATCCGGCGATTTTCCACAGGGTTGTGCAGCGGTGTGGGAGTGTCACTCAAACGGCCCATTTGTGTGACATCCTGTTGTGTTCTTTAACCCCCCAATGTCGCACAAGTAGACGCTGCGTTGTGTTGCGTGTCCCCCTGCGGCAAACCCCGCTGCAGCCCCGCACTACCCCCATACAAAATGAATGGAAAGACCTGCGTTTTTGCCGCAGCGTCTGACGGCAGACGCAGGCTGTGTGAATGCAGACTTAGCTGTGCCTAAGTACAGCTTTAAAAGTTGCTAGCATGGCTGTAGACTTTTATTCTTGTTATATTGTGGATAGGCTATAACAAGAAAGCTAAAATGAATAGAAATGAGGGAAGATAGAATTAAAAAGAAAAAGCACGATTTTGTGCTTTTTTTACTGTTTAGCAGGTTTTATTATCTACAGAGATTTAAGCATGGCAGCCCTACTTAAAAATTGTTCGTCTCCTCAATTCTTTATTCTATTTACAGTACGTCATATGCCAAAGGGTGCTTCCCTACAGTATTTTAAGTTGTATTTGAGCTGCATTTCTTTCTTTTTTTCTATTTGCAGAGCTGAATACTCCTACACTGGAGCTGCATCATTTGAGACAGCACGCAACAAGCACAGAAAGACAAGCAACAACCTTCACAACGGACCAGGGGAGCCATCGAGGCAGTTTGGAAGAAATGCCTATGTGTGACATTGGACTCTATCTTGTTGTTACATTTCTTATAATAATTTGGGGTCACTAGAAACTATTTCACCAGTAAAAGCAAATGACTCCATTCACAAACTTCTGTGCCTCATCTCCATGGAAATAATGGTTGGAAAGTGTAAACTGTGTGTCAGTTTACATATTCTCTTGATTTGTGGCCAGAGTCATCTTTAAATTCGGGTCCTTTCTGGGACATTTCTGTCAATGACCCTATGTAAAAGATAATCTTGCTTTTCTTTTAGGGCAGGAAATTTGATTTGGCACAAAACGGCGTTCAAACTCTCCGGTCACCTTCAATAAGCTGGCCTTTCCTGCCTGTCTCACATAGACTGGAGAGATATTAAATCTCTATTTTATAATTCTTGAGTCAAAGGCTAATTGGACATCAATATTATCGAGCATATTTTTTTTTCATTAAAACCAGAAGATAGCCAGTACACTTTTTGTTAGCTTACTGCTCAAACTTATGATATATGAATAAGAAATAACATGATTTCTTCTTTTACACAAAAGTTAAAGTCATTTAAAGCAATTCTCTTTTCAAAGCATGCCGTTTTAGAAGCAACAAAATATAATTTTTAATGGTTATCTAAAAAAATAAACAAATAGATTACTTATTAAAACTTGGATAGCTATGATGTAATTCCAGTTAATCTTCTCCTGTTGCTTTAAGGAAATAGAGCACACCTTTAGTTGAAAGTTTTTAGGATTTCTCAAGCTGAAAGATGGATCACATGAAGACCTTTCTTGTTTTATTTTCTTGGCCTAGACTGATCTGACTTCCAAAGGTCACTAGGTCACATCTGACCCCAGAGAGGGCTATGCAGAGCAGGAGGCCCGACCGGAGGTATCCCCTCATATCAGCCATCCATCTCCACCTAAGAATTATTATCAATAGGAACCCCAGGCTATGTTACGCAAAACCTTGTGGCCCAGCTGGCAGAGAGCAGTTGCCCTGTGCTTTCTGGCGCTTTACGTCCGTAAACAAGTGTCAGGTGTCCTGGGCTCTGCAGAATGCTCTCTGATATAATGGTGGTATTGTATTGTCTGTCTGCATTACATATAGGGATGTTAAAAAAGGTTACGCATCAAACTCCTTCTAGCTAATACTTTCTAAATGATTGTCTCTTGACAGAACATTTCAGAATAGCTACAGTAACTGCTCACAATAGTTATATATTAAAAAGAATTTAAAGTTAATATATCATGGCAAATACTGAGAATAATCAGAAATCCTTAAAGCATCATTTGAAAAATACTTTCTTCCAAGTGCTTATATATCCATCTAATAATGTTTAAATTGTCTCTGGTATGTCTTTAGTGTATTCTGAGGTTCTTAAACAAAAATAAAACGATAAAAAGTGTGCAGTATCCTTCAACTTCACTGTGTGTTCCTCCTAAAGAGCAGCTAACCTAGACAAGTGGTTCCCAACCTCAGGGTCTGGACCCCCACGGGGGGTTATAAGATGAATCCGAAGAGTCGTGAGATAATTAACCAGGTAGTAAAAAAGAAAAGTATGCATTTTGTTACACCAATTTATGTTTGTATTTCAGATTATTATCTAATCTTTGCTTTTTTACAGCCATTCTAGCAGCTCTGTGAGGCTATACTTAGGCACATGCCAATGTTTAGCAGGTGTAATGAATAATATGTCCATCATCTCAGTTCAGTCTCTTGGTAAGCATGGTAACTTAAGACAAGTAGCACGTAACACAAAGGACAGCCAATGCTGATGGAAATGTCATTGGTTTTGCAGGTGATTGGTCACAAACCAAATGATTGAACAAATTGAAATGGAGATAAAAAAAATAAAAAAATAGTAAAGATCACCAAAGTTATTACAATTAATCTTGAGGGAGACATGAATGTTTAAAGATTCTAAATTCTGCTACACAGATTAGCCTGTAATCTGTTACACCTTTTTTCCCCTGTGAAATAAGTGTATAGTTTTACAAAACAAAGAAAGGAAAGACACTACTTGTACAAACATATGCCTGTAACATCCAAGTGTGTAGTGAACTGTTGACAATAATTTATGTGAAAGAAAAAAAGAAGAAAATGTGGTTTCTTCACAAGTGCTTGCCTAATATGTGGATTGTATAGTTTTACATCCAAATAGTATTCAAATAAAACATGAGGCATTGCAAAAGAAGATACTGCTTTGTATTAAGGGGTAGTAAAAAAACGTTAGAAGCCACTGACCAATTCATTGATCTCCGATGGGAAAGTGGTCATCGCAGCAGCAAAACGAGGAAGTCTGAAGGCACAGAGCCATGTCCCTCCAGCCATTACTGCAATCACACCACCAGAGAGCAGTATTAATGCACATTAACAGGTCTGAAGAAATATATATATACACACACACATATACACACACTCAATATGTAATAGTTAAAATTGTGTAATTTGAGCTTTACTGTGAGAGGACATAATAATAACTTTGACACAATTTGTTATTTGCTGCAGCTTCAGCTCAGGTCACATAAGCATGCCTTTGTTCATTTATGTTCTTTTTTCTTTCAGTGTCATGCTAATTAAAGCTAATAAAGCCACCCGCACCAAACACATTAAGGCTACCCTGCGGGACCACCGTTTCCAATATCTCCCTACCACAACCAATAACTTTGTCATAAGCCGAAAGGACTCTGAAACAAAGAGGAGCTCTTTCATCCCCGCCGAACAATCATCACTCCCTCTAACTCTCATTACCTCAGATTTAACTCATTATATTAATAATTACAACAGCACAAAGACAGTATGCTGTAATTATGAGACCCACAGCACAGTGAGGTCTTGGTAAAATGACTAATAACTAGCAGCTTACAGCCTGAGGCAAAGTGGAGAATGATGCTTTAAGCAGCTTAGGTCATAGTGTTGTTACATATTTCATGGAACATGTAAAGGTCACTAGTGCAGAAATGTACTTTGTTTTTGGTCAAATCTCAAGCAATGTGATATAATTGTACATCTATTGTATATGTGCTAAAATGAGAGAAAAAGAGGATGTAATATGTACACTTTAACTCTATTCACCCTTTGAAAACAGTTATATAATGTTTTGTGTGGCTCTGAAGGAAGCTTTTTAAAGAGACAGTGAAATCCAAGTTGTAATTCTGTCTCCCATTAATTGTTCAGTTATCTCTTGTTATATGCCAACAATTCTTTTATATCAAATATATCTTTATATCCTCTTGTCTCTTCCTGTAGACTCATCTTGAACTTGAAGGCATGTACATAAATATATCAAATCAAATGTGATTTGGGGCAACGGCCATCATATAAAACCACACCTGACCGTTAGCTCGTAGGTTGTAGCAGCTAACAGAAATACAGGTAATGTGTGTTTGGAAGTCAAAACTTTGTTTATTTCCATCTCTCCCTAACTCATTACAGCTCTGCATTGCTCTGTAAAGCCACAGCCACTTTTCAGTGATCCACTCAAATTTTTTGAAGCTAAAGACACGCTAACTTTCCTTTTACTGGGACTTTAAAGTCTGAGAAAAATAAATCTGATGTGTCATCATGGTCTCGGTTTGGGATTGGGACTTAATTTTTTTAACAGAAAGCCTGCTATTGAATGGCATTGTGAGAAATGTAGGATCCGGTGTTTTTGGAGCTGTACCGAAAAACTAGGGACTAAAAGTCAGGATATCTCGGCCTCTGCAATTCATTTTGACAAGCTGTCTGTTGAGTCCCAATACAAAATTGCTGGAAAAACCCCGTCATTTGCCTTTGTTTCAAAAAGTTTTTAATTTTCGGGATATATCAATTTGGCTATATTATGGGGTATTAACTGAACTTACAGTGTCAGTAATTGCAGGATTATTTAAAAATGTTTTAACAGAAAATGATTTAAGAAAACATTATGATATATGGACTGATGCTGTAAACGTTTCTTCCTCCTTTTAAACTGTGTCTGCAAATGAGGGAACTTAATTCCGATGGGGGCATGAAGCTGCTTTGGGATAAATGCTTGGGTGAGCACTCTCTGTCCAGATTTAACAACTCTCAACTGTGGCCCATGGGAACCTGAGCAACTGTTGTCTCTCACCCAAATGTAAATTACTACCTGGAAAACAGCAGCACACCCCTGATGCGTATCTGTTTGAATTTGAATTAAGAAGGCGTTCAGCTCAGGATCTACAGCTCAGGAGTAACGGGCTGCCATTTGAAGACAAAACAAAAAAAAGAGCATATCAATTTGGATTGTGGACGAGTAATCGATGATCAGAAATAGAAGCTTGGGGAAATAACATATTGCAAGAGCTTCCTTGGATCTTAAATTTAGATTGGAGATCAACTCACAAGAAGCCCGGATATGCAGATTCGTGTGGTCCAGATCTGGGGTTTCCTGATCACCGCTTTGGGCTGGATCTTTGTTGCCTGCACAATGGCCATGGAGGGCTGGAAGATCTGCGCCACAGGGGGCATGGGGGGCTCCTCAGTGATCAAGGTGGCCTGGTACTGGTCCAACCTGTGGAAATCCTGTGTTACAGACTCAAGTAATATCAGTAACTGTTACGACTACCCTGTGCTCTGGTCTGTGGAGGGTAGGTAATACATTTTCCACCCTATCTAACAAACTTAGTGTCTCCACTCACATCTAGACATTCATTAATTAGTCATTAATGTCTATTTTTGTCTTACTGTGTGACTCCAGGTTACATCCAGATAGTACGAGGCCTGCTGATGACAGCCCTTTCCCTCGGCATGCTGGGGTTTGTGCTTGGTCTGATGGGTATGGAGTGCACCTTCATTGGGGGAAAAGACCGGTCAAAGTACAAGAAGATCTACGCCAGCGGCTGGTGCCACATAATCAGTGGTAATTTCTAGATTTATTGAGAGGACAGTCAGCAGATGTATGTACAAGCAGTGCATGTAAAGAGTTATGTATGTGTCAATGTGTTGCCTATAGCAAAATGTAATTGAACTTAACTTATAGCGTCATTATCGGATCGAATCAAGCTGTCCAATATTTTGGTTTATGACCTGCAAAATGAATGACATTACCCTCATCATTGTGTTTGGAGCTTATTAGCAAAAGTTAACGTCTGCACCAAAATAATGTGGTAAACATGGTAAATATTATGTTTGCTAAATATTAGCATGTCAGCATTCTCTTTGTGATAATGTTGCGATTTTTTACAGTAGCATTTGGCTTAATGATTCAAATACACAAATGCCAAATTAAAGGACAGGAAATCAACTAATACGCAAATAGTGCAAGATTTCTCTTAAGCGTTTTTGGATTTGGATTTTTTGGGGATTTGTTCTTCCAACACATCACCCCATTTATGCATAATCCTACTGTACATACTGACATCCCATTCAAACCTAGTGTTTTCCAATAAATAGACAACGTTTTTAAGAGGGCGTCCTCCCCCCTTCTTTCCCAACATTATCCTGTAATATGAGACTGGGTAATGGCTGAAATTTGGTAATTGTAATATCATAAGATAGATCAGTGTTTTCCCATATTTTGGTTTGTGAGCCCTAAAAACAAAGACATGTCCCACGTGACCCTTTTGTAACAGGTTGCCTATACGTCCACGTTACCAGCTAAACCAAAGACTATTTCCCCCCCCCTTGTTTTACTTGAATATTTTTTAGAGACATGGAGAGTTAAATTTATCCAGCAATAAAAAAAAGATAAATTAATTGAATTAATTAATTATTGTTTTTACTTATTAAAAAAAATCTTGCTCATCATTTTGTGACCCCCCTCATATTTATCTCGTGAACTGTTTGGGGGGTCCCACCCCCATGTTGGGAAACACTGATGTCTTTTTCTCTTATTAAAGGCAACATTGCATAGTAAACTAATAGTATTTTCTGAACTCTTAAGACTCAACTTGATTTCTCTTCAGGTTTGCTGTCCACATGTGGGTATGCTGTTTATGCACATTTTGTTTCATTAGAATACTTCAACATTGATGGACTAAAGTAAGTTAACAGCCTCAAATGTAACTATATGTTCTCTTTCAGCAAGAAAAACAAAACATTAATCATTATAATCAATCAGATCAAAACATAAATCCTACAGAATATCTGTTTTAACACTGACAGATATGACATCGGCACCCCGTTGTTCCTCGGCTGGGTCGGCTCGGCCATTCACATGACTGGTGGTTTCTTCTATGTGTGGTCAGTGTGTATGCTGCTCTTCGGAGAAGAGGCAACGTGAGTACAGACACGTACTTGTACATGTTGTTGTTGTAACATGTCAGGGGAAGTGAATAAATAACCTCACCTCCTTAATAAAAACCTGTGTGCTTAAGCAAAATGACTCATTATCCAAAATGCATGAGGCTGTACAGAGCAGGTGAAAGGTGGGGGTGTGCAGATAAACACTGTGGGTACGATCCCTCTTACCTTGCAGTATAACCCTAAAGCCATTGGTGTAAACAAACAGAGATGTTTAACAGCTTCCCTGGTTGAATGAGTAAAGAAAATAACTGCATGCTCTGGATCATTTTCAACACTAGAAGGAGCTCAGAGAGCAAAAATCTACACCAATGCTGCAGCCCACTCAAGATTCCATGTATTTTCACATGTAACACCTACTGCTGATAGAGCGAAAAAAATAAAATAAAAAATGCACAAACATAACCTGGCCAGTCAACTCTATATTTATATTCAAATTATTCGCTTTCTTGTCGAAAGTTAGATGAAAACATTGATACCACTACTCTCGTGTTTGTACTCTAAATATGAAGAGCCTAGAGCCATCAGCTTCATACCTTAGCATAAAGATTGCAAACCTTTTAGCCTTCATGCTAAGCTAGGTTAACCGGCTACTTGCTGTAGCTTCATATGGTTTGTTTTTTTTAGGTATGAGAGTGTTGTTGATCTTTTCATCTGACGGAAAAAAGCAAATAAGCATTTTGTCCTAAAATATCTAGTCATTTAAACTGCTTATAGTGAGTTAGCTACTCTGCTACTCTTCCTCAGCTAGATGATATCCTAGTGAAGGCAAATACTTCTCAGCTGATACATTTGCTTGGTTCTGGAAAATGCAATAGCTGTAATGTAGGTTTCACATGCAAGCAAAGCCATAGCTACCATAATGGACACAGGTCATTCAGTGTTTTGAACTGAATGCTGTGTGGAGGGGGCAATAAACAGCATTTCTTCATGTTAGGAAAAACACCATACTTGAATAGTTGACTGAACAAATAAAAAAAATTTAATTAGAAAACATTTTTGGTGAATTAGGAGAACTTACACTCATGAAAAATCTCAGTTACAGCTCTGCATACATAGAGTGTAGTAAGAATGTAAGTAAGAGGGGTCCAGCAGCCCTGTAACGTTTGGTGATAATGTGTTTCTCTCTCCAGGGAAATAAAGGTCCAGCCACTACCAGACCCCGAGCAAAACAAGTCCACCACAGCTCTGTCCACAGGGTCCAAGATCACATTCAAGACCAAAGTGGCCTCAGAGTCCGAGTTTCTGCCTAAGTCTAAGCACTCCGACCTGTCCAGCATTTCCTCAAGTTTAGAACGCACATCCAAGTCAGGGCAGTCATCCCAGACTGGGCAAACCACTGGTTCTGCAATGGGGAGGTCAGGCTCACAGGCGGGATCGGAGTCACCGACGGCGCCAACTTTGTCAGGCAGCTCGAGGATTAAGACTAAACAGTTCTTTAAAAAGTCTTATATTTGAATAAATGTGAGTCATAATGTGACTAACAAATATGAATACATGTGACGGACTCATGATCTGATGCTTTTCTATTCAATGTATAAGGTAGTAAAAGCAAATTCAGCGATGTGTTTTGTTTTAAAAATAGTGATACAAATCTTTTTTCGCTGAACTGATTAGTAGACAGTTTGCTGCCTGTTCATGTTTATCATGTATAATGTTTTAACTAGGAACCATATATATTCATTATAACTAAGGCACACATCCATGTCTAATCGAATTGGCAGCCTTTATGTAGACATTTAAACAACAAAGAGCAACTCCACCAGGCTTATTAGGTCTGGTTGACAGTAAACAGTGTCTGCTTTGCTGGTTTTTAAACCTTCACACAAATACACAAGCGGCAGTTGTAAGAAGTCTGGATCTACAGTTTTACATCTGAAACAAAGCCCTTGTGGCTTTTCTTTTCTTGAATTATTGGTGGACTTATTCCTAAGATAGGTAGGCATTAAACACCTTCACATTTGGCACTATTGGCTCTACTTTTCATCATCTACAATGTCATCTTAGTTACTGTTTGTACTTAATACATCAAGGCTCTCTATTTACCAGACCGAAGAGATGTGTAGGACACTGGCTCAGATCCTGGGCCTGCTGCTCTGCATAGTGGGCTGGGGTTTTGTGGGCTGCACCCTTGCTATGGACCACTGGAGGTAGGCAAATAAGAGTTAGAAGAAACAAATAGAATACATCTGATGCACTTTAGCCCTAGAGATTGCAGGGACTACTGTCTTGACTTAAGATAACAGCTTGAATAAAAAAAAATCTAAGAACCCTAGAAATGTCAAAAAAAAACTGATTGCTAACATGAAAAATGTGTCATCCAAAGTGAATTTTGTTGAATTGTCAACCTGTTTGTGTAAATGTGCATGATCAGAGTGCCAATGTTTTTCTTTTATTTTTTGTTTCCTGAATATGAGATTTCCTATTCATGCAATAAATGTTAATTAATTTGCATAGCATACAATTTTGTTTTGTTCTGGTGTCAATTTGAAACTACTTTTGGATATGGCGAAATTTCATCATCTTTGGCAATGATTAGGACTGGGCAATATGACGATATATATATATATATATATATATATAATCATCAAAGCGATATAAAATCGCATACATTTTTTCGATATCGATTCTATTAGGTCTAAAAACAAGCTGCCATGCTGCATTACAGCAATATTTAATATATCATTTGGGCGACAGTTCACGTTCTTATCCTAGCACTTTATGTTCAGTTTACAATAATATAAAATAAAATGATTTAATTCATACAGGAGCATACAAAAATAGAATTACCAGAAAAAAATGCTATATCGTGATACATATCATTAACAAGACATAAAATGACCTACAGTGTATCGGTATAATAGATTTTGGCCATATCGCCCAGCCCTTGGTTTAAAGGTCCCATGACATGGTGCTCTTTGGACGCTTTTATATAGACCTTAGTAGTCCCCTAATACTGTATCTTAAGTCTCTTTCCCGAAATTCAGCCTTGGTGCAGAATTACAGCCACTAGAGCCAGTCCCACAATGAGCTTTCCTTAGGATGTGCCATTTCTGTGTCTGTAGCTCTTGAGGAGAGAGGGAGGGGCAAGGTGGAGGGTGGGGGTGTGGCCTTGACCAACTGCCACTTTGCTCATTTGAAAGCCATGATGTCTCTCTCTCTCTCATGGGTGGGCCAAATTCTCTGGGCGGGCAAAGCAGAGAAAGGGGAGGTAACCTTGCTCCTTACAACCTCATAACAAGCAAGATTCCAGATCGGCCCATCTGAGCTTTCATTTTCTCAAAAGGCAGAGCAGGATACCCAGGGCTCGGTTTACACCTATCACCATTTCAAGCCATTTGGGGACCATAGGCAGACTGCGGGAAAGCATATTAATGTTAAAAAACCTCAAAGTGAAATTTTCATGCCATGGGACCTTTAATAAATGTACAAAGCAAACTCGATAAATGATGTTGAAATTTAAAGTGTCTAAAATCCAATTTTTGGGATGGTTATTTTAGGATTGTTTCCAGCATTATAATATGTCTTTTGACATAATTTGTACATTGTTTCCAGCATTATATATATATATATATATATATATATATATATAAGACAAAATGTCAGTCTATTGCACTGCTGTATAATAACACATTTTAATGTGCAATACTAGTGACACTGCAAAGAATTTAAACATCATGACGTTTACTCATCATTACACAGGCCGTCATGATGATGTCATCAGGGTTAACTAGGATTGGGCTTGATACTTACATTTGTTTTACAGAATACCTGTATTACTAAGTGGAGGTGTGGAGTTTAAAAGACGAGGCCATTTAGAAGGCATAGAGTTTCTAATCAAATAAGCTATTTAGGGGCATTATGGGAAATGTAGGATCCAGTGTTTCAGTCAGAATATCTCAGCATGGGCTGCTTTAATTTTGACCATTCTTTTTTTAATCTGTCTATTGCGAGTCCCCAACTTTTGCAGGAGTGCAATATAAAATCACTGGACTGCCCATTTAACATGCTGAATTTCTGTTTGACATACAATGTATCCTTGTCGTTGTGACAATCCTACTCTTTATATGTTGATGATGCCCTGCTCATTTGCCTGGTGGCAGGCAAAAAGGTGCAGGAGGGCAAAATGAGACAAGGGCTGTGATTAGGGAATGCAGTGCAAACAAGACTGTGGACTAAATATGTAAATGAGTGCCAAAACGGTTTATTTATTTTATACTTTTTCTCACTGGAGGGTGGCCCAGCTGGGGGGTCGAGGGGGCTCCTCTGGAGTGGTGACAGCTTGGTACTGGTCTGACCTGTGGAGGGACTGCTACGAAGACTCCACGGCTCTGGTGAACTGTGTAGACTTCCGAGTGCTGTGGACGGTTAAAAGTGGGTACATTTAGGCCGGTAACAATTATTACATAATTGTCAATTTATTTTTTACATAATCGCCATTTCTTAGCTAAGATCTTAAGGCCTATGACTGGTAATTGTTGATTTTGTTTATGCCAAATTGTAATTAAGTGATTATTGGTCGGACTATATATTTTTATTATGTCAATGTAAGTTGTTGGCAACTTGACCCCATACAAGTTCATAGCAACACAAATGACGAGGGGGGATACAGTTAGAAAAACATTTTATGATGATACATTTTTGTTTAAAAAAAGTAAATAAATATTTTTCAATTTGACAGAAGAGACGATTATATTGTTATCGCAATTATTTCTGAGACAATTAATTGGACAGCAAAATATGGAATTGTTACAGCTCTAGGTACATTCACAAAGCTCATTTGAGTCTTTTTACACAGTGCTCACAGAATGTAAAATACATAAATGAACAAGTGAATGCATGACCCAGATGTGTGTTTGTCTGTTATCAGCATACATTCAGGCAGTCCGGGGGCTCCTGATGATTGGCCTTTGCCTCGGCTTCATTGGCACAGTGCTCACATGTTATGGGATTGAGTGCACACACACCGGTGGAGACCAGAGCAGTTACGACAGGATGTTAATAACAGCGTCTGCTTTCCACCTGGTCGGCTGTGAGTTATGATTTGTTTGCATTCCCAAAGCCTCAGCTGTTGTGAAAGCAGCTTCTCGGAACATCACTGGTTCTTCTCGTTTTTTCCCCCCCATGTGCCATCGGCGTTCCGTCATGCAGGCGTATCAGAGATGGCTGGTTACTGTTTATACATAAACAGAGTAGTTGAAGCTTTTTTACACAGCAAAGCAGATCCATCGAAAATGAGGTAACACGTGACCTTTGAATCGCCCTCATTAACATGTAAATGTGAGTAAACACAAGATATTAGCCAATTTTAACTGTTCTCTCCTCAGCTATGAAATTGGACTCCCCCTATACCTTGGCCTGGTAGGGAGTTTCCTCATTCTACTTGGCTGTACAGTTTACTGTGCAACTGTATGCAGAGTTAACCACCCAAGGTTTGTTAACTTACCATTCAAAAAAAAAAAAATCTCCTTCCTACAAAAGAGCTATTTACAAATTTTCCAGAAATCTGAAGTAGAGTAAATTTACCAAATACTCACTGATGTATACTTTTACTGTTGTTTCTGACTGGATACAATACTCTCACTCTTTGCAGCAGATATCCCATGGTTCCCCTTTCCAGGGAAAAGTAGAAGAAAAAGAACACATCTGTGGACTATCAAAAATGTCAAATGACCTCAAAAACGCTTCTCCCTACAAGATGGCTTTAGATGTGGTTATGTAACGCTATAGATGAATTACAATTGTCCAGTTCACCCAGCAATGAATCAATAAAGAATATATACACACATGTATCATTATCTAATAACTTGTTCTGTCTAAAATGAACTGTCACATTAAATATAATATTGACTGTAAATTATATTATAATATGCTTAAAAAACTACGTCTAATACGTCCATAATTGTAGAACGCAACCTTTCTACCTCCCCTTAAAATTTCCAAATTACCAACAATACTGAGAACCTCAGTATCCTCCGGCCCAGCAGATAATGTAAAGTGTGTAACTATTGTTTTTCAAATGTACAGTATTATAAGTCTTGTGCAAAAATAATAGCCTACCAAATGAGCTATGTATTTAGGAAAATAAAGAATGAAAAAGGAATGGTTTCCATCCTCTGACTATATTTTCTACCTTTACCCAAAAAGGAGCTCTGACATGCATGTAGACATTATATGCTTATTTCTTTGGGAGTTCAACCCTAATGTTCTGACTGGAGACATTTCTTTTGTATGTACATTACTTTTTTGGCAAACAAAAGCACATATTTTTTTATGCAAATCCCATACAACATATAAAAGATTTTTTTTGATCGATAGAGATAGAAAAGAAGAAAAAGGTATTTGAAGAAAAAAATCAAACTGTTGATTTCGCAATAATGACGAAGCCAAAAAGAGAAGAGTTAACTGCAATGTTAGTATGATCCAGCAAGACGTAATCCTTCACCCAATCCTTCCCCTGAGTGAGTAAAGGATGCTTACAAGGCAAAACCGTCTAAAAGATAAGGTGAGAGAAAACAACACTGCTGGTCTGACATATCAGCAATGACATAGTGGGAGAGCTCAGTCCAGTTTTCCACTGTGGGAAGTTGTTCAAACTTGGACAGTACTCTCTATATTTAACACATCTTGAGAGTTTTTAATCTCTACTACTTGAGGACCAGCACTCACCATGAAGCACAGGATGGTGGTGATGTACATGGAGATCGGCTGCTTCGTGTCCTGCCTGTTTGGCTGGATCCTGGTGTGTTCCACCCTTCCCACAGAGTACTGGACTTTCTCTGAGGTGAGCGATGTCGTGCTGACGACCATCAACTTCTACTCCAACCTGTGGAAGGACTGCGTCTCAGACACCACGGGGGTGTCCGACTGCAAGGAGTACCCTTCCATGATTGCCCTTCCTGGTAGGATACTCCGAAAACTTCAAAATATCACAACCTTACTTTCATTTTTTATCAAGCTTAAAAAAAGCTTGAAAAGATTTAGGGACTGTAAAAGTATTACTGGGGTGGGAGAGGGGCTGAATATTTATATATATATATATATATATATATATATATATATATATATATATATATACACACAGTATATTTTTTCCTTTGGACCCTTCCCTTGACTTAGGAAAAAAAAATTTCCTCCATTCTATTATTTCAAATTAATGTATATTAACAATTTGCATACAGTCCCTTAATGGATTTTGCTCCATTGAAAGGTTTTGCAGTGACAACCATTTTCTGTTTAGCTCACACTGCAGTAATAAATAGATATTTCTTTAGGTAAGGTGCTTTAAATGCACTAATGGTACATTTATTACTCATATGGTTCATTTATTTGAAAAACTTTTAAGCAACATTTCTGTTTCACCGGTTTTCTTTCAGCGTTCCTACACGCCACCAGAGCGCTCGCTGTCTGCGCCGTTATCACTGGTTTCTTCGGAGGCGTCCTCACACTCATAGGGATGAAATGCACTAAAATAGGCGGATCAGAGATTGCCAATGCGAGGGTGACCTTTGCAGGCAGTATAACCTACCTGGTTTCAGGTAAAAAAATATTTCTGTTGTTTTTGAGTTAAATTAAACTTGAAAATTATGCACTCAGGATGTTTAAAGTTATATATTTTGTGATAGGATTCTGTGGTATGATCACCTACTCATGGTGGGCCAACAAAGTCATAACAGAATTCTTGGATACAAATTTCCTACCACAGAAGTGAGTACTATGAAGGAGTATGTTTATTATTACAAGTTCCCTGGAAGTGATATTTAAAAATAGGGATTAAAAAAAAGGGTGCAGAAATACTAACCATAACTCTTCGAAATACCTCAATACTTGCTGTTCAGATTTGAACTTGGAGCTGCAATTTTCGTTGGCTTGGGTGGCTCCATGCTTCTCCTCTCTGGAGGGACAGCGCTGTCTTACCTCTCTGGAAAAGATCTAAAATCAAGGTAAATACAAGACCTCTATATTTCACTTAAATTGTTGTATTGTCTCTGTAATCTTTATTTATGACCATGACTAGCTGTGTTGTTTACCATATCAAAGCCAAACAAAATTATTTTGTTTTTAAATGAGTAGAAACATTGAGATGAATAACTTCACCATGTATTTCCTGTTTCAGTAATGTCAACAGTTCTGCAGAAAGCTCACGTAGAGCAGCCACTTATGCCTCTGCCCGGACCAGACGGACCTACATGCTGCCGGCCTCGGCGTCCAGAGTGACCCTGGTGCCTCCGATATTTAATGAAGGCAGGAAGAGCCAAGCAAGCATAGCACCCAGTGCAACAAGGAAAGCCAGCGTCACCTTCAACAGGGACAGCTTCGTCTGAACCAAAGGGGACTTCTGAGCTAGTAAAGTTACTTTAAAGATTTAAAAAAAATCTACTCTACGACTGGTATCAATCTTCTAATCAAACTCATGGCAAGAAAGCACATAAGTTATGCACGACTGGAAATATAAATTCTGTTACTAAAGCAAAGCTAAGTAATCCAGATCCTGCAATAAGGCTGTATTGTTTTTAAAAACTTTGTATTTATGGCTGTTTTCGTCCTTCATCAGGCAGCACTTTTGATTCTTTCTTATCTATCTGTCGGCTTTGTTCTTTTGAAACAGACTGAAAGGTTCAATACAAAGCAGAATCATTGCTCCTAATGCACTCTCTTCCAGCTAGGTGGCAACACTGCATGTAATATGAATTAGTATTGGTTTACAAATCTGTTCAAAATGAAAAGTTCTCCATGGTTGTGTCTTAGGTTGTTTCCTTGTAGCCATTATTGATCATTCTCGTGACTTCGAGATCACCAGAGATACTATGAATACAAAACAATATTACCATCTTTTTTTTTTTTGTTAAAACTTTTAATATTAATTCAGCGTCCCTATGTTTCCTTTCCTTTGTTTTCTGTCAATTTTCACATAGAGTTGTTCTGCACCTGAACTTCTTCTGAGTCGCCAGAAGATGGCACTCAAAATCAGACAATCCAACAAATGACAATGATGCTTTGTATACTTAATATCTATGGTGATCTATTAGTCACATTAGTGATCACTGGTCAACCTCAGATTTAATCCTGATAAAGGTTAGACAGCTGAAAATGTTTGGGAAACAGAGCATGGAATGATGGGTGATCAATGATATTTAAGGAAGCCAACGCTGCAGGACGCTGACACAGCTGTCACTTCTCATTCAAAAACAGTTTTACAAATGAGCTTTGTGGCAGAGTCAGGCAGCCAGAATGAAGCACTGACATTGAGGAATTTTTTGTCTGCTGTTCCACAACGAGACAGTTACTTTTAATTGACTGTGTCACACGTGTAGGTTGGTTGGCAGTGGTGGAGAAAGTATTCAAATGATTTACTGACGTAAAACCACAAACCACACTATAAAAAAGAATGCCCGTCAGCATTTTATTGTAACATTTTTGTACTTTAATGTTGTATTTGGTCGAGGTGAAGCTAATTTTAACTACTTCATGTACTGTTACTGTTTTTTTACTCTAACCTTGCTTTAAACAATAACTGCTTGTTTTGTTTTTATTTGTATGTAAAGCATATTTGAGGACTTTGAATAGTGCTATAGAAGTCACCTCTTAAGGAGGGGGAGGGGCATCATCTGAAGCTGCTGGGACACCATCTTCTCTGGCAACACAAATGGACTACATCTTAGCAGTCATGTGACTTCATGCCATGAGATAATGTGACTGCCTTGTGTACTAAGGCCAGAGTTACTTCTTGTGCACACTAAACAACTGATGAAGGTGTTTGGATGAACAGTGAAACGTCGGATTTTATATTTTTTAATCCAGTGTTTTTAAAACTAAAGCTTTCTTGAAACTACAATTACCTGGATGCATAAATTAATCTCCATAGACATATATAAGTCTTATTTATCATTATTATTAAAATCAGAAAAGTAACTAGTCACCGCCTTTACATTACAATCCTTTAGCCATGATCCCGAAACAATGACACTGGAGGGAAGGACCAAAACATGAATGATTCTATGTCATTGTTATAAACTCTGCACCCTGTTTGTTAAGGAATTGTTTTCTGGCTAAAATTCTGTATAGCGATTTAACTTCAAATGCTTACATATGGCTATCTATTTGTTTCATATAGCATTTCATATATTGAATGGCCTTTCAAAGATATTATTATTCTTCTGAAAAACAAAACAGGTGCATTTCTTAATTATTTTTTTTCTTTTAACATCAAATATCATTTTTGACATGAGGTCTGCAGAGCATTAGCTAACACGGACCTAATGTTAAAAATGATGTGATAAGAAGTCTTGCATGACTGGAAATGTGAATTATCATAATAAACCAAAGTGTGAAGACAATGATAATGTGACAAATTCGTAATAAATCAGTTTTGGTTATTCTGCTTGTTGGAGAAAGAAAAATGACATGTGCCCAGATTGTTTCATGTAAAAATTTAGTTCAAGTATGTATTCCACAAAGAAATCTTTTATTGCTTGTATAAATAGTTGCTATACAAAATCCCATCTCATTGCTTCATTTAACACATGAAGGCATTATAAAATTTGATGTACAAAATTTTACACAAACCACATACACCATCTCATTTGGAGTGTGGGTTATAATTCAGTGAATATACCAAATGAAAAAAAGAATATTTAGAGTTAAACACTGAAAATAGTATAATCTAAGGCAAGCAAAGAATTGGCACAAGGCATTAGGTGAGACGGATCGACCGAAGCTGTAATCTAATTTATCTTTAACACATTTATTAGATGGTCTTCTTTTCTATACAAATGTCTGAATCCAAAGTCGCTTTGTTAAGTATTGCTCTCTCGATCATAGCTTCCCTATAATAACAGTATGAAATATGGCTATTTGGCATGGACTGTAGGTGTCAGAAGAGTTGACTGAGGTCTTTTGTGTCTGTGCTTTGCGTAGAGCTACATCACCTGATCAACTGTAGTGTTTATTGTTATTTATTGCTAATGTCCTCGGAGTCGCTGATGTCACTGAGGGAGCACAGGCTGCTCTTTAGGGTGCTTCCTGTTCCTGCTTCAGTCAGACCTGCCGGCACAACACAGACAGCCGTGTTTACTCTACTGCTTTACAGACAGGACAAGTCTAAAATAATCACTGCAACTTATTATAAAACCACATCTATATGTAATGTAATTTTATTTAAACAGGGACAATGCACAGTTAAACAATAACCTTGTATAAGAACAAGGAGAGACGCATTGTACCAGGTTGTGGCACAATTGTTATTTTCCACCCGTAGT
Source organism: Perca fluviatilis (assembly GCF_010015445.1). Classification (NCBI taxonomy): domain Eukaryota; kingdom Metazoa; phylum Chordata; class Actinopteri; order Perciformes; family Percidae; genus Perca; species Perca fluviatilis. The sequence continues at coordinate 5,108,091 of NC_053135.1, read as the reverse complement.
CCCTGGGCAGGTAGGGAAATCAATAAATATTCAATGCAAGTGGAGTACAAAACATCTGAACATACAATTTTACAAACACATTCCTAAAACCAGTCTATCCCCACCCCTTCCCAACAAGGTTATGCCATCAAAATCCTAAAGGTTTGAGGATTTGTACATGTAATAAAGGTGTGTCGGGAGAGTATTGCACTGATATTTCTGGAACTGACCTGATTTGGGACCCCTTCCTGTGGAGGTTCCCCAGACACTGGTGCTGGGTGAGTCCAGGCTCTTCCTCATTGGTCCAGAGCCCTGAGCTGGTTTCGACGTCTCCGGTTTGTCCTCTAAGGAGGAGACCACCCACTCACTGCTCTCCTCTAGATCTGTGTACTGTCACCACATACAGAAACATTACTCAAACATTTAACCATGCAGTACGACCTGCACGAGGCCGACGCTGCTTTCCACTACATAATGATATCAAATGAGCTAGCAGCTTTGTACACTGAAGTTATGCACTGAGGTTCCATCATAGAGTGAATCTCACCGTGAGTTCCTGAACCTCGTCCATCCTCTCTGGTAAGATGCTGACGCCCCCTGCTGGTTTCTTTATCGCTCTCTCTGCAAACTGCTTCTCCATTTTTCTGGCCATGTCACTGATTTTGTTCTCTAGGAGAAACAGACAATTCATTAAATAATAAACGGTGCCTGGAAGGAATGAAGTGCAACATAAATTACCAGCATTCTTCAGAAGACACCTATTTTACATTTACATATCTGACTATCAGAATAAAAAAATTATAAATTAGGTTTATATCCAAGCCTTCATATCTTCCAGGGACCTGGATGTGGATTCTGGTGTTGTTAACCTCGAGGTCATTTAGTGTTTTTTCCAATATAAACCATAGTTTAGATCACACGCTGACATACGTTTAACCTTGTTTTGCCACCTTTCTATGAAATTAGATTCTAACCTCTGTTTGCAGCAGATGACACTGTTGCGTGAGCCTGTGATGAGACAAACCACAGACATCTATAACATCTGCTTAACCTGCAAGACCCATGGTAGGAGTGGGCGCTATTGCCTTAAAACAACATAATAATATTGCAGGGTAGTCGTTTTGCTCTGACAACATTTATGATTTGATAAAATACTGAAAAAGACTACATTTACTTCCATTATAGACAAAGTTTGCGGTTTGATTCAAATTTAAATAAGACAGTGCCCTGCTCTCCTGCGATTTCGGGCATACTTAGTTACTCAATTTAATGAAATAAGTTGGTTGTGTTTGTTGATGTTTTAAAAGTCTTTTCACTGAAAACAGCTGGACATTATGCTACGAGAACCAAAACAGTAAAGTTGTCGACTGGACAGCTAAACAAGAAGCTGAAACTCACTATGAAGCTCCGTAAAGCCGAGGGGAGCTGCAGATTCAGGTGATAACAGCAGTAACCCCTTTCACATTGTCTCACTTTGTTCCATTATCATTTCATTCATTAATAAAAACATTGATTATAGGAATGTTGCTGGCCAGATTCTGGCAAATATCAAACAGGAGAATTAATTGAACTCTTACCTATGCCAAAGTTTCTCTTATCCACGTTGCCGTTCTGGTCTTTGTAAGTCTGGAGACGCTTTGGGTCGATCTCCTGCAGCTCGCTGACCTCGGACCACTCCTCGTCATCACTCTCCATCGTTGTGACTGTAGTCCTGGTCACACCGCCGACTGGCCCCCTGGCCTGCTGGGGGTTGGAGGAGAACGAGTGGCTGGCTGGAGCCGGCCTAGCCTGGACCGGACTGGCTTTGCTTGCTCTGATTTGGACCTGGTTTAGTCTGGGCTGTGGTGATTTGCCCCTGTGGTGTCTTTGGCGCTCCATGTCTGTGTCCTCTTCTTCAGATTCTTCATCTGAACTGAAAGGAGGGGTCCTCAAGAATCACAGAAACAGCTTTTTTACTAATTACTCAATATTTATTTTTCTTAAAGCTATATAAAATATTAACTATTTAAGATTTAATTTGTAACAAGCACACGACAACAAATGTTATCTATACACTTTTATTATATTATATTATATATATATATATATATATATATATATATATATATATATATATATATATTTTATTTACAAAAAAGGCCTTATTTTTTACTCTCCAGCAAACTGTTGCACCAGCATCACACAGGATTGATTCTAAGTTTGAGTGTTAACAATAACTAGCTAGTTTCACACTAAACTCACCACATTGTTGCTCATACTAAGTCGACTTCAATCAAAACATTGTTGCAGAGCTGCATGACATATGAATATAGTCACTTCATATGTTGCATAATAAGTCTCTGGAATATTTCCATCTTGGCAAAAGCATTTTGCTGAAGTCAACACCTTAACAAATCCAACGGTTACTGTACAGCATAATACTGAGTGTGCATGTCAGCGTCATTTTAAATAAAAAGGAATGTAGTCTGTGCTCCTGCTGTAAATATCAAAAAGCTCTATCTTAACTTGTTTCTAACTTGTTTGGTGCAACCTCAGATGCAGCTGCTTCTCTTATCCACTTTGTTGCAACGCTGCCAAATACAAAAATGGTTTTGGGTGATTGTGTTAAGATTTTGGTTGCATTTATATCTTTAGTATATGTCAGGGCTTCTCAAAGTCCAGGCAAAGGACAATACCATATGAGGTGTAACATTTTCCATATTAAGATTATTTTTCTATTGATCAATAAGTTGTTAGTGACGTTGAATATACAGTTGTAGTGTAACCGAACGTAGTACGGATCACAGATTCCAGGGTTTGGCACGCATGTGAAGTGGGATAATTGCAAAGTTTAACCTTCATGATTAGCGTGAAATATTTGAAATATACTGCCGCTGCTACGTGACCAGGGCGCAGCAGAGCTGCCTCTTCAGCTTGTTCAAGTCCCAGTGAGTCAGGACAATGCCGATAAAGCAGTGGCAAGTGTGGTTACAGTTTTCAAAAACGTTCGCAGCAATATAAAATCGCGGGCCGAAAACAGTGGCAGTGTGGAAACACTTCCTCTAAGACACGCACAACAGCGTTCTCTATGCCCTGGTGACAGACTGACAGGCTGGAGGTTATAGGGACGGGTTTGGGAGGGGAATGGGAGATAAGGAGGGGATTTATTTTGTGTGGTGTGTAAAATGTTGTAATGTAAATAGGAATAATAGGTTTGGACGTTTTTACAACTGAAATACATTTTTTGTTATAACTGAATGAGTAGGCTACCTAAAAAAGGTACCAATGGGTAGCAGTACCAAATTCTAGGTACTGGTATCGGTACAAAAGTTGAACAGGAAAACAGAGTACTCAACTTGAATGCATGTTGCTTAAAAGCTATAAGTGAGTTGATTAAATGTTATTTTGTAATTGCCAATTGTTCCGGACCTTGAATAAAAATCAGATGTGGACCTTTGAGTAATAAGTTTGAGAGCCCCTTGTATATGTAATGTATTCTCATTCAATCCTTATAATTTGATTATCAGGACACATGTTAACACCAATGAGACATTTATAGAGAACGACAATAAACCACTTCATTTTATACAAAGTTTGTTCTTTACTTGGATGCGAAGGTCCTCAGAGCAGCCTTGGGTGTAGATGTCTTGGGTTGGGTGGTGTCCTTGATCCTTGGTGCCGGCTGGGGGGTCTTGGGCTGTTTGACTGCAGGTCCAGACACCACCTGGGTCGCTCTGGAGGGTAGGCTACTGGATCGAGGGCGGATCTGCAACACTGCACGCAGAAAAAAACAGATAATATAAACACAATTAGCAGATCAGTCACTGACTGTGTCAGAGCTTAAATCAGCTAATGTGGCGGCTAACAAGCTTTCCCAGATTAGACGCATAGTGTTGGATGCACATGCGGTCAGAACCAATTACAAGCCGCTAATGCAAAAGTGGATGACAACAAGCTAGCACAAAGTAGTGCATACAGTGTGGTTATTATTGGCCTGTGGGCAGAGTAAGAACTAAGCGAGACGATCTCATGTGCTAAGAGGCTTTTTGATGACTCACCTTGAACCGATTGTCTGGATCTGGCCTGTGACTCAGGAGCAGGGTCGCTGCCTCTCCTCTGACCACCCAGCTTCTGCTCCACAGTGCTGGCTATCTCCTCCCGATGGCGCCAGTACTCAGGCATCCCCTTTGCAATGCTCTGCCGCTTCGAATGCACCCTGGCCAGGATGGAGGCGAGCTCTTTGTCCTTCAGACCACTCTGATCCTGAGGAGAGGTAGAGGACATTATGAGCAAAAGTTACAAAACCGGTTCAGTAAAAGAACATTTAAGAGTATTTTCTTTCTGTATGTTGTACAATGGTTCAAATATGCACAAGGTATATCAGTGTTTTTTGTTTTTTTAACGCCATTTAAACACACACACACACACACACACACACACACACACACACACACACACACACACACACACACACACACACACACACACACACACACACACACACACACACACACACACACACACACACACACACACACACACACACACACGATCATCCCCCCGTGCACTCAGCGTCTGTCTCCATGAAAACACTGTCTATGGAGGAGACGGCTGGCAAAATTCACAAATTCACGAAAGGTTGGCATATCATGAACACCTTTACACAATCACACCTTAAAAAGTGCTATAAACATAATTTATATTCTGAATACAATGTTGTCAGTGTGTTAATGTTGGAGTCCCGACCCGACTCTTAGCAAACAAGCAATTGTGCCTGCTTTAGAAAGTTAACTAGTCGCAAGTTTGCGGTAAAATGCAGTTGGGTTGTGACGTCAAAACACTATTATGTAGCAGCTGTGAATCAAATAAAGTTATTATAAATAATGTTATGTCGTTTTTTTACTCTTACACTGAATGTTTGCTGCTTCAATCCAGATGAGTATTGAAAAGTATTTTCCGCGACTGAAAAAGGCACGTGTTGAGGATGAGGACCAGCCTGAACCGGAGGTATCAGTCTGAAACAGAGCTCAACAGTCCGACCAGTGTAATCACTTATGTTATCAATTTGTTTACAATATTTTCAGGCTTCAACCAGTGCTGCTCAAGCAGAAAGAGATAGATTTGTTAGGCATTAAAGAAAAAGCAGGAGAGGAGGACAGCATCCAACAGCGTGTCCTCCTCAGTTTTTGATACTTGATTGTTACGAAAATAAGTATTCCCCACCTGCCCGCCCACCACAAATTGCTTTCTAATCTGTGGTAAACACTGTATATTTTTGATGCATGTAGTGGGGCGTTAAAAGGGAGCGGAAGGGCTCGGGCTCGGACTCGAGTTGGGCGGTCAAAACGCTCCGCTCGGATGCTCCCGGTGTGGTATGACGCATGGCGGCTGACGGAACAAAACTGGAATGTGGCGCATCTGCGCCTGATGGAATTTTGGGGTTAGGATTCCTGAACCTAGCTTGAAAGTGTGAACTTACAGGCTTGACTCCCAGGTTCTCCAGCTTCTCAATAACAGCCTGCTCAAGATCTGGCCGCATCTCTTTCTTGATGTTGGGGTTCCTTTTTAGAGCACTGGTGGTCATCCTGTGCTTCTTCTCTGGTACAGGCTCGGGCTTCTTCTCCACTGGCCTCCTCTCAGAGAAGCTGCTTGAGTCTGTAAAAGAAATCTCACGTAAATCAGCCATTTGTGGATAGTTAGGCTCCAATTACAGGCGGCAGAGGCATAAAGAAGAAAAAAAAAAGAGCATGCATTTGCCAACTTTCACAGCAAGCTCCATGCCAAGGGTTTGGGTGGATGGATGTGACTGCAGTGGGGCAGGCAGAAGAGGAGAATGCCTACAAGATGATGGATGGATGAAATGATCAGCATTGCTGACATGGCAGGCGTCAACGAATGTCAACAATCAGCTTGCTTTCCATAGTGTGGACAGAGATGACCTCAGTCCCGACACAGACTGATGCATCCATGCAGACAGCATGCAGTCGACCGGCTCCGTTGGTTTTATTTCCTGTTTTACCTTTCTCCTCCTCTGACAGCTCCTGTATAGGATCCAGCTTAGGAGCAGAGACTGGCTCCTCTAATTGGACAGCACATGAGGTCAATGGTCATTGAAAGTCAGGGAGTCAGAGAAAATATGTGTTAAAAAGAGAGGAGGGGAACTAATGTGGTAACAGCACTGCTTTATTCAGTTTGCTATCTGAAATGTAAATCCTTCATGCATGAAAGCACATGCTCAGCCTCTGTGGGGGTGACAATGTTTTTATATTCTTATTTCCTTATGACAGCTGGCCTTTTACTAACTTACCAAGTACAACTCTTTTTGGTTTAGGCTCTGGAGCTGGTGCACTGGCAATGACTGAAAAACAGAGAATGCAATGAATGTGTTAATACACGCAGCTTCCTTCAGTGAAAAACGTTGTTGATGAAAACATAACAGAAGGAAAATCCATACCTGGTACTTCCACTATTTTGGTGGGTGGATTTAAGGAAATATTCCTTATCTGGTGAAAGAAAAATGAGGACTTGTTATATCTGGTCATTTAACCTCTAACAAACTCCTTTCACCATTCCCTGCATTCGTGTGGAAAACTACCCTTGCTGTGTTGCACCAGGAAATCAGATTGCGGTTCATGGCATGACTGACTTATTTATTAAAACAAAGCAAGTTTTGTTGTATTTCTGTATTTTTCAAAGCGTGTCTGCTGCCCCCAGAATTCTGGAACCTGTAGTTTTAAACCACACTTGTTGTTACCACTAGTAACCATGGGGAAATATGGAACTATTCCAGGAAAAGCATCAGCTTCCTGTGCACCATGGTTCCTGTCAAATGTACAGTATCATCATGTCTCAATACAACACAATCTGAGCCCATGAAGCAAATACAGGATATCCTCAACAAGGGCTGACCCTCCGCCTCACTTCCTCTCCAGACATAATCACACTGGGCGGTGATGGCTGTGTGAGTGGGAGTCAGTGCTAACCTGCTCCCTCTGAGCCCGGATGGTTTGCTCCTTCTCCTGCAGCCTCCTGCTCATCTCCTGCTGCAGCCTGTGGCTGCTCTCCTGGTGCTCCGACACAGACAACTGCATTCTGCTCAACTCGTTCAGCAACTGGAAGATAACAGGAAGAAGATGCATTTTCCAGCTTCCAACACATTTCTAACTAAACCTTGTTAAATATTTCCCTTATAGAGTACTAGTTTTAATGTTACTGATACCAGTATCGGAAAAGCCTCCGATACTGCCTAAAATGCTGGTATCGGTATCGTACGTAATTTAGCCTAGAAGAAAAAGTACTTTAAAAAGTAGTTTATGTTCTTTTTACGTTATGACTGACTGTCAAACTGGATCATAAAAGAAAGTTCTATACAACAAAGCCGTACAACAAAGATAGAAATCATATCACGTCCATACAGGGATAGTAGTATACAGCTGTTAAAACATAATACAATATACTGTATGACACCATGGTATCGGGTCAGTACTTGTATCGGAAAGCAAAAAATTGTATCAGAACAATCTCTAAAAACATACCTGATTCTTTTCAGACTCGTGTTGGGCCTTTATTTCCTGCAGCCTGGATCCCCACTTTTTGTCCTAGGAGAGAACATTTTTTGTACTTAATACTTAAAATAACTTAATTCACTTTTAGGTTTGAAAACAGTATCTCCCCTCTACACTAACCTGTTTCTTCATTTGATGTTCCAGCTTTTGCATGGCTTGTATCTGCATTTCTTTGTAGTTGTCCAGATCTCTCTCGGGCTGCGACTGAACAGGGCTGGCTGGTTTTTCATGCCTGGCTGTCTGATTCTGATTTGCTTCCTATAAATAAAAATACATGTGAAATAGTTCAAAAAAGAGGTATGGATAGAAGATATCCCAAAGACCAAATGAATATGAAATATAATTAAAGAAGCTGCTAATGGGATTATCCAAGTATCATTTGCATACATTGAGAGCTTGAACATTTCGGGTGTAAAGAAACTCCATCTCCCTACGCATGCCATCCCTGCTGTCTTCTATCTTTCTGTCCATGCGTGCCATCTCCTCAGCCTTAAAACGGTCCAATTCTCTCAGCAGGTCCCTGTGCATGGACTGCTGCTCTTTTTCCTGGAATCACAACAAAATACAAAAGATTTTCTATTTACAAACCCACAAACGATTGGTATAAAAGTAGAAACTTAAATATTATTTTTTATTTTTAGGGTTACTCAAAATCAGGTGTGTAACCAACAGCCCAAAGATATTTAGTTTACCATCATATATGACAAAAGATATAACAACTAATCAATTCACTATCATTCGTTTCAGCTCTGTCACAATGGTCTGATTTTCCTACCTGAGCTGTTTTGGCTTGCAAGTCCTGTTGCTGCTGAACAATCTGCTCCTTCAGACCGTTGATCTCCAATTTAAGGCTTTCAATCTGAGATTTCTTCTCACTGTCTGACCGCATCTCTGGAATAATGTAAGAAAAAAAAAATACGCAGGAACCCGCAAATCATTAGTCAGGACCCGTCAGTCCAGTCGACTGAGATTCTTCAAGTTGAGCAGTCTTTTTGTCAGTCAGAGTGCAGCTAATGTACTCCTCTGTGCATTTCTGTGCCGACATGTAGCTGCAAAGTGAGCATGCTCTCCATTTCCCTAAATGAAAACAAAATTGTGAATTTACAGCTCACAGCAACTTCATACGATATTGTCTCAGATTTTTGTTTCTAGTGTCTAGGTTATTGAGTTGCCTCTTAATGAAATGCTCAGAGTTCATTTAAGCTGGGCTATTATTGTGAAGGGTACAAACAGAAGAAGTGAAGCTTTGCACTCTTGTTGTCAAATATGGGACGCATTAGCTAGGAGGGATAACGTTGAACCCCTGGCAGGAAAATCTGGCAGTTCAATAAAGCGTTGCTGAAAAAAAGGAAGGAATAGTTGAATATTCATATTGAACAGCCAAATCCAATTCGACTGGCAAAATTCTGAGTTAGGTACAGCCATTGTTCAAAATTAACTTTTTAATTTACCAGCCAAATGGCAAGTGACTGTTCAAATTTTACCAGCCACTCAATAGATTACCATTGTTTTTTGGCTGGTGAGTGATAAAAATCTACCAGCCACTTGCACATTTTACCAGCATTTGGCTGGTAGGCGTGCTTATTTTGGACCCTGGGTACAGCCTTACAAGACTCCATCCTTAAATGCTGTAATGTGTCTTCCGAGTAAGTGATTTATCTGACTCCTACCTAGAGCTGGGCAATATATCGATATTATATCGATATCGTGATAGGATACTAGATATCGTCTTAGATTTTGGATATCGTAATATTGTATTATGGCATAAGTGTTGTCTTTTCCTGGTTTTAAAGGCTGCATTACAGTAAAGTGATGTCATTTTCTGAACTTACCCGATTGTTGTAACTGTTGTATTATTTGCCTTTACCCACTTAATCATTATATCCACATTACTGATGATTATTTATCAAAAATCTCATTGTGTAAATATGTTGTGAAAGCAACAATAGTCAACACTACAATATCGTTGCGGTATCGATATTGAGGTATTTGGTCAAAAATATTGTGATATTTGATTTTCTCCATATTGCCCAGCCCTACGCCTACCTTTAGTGTAGTATTATCACTCACTCTCTCCCTGTCCTTCTTCTAAACTGCTCAGCAAACCTTCGTGACTGGCTGACTTACCAATCTCATACTCGTCAGGGTGGCGGCGCTGCATGTGATTCTGGAGAAACGAGGAATTGAGGAAGGATTTATCACAATGTGGACACTAAAAGAAACAAACACAATACAGGCATTATTATATCGACGTGTGCATTTTTTGAAAATGAGAGTAAATCTCAAGCAACAAACACTGGGTTAACACTGAAAGGACAGTTTAGATGAAGTATCAGTGAGATGTTGGTCTGAATTTGATGGTGAGACGACATTTTCAGTAACATGTTTAACATTGCTCTTCGGACTTCAACAACTGAATGAAAACACATTCAAATAGACAAAACACAAGCAGATGAAGAAAACATCCCCAACTCAACAACACATGCACAGCATTTAGAAAAAAAAACACTGCCGAGAAATAAAACACAGGCACATTGAGAAACACAATGATCAGTTTGACAACACATAAGCAGCATAACAATATTTGCTGCAAATATAGAAAAAGAAAACAAGAACAGAAATTATGATGTTGTGTTTATTTGCTAATTGTTTCTGTATTTGGTTGTGTTTTATATAGTTGCATTTTGTTATGCTGCAAATGAGAACTGTATTATTCAATGGATACTACTGTTCAAGTCACAGTGAGTCAGCGGAGTTAGGCTGCAATTAACACTTATTTCTATGATCTATTAATGTGCAGATTTTCTTAATTATTCGATTGATCGTATGGTCTTTAAAAACATCACAAACATCCATCATAGTTCCAATGAAAACTTCAAAACTTCACTTTAATGACAGACAAGGAAAGGCCGCAAATCTTCACGTTAGAGGAGATTGAACGGTTTATCAATTATCTTCAAAGTAGTTGCTGTTTTTTTCGTCTGACAATCAACTAATTGTTTCGGCTCTACTATGAAGCACACTGCCTTTTTTATTTTTGTGTCTGAATTTTCAGTGTGAAACGTATGCACTATATATGTAACAAAAAAGTAGTGTCTATAGTAACAATCCCACAATGCAATGCGTCACATTTTATAGTCCAAAATCTCGTAAACTACTGGGTGCCTATTATATAGGGAGTAGTAAATGAGGTTTCAGACAAAGCCCAGTTTGACGCTGAGATTACGCTCCAAACAGGAGCGTCCGCTGAGTTCAGGCATGTCATTTTCAAACAGACAGATAGCGCGAGTGATGTTGATTTGCTCCCTGCAGCAGGCGTCACTACATTTCAGCTCACTAACACTTAACAACTAGACTAGATGATGTCTATGCCACACACACACACACACACACACACACACACACACACACACACACACACACACACACACACACACACACACACACACACACACACACACACACACACACACACACACACGCTACATTTAACTCTGCCGCTCATCGTGCCTGTGACTTCATTCGATGTTAAACCTGCTGCAACTGATATCTTGTCACAACATACGGCTGCCAAGATTCAAAGGCTGCCACATGACACGGAGAAGCAGTGTGCCGCTACAATGAATACGTCTGTAAGTGATGCAATTAAATTAAAGGGTTTGGAATAACTGTGAAAATAGCGAGCGGAATTAAGTTAGTCTTCAAGTGAGAGCCCTGTGTGTGTGTGTGTGTGTGTGTGTGTGTGTGTGTGTGTGTGTGTGTGTGTGTGTGTGTGTGTTTGTGTTTGTGTTTGTGTGTGTGTGTGTATTTGGTAGAAACGTGGAGCCATGGCAAGCAACAAATGCCAAAAGGTCCTCAAAGGACACAAACCTCTCTATCAATTATTGAGCCAACCTCTGTTAGCTGAGCTTCTGGCGCACACCTAGCAACCACGCGCTGTCATGACACACTATATACTGTTGCCTTGGCAACCGCTTGGTTAGGTCAGCTGCAGCTATAGTGTACACTTGAAGAACAGAGGCAGATTTTGGATTTGGGGTATAAATAACCTAAAAGGTAAGCGAGCTACCTAACAGAGACAATATTTACAGGCAGAGGGATCCAACAGATATGTATGTAAAACACGCACGTCTTCAGCAATACTAAAGAGGACAAAATGCTCTACAAGGACATATGAGGGTGGGGGAAGTGGGAGTCAGCCGGTCATCTTGATGACTGCCGTTGTCACCCTTTTGTAAGTGGATTGAAAAAACGTATTGCTGCCAATGAGACCATCTGTTCTGCAGCTAAATCCTATTCTTCCAGTCTCAAAACAGAGCTTATTAGAACCATACCAAAACAAGGCTGCCACAGCACATTTTGTACAGTGCATAACAACCATTTTAGGACCAATATATTGCCAGGCTCTGATACAAGCCTTCAACCAATTTCCTTTTTTTCCTCCAAACCCTGGTGTGAAATGCACAATGCCGGAGCTGTGAATAGATCTTTGGAACAATGACAGTGTTGGGGCCCCTAAGGAGGAGGAGGAGGGAAGGGGGGGTGATGAAGCTAGCTGTCGGCTTGCCAAACATATGTGAGACGCAAATGGTAACAGATACCCACAGAGTGTGAGTGTTTAGTGTGTCAGCGGTACCTTGTGGCTGCTGCTGATTCGTGGCGTGAGCATGGACTGCTGGGTGCGGATAACCCTCCTCCTCTGCTTGAGCTCGGCGGTCAGCGTCTTCACCTTCTCATCCTGCTTCTTCTGCTGGGCCAGCAGCTGCTCGCGGTCCCTGTCAGCGGCCGCCAACCGCTCCTCCACTGCACGCAGGTTGAGGGTGAGAAATTCCTGGCAGTGGAGGAGCCACTCCACTGTGAGCTGGGCCAGCTGCAAGAGCTTGACCAGAGCTGGGTCCACAGGGCACTGGCACCGCTGACATCGCTCCCCGTCCAAGCTGCAGAACGTAACACTGCTGATGTGCTCCTGCAGGGCGTCCACATCCAGCTGGCTCACCACCAGGTCTATGTCCACGGCGTTAATTCGCCGCCAGTCCACGCTCTCCCTGCGCGGGCGGAACTTGAAAGGAAGGATGGTGGGGGCTCCGCTGGACGGAGTCATGCTGGATGAAGGTACAGAGTGCTGGCTGAGTGGGGAATTCAGGAGGGACGGGACCCCTGCTGATGAGTGGGTCCCCTGGGTGTCACTGGTGTAGGGGTAGTATGCTCCGTTGTGAAATGGCTGAAACAAAGACCAAAGAGATGTCTTAAATCCGCATTTACAACAATACACATTTAGCATAAATTATACACGTTACACAATCACAGGAAGAGAGAGAGAGAGAGAGAAAAAAGACAGCCAGCAGCAGCATCTGCTTTGAGGTAAAACAACAGAGCACAGATTCCACCACTGTCAATGCAATCTCCATCTACCTATTTATTATGCTGTCGCTGTCCTGATGCAGCTGCGCTCTCCTTACCATCTTCGACTGATTACGCCTTTACGGAGAGAAAGAAATCGAAGACCCGTTGTTCCCGGTTGTTCCTCTCCGGTTCCGCCCCCTTGCAGTCAGCTCAACGCTCAACGCGACAACGCCGAGGCTGGGCGTCCGCCACGTTACCATGGAGACAGAGACTAACGTCCCCGGGGAGAGAAATGTTATCAAAACACTGCATGCAATCAGCAAATGTTTCCCTACAATGTGTGGGAGATGGACTAGCTAGCTACGTCCTGTGGGAAACACAGCAATGCATGTTAAAGTCGAGCACTCTCCTTAGCTAAGCAAACCAATGAGACGCAACCTAATTTACCTGCAAATGAGCACGAGGAGGTTTAGCGAAAACGGTTTCCTTGCTAACAGCAAATCACGTTTCCGAAACAATCACTTCATGTTGGGGCAGGCTTTTTGTACCCTTGCTTGACCTAAACCTAAACAATGGCACACATGCTTGAACTTGTCTAAGCAACGGTTAAGATGTCGTTTTAGGTACTAAACATTTCACAAACTGTAAGTCAAGTAATGATAGTTCGCGCAACGTTTTTTTTCAAACCTCTAAACGTTAACGTTACTTGCGTGGCTAGCTAACGGACATTTTTTTAGTCAACGTGTTGGGCAAAACTTTAAAGTAACTACAACAGTATTATATATCACCAACAATTGTGAATTTTAAATGTTGTAAAATACTGCAGGACTTAATTAAAACAACTTACCGGAGGGTTTGTGTTACTAATTCACAGCCTTTGGACAAGTTTTCTTGCAACTGGACCCCAGGCGATTTCAGGGTGACGTAGCTGCTGGTCTCCACATTCCTAAATCCCTGCTTACAAAAAAGACCACCATAAAGCTAACTGCAATGACGAAATGAACTTCCGGTAATTACCTTTAAATTAAAACGTTGATGAATAACTGAAACAAAATTAAATAAACTACGTTTAAGGGACATCTTAGGGTAGGGTTATTTCCCTGGCAAATGACTGCAGATGAAAATGTGTCAATGAATCTGGCACATACAGATATGCAATGTTTCTAAAAAATACAATTTAATTTAGATCTGTAAATACCTCTTACAGCTTAGATCATAGCCAAAGGACAAAAATAAATGTTTTATGACATTTACACATGTTCTATTGGGCAACTAAATGCTTTGCTTTACCCTTTTTCAAATCAGTCTGTCATTTGACATTTTGCATAGGCTAAATGATATGTTTTGTATCAATAAATGATATATTTATGTGGTTCTTTCAAATAATGATAACGCCATCTATGCCATATGATACATCTATTTATATTCCCTTTTAAAATCTGTTTTTTAATCATGTTTGCTGCTAAAATGACAAAATTCCATCAGGGTAGGCTACAGTTTGATCTTTTTTTTTTTTTTTTTTTGCTGTGAAAATTTTCCAAATTTGAAGCACATTTACCATTCTGAAAAGGAAAAGTCAATTTCAATGTAATGCATGAAGCCTTACCAGGGCCGAACCATTACTTTGAGGGAAATGCTCCTCATTTCCGGTGGCATTGTGGAGACTTGACGGAGCTCGCAGTGAGGAGGGGGAAGGGAGAAACACGCTGGGCTTTGAAGTGGGGAGTCTGAATTCAAACAGGGATGAGGGAGTCGGGGTTGTAGACGGCCCCCACTTCACTTGACGGAAACCGATAAAACATGATTAAAACGTTGAAAGCAGAGTAGCCTTACATGTTTAGATACTGATTTAACCACCGATACAGCCCCAGTGATGTCCTAAGTGACGATTTCTGGAAAACTTTGCGACAGTAGGTGCGCTGGTCTTGTGTATAGGCCTCCCCCTTCTGGTCGAAATAACCTGCTGCTGGGAAATTGGTTGATGGAGGTTACTTTTTCCTTTATCACTCCTGTATAATCTAATAATAATAACATCGTTTGGTTTGATTTTGCTAACAAGCCCCAATACTACCAACCCCTGTGGTGACAGCACTGCTTTAACAATGGCAGAGGTGTGAGAGGGTCAGCCCTTTACTTATAAAAAAGAAAGAAAAAGTACGAAATCACAAGTACAAGTCCTGAATTCAAAATCATTCTTAAGCAAAAGCAAAAATACAGAGGTTTTATCAAATATTTTAATATTATAAAGATTCCCAACTTAAGGGTCTGGCCCCTCCAACGGGTCACAAGATAACCCTGTGGGGACATAATATGATGACATAGAAAGTTCTGTTTCACAAATGTATTTAATTAAAAACACTTTTATGTAGCCTAATGTTTACTTTTATATTGGATACTTTGACCTCTCTTAGGTCTCAAACAATTATTGTGATGCAACCATTTGAGAAGTTTAGAGGGGAATTGTCTCTTTGGTGGAACTGCTAACAACTCAGAGATATCTTAAACACGACAAGACATTGCTTTTTTTGTAAGGGGCCCAAGAAGGTTGGCAACCTTTGAAAAAAATGCATTGTACTTTTTAAGTTTTTATTATAAAAAGTACAATATTTCCATCCTTCCATTACTGTGGCAGCCACCCTAACATGTACATTATTTCACCAATGGAGGTCAGTAGAGATCTGATCAGAGCTCTTCAGCAGCTGTGGCTTTATTGTGAAGGAGTGATGGCGATTCCTCCCTCCTGCCTTCCCCTCTGTTTCAGAGGAAATGCTGCCTACTGCTGTGATGGAGAGCAGCTGCAGGAGGCGACACAGTCCCGGCTTTAATAGGGAGCAACGCTCAGCAGGGTGGATCCACACACACACTTGTCCATGCACGTACACTGCCTGTATTCACAGATCAGTCTTAAATTGTTCTTTGGATGTTTCTTTTTAAGCATAACATTAAAGAATGATTCACATTCAGGACAATGCAGGCGCTGGCTCAGCACTAAAACAAAGCGAGACAAAGTGTGAAGCTGGGTACAGAGCGTTGTTTTTTTAATCACACATGCTGTCAAGAAATAACCTGCTTTGGCACGTCCCAGCGTGTTGAACTCTCCATCAGAGTCCCACTGGAAGAGGTTGAATGTGTGCCATTTCCCCGGCCAGTCCCCAGACAGCTTCAGCCGAGTCCTGATAAATAGAGATTTTAATTCCTCTGGACAGGGCCTGTGACTGTCAGGATAGCCTGGGGCGGGCAGGAGAGGCTGTGTCCGGGTAAAGACAGGCAGCTCTCACCAGTGGCATCACAATGAGGCGGTGAAGTTCAGCTCTAGGACAAGATGCTGATGTTCTCCTTTCTGGACCCAAATCCTAGTTAGACTCTAGTTTTTGTTCTCCTTCCTAGATGCTCCTACACTCACTGTAGCCTCAAGGCCAGAGTTATGATGTTTACTTGAAAATAAAATCCACACTTTTTGATAAGAGTTTACCAGAGCGAGAGACACGCGCGCAGGCAGGGAAGTTGCGGCGTTGCATTAGTCATGCAGTAAAAAAGGAGCAGGGTGTGTGGAGGAAGAGGAGCGGACCTCTTGAGATGAGTAAGCACAGCCCTACACTCAATTTACTGCTTGATTTATGAGTTCATTTCCTGTGCGAAGTTCTCAGCGGGGGTGAGGTGGTATATCTTTCCCACTATAGGTAGCAGTAGCTCCACTTCCCAATCCCCCATGAGACCCACTCTCACCACTCTGGGTCTTAGTGGGACTATAAATAATGGCCACAGTAAGAAGTACACATTGAACACAGAGAGGAGAGGATGCCGAAGCATCTTTATTCATGAAGGACGTTCTTATCTTCCCCTGCAGTGGACGAGATGGATTCAGACCCCTCTGCATACTGAAATGCTGTGTACAGATATCCTTGCTGCATTTCTGCTCTCAACATAAGCATCTGGAGATATTTTGATGATCACAAGGTGAAAAGAAACCTTTGATAGAGTTGTTGTTCTCTGTCTGTGTGCATGTGTGCTCATGCAATTTATAAATCAGGGAGGGATGCATTCAAATATAGTGACTATCTTTCAAGACAGTTAAAGGAGATGCAGCTTGTGAGGAAGGGTGCAGAGTGAAATGCCACAGCGACACAGGAACAACAGCAACTTTCTTGATGGTGCTTAAATGGTACTGTGTGGAGAAAAGCTATGGAAGATTTCAAATGGCCAAATTCTTAAAAAAAATCAAACAAAATGTTGAAGCGACATACACATTGTAACACTTATTTCCATGTTAAGTATGCATTTACTGTGTCCCAACTAAATGAAAATCATGGTAAAAGGACAATTATTTAGCCTGTAATAACTAAATTAATTGTTTATTATTGCAAATGCATTTTTCATGCCACATTCAAATCAAATCACATCACAGAAAACAAAGTGAAGAGCTGTATTGTGTTCTGGTCGCATAGATCAGCCAATACTAAATGCAAAGCATTGGCACTCATTGTCACGTAACGAAGATGCAAGAGAGCCTTTTCTTTTTTTTCTTTTTTTTTATGAAAATGCATTGTCAATGCCAAAATGAAAAACAATCAACTGTCCAATCACAGCCTTGGGGCAGAGCTTAACATCCCCATGGATGTTTTATAAGAACTGGATACTGGACTCCAAGATGGCGCCCATTCACTTGAGTGAAAATTGCTTGCCAAGCCCATAATCCATACAGAAAAACTGGCAACAAGGCAGCGTGGCCGTGCTGTATCCAGCTTACATCCATGGGTTTCATAGAGGAGAATAAGCTAATGCTAATAGATGTCCGCAAGGTACGTTTGTAGATAGCTAGAGTTGCCCAAAGGGCTGAATATAAGAGGGATGAATTCCACAGAACACAACGTCACTACTCTTAAAATGGGGGGGGGGGATGACAAATGGAATACTTATTTATGCATATTTATATAAAGAACTATATTTGTATCTGTTTTTATGACTGTTTTGTGTATGTTTGTGTATCTGCACCTTGACCACCCAAATTAGTTTGCTATGTTTTGCATATAATTGCCCTTTAATTTCAGTAGGACAAAAAAATAAATGCATAACAAAAAGGAAATACACATGTGTATTGTATTTCACTTTATTATTTAAAATCTTCCATGATGTCAAAGTCGGACAGGCTTGTGTTTGTTAACGCTGGCAGATGTGGGTGCATGGCAGTGCCAGCATGCTCCCTTTAACACGACGAGAATCCAGACACATGGATGTGTCAGCGAGAGCGCTCGCCACTGCCCGACCAACTTGAAGCCGAGCGGCAATCTAGCCTACAACTGCCCACTGGTTTTCATCTCAGACACTTTGTTGTCTATTTTCAACGAGGCAGCCGCAGGGGTCACAAGTGGTGAATCAGCCTTGTGGGAAGGAGAGATGAAAGAGTGCTGCGGTGGGGGAGGGGGGAAAGCGAGAAGCATCCCACCGTTTGCTTTCATTGTCCCCTATGAAAGGTGCTCAGGTCAGGAGAGGTACCAGCTCATAAGAAGTATATATATATAGCAGAAAATGATGAGGTTTGCACTGATTTCTTCTCGTCCTCCCACTGAGCTACGAGGTCTGGGCTCCATAGGGTAAATCGGCCACAGCAGCAGCCGCGGAAACACAGGTAATGGAGATAGAATATGTGGAGAGAGTAATGGATGATGAATGCGCTCACAGGTATAAAACTTAACTCAGACTTTATTGTAAGACAGTACCAAACCCTGCACATTTCCTCTGAGCATCCAATGGATTATGGTTAAGGCGTCAAACTTCTTCACGTGGCAGCCATTTTGAACACATAAGGCTGGGGTATGCTTGAAATTAACTGGTTCCTTCAAAGTGTCGTCAAAACGAAAAAAGAGCTTTTTGCTGTTTAGAACAGTCACACACATAAAGGCAGAGTGAAAGCTCGCGATAGAAAAGGACGAGACGGGGTAGTCGTTGAAATGTTATAGGAACATGCGCACTTTCGGACAGTCTCTCCTCGAGGCATTGGAGGTGTTGTAGTCAAGGGTAAAACTTTGGGTTTAACATTTGGGGGGGTTGAAATCTCCACTTTTGAGCAAAATTGAAATTTTGAACGTCAAACACTTCATTTTCTGCATTTTGGTGAAATTTTGTGCAACAATTTGTGCCTTTTTCTGCAGGTTCAGGTTTCTGGGCTGGGTTGCAGTGGTCAGTTTTGATTATTGGGGGGTGTTCTAACCCCCCCTGTAAATTACGCCTATGGTGGTAGTTATAACCATGAAAAGTAATAGAAGTAGTTGTGAAGAATGAAAAATGAGAGCCAACTATCCTGCCATTAATATACTGTACATACACAGCAATTCTCCTCACAATCTCTGTTTCCTATCTTTAATATAGAAGCATAGATGCAATTCATCTTTTATGTCACCTGTTTGAGAATAAAATTAATAAAAAAGACAGATTGTGACAAAGTTTTAAGATATCTGTGAGCTTGTTCTGCCATAATTCCAATACAAAGAAGGCATATGGAACTGTACTGATAGGCATCATTCAAAACATTCTTAATTAACATCCATTTCCAAAATCACTATAGCTTACCATATACTACTGCCCTGTGATTAGTTTTCTTACAGAAAAAATAAAATAGTCCTCATGAAAACTGTTCCATTTCATTCACCTACATTGTGTTTGGGTGGAGCCAGAAACCTCAGCTACAGATATCTCAAAACCTGTGTAAACAAAATCCTATTCCTAGCTAGATACTACTACAGGTTAAGTGAGAAAATATGTTTTCTTGTTGGTAATTTGGGTGAACTACTGAAGTATTTCTGTGCCAATGACGGCTTTATAATATTTAGGGAACTTGACATTTTGGGAACTACACTTGCTGTAGTTAGATGAGAAAAAAATTATTATTCTTATGAATTATGAAGCCAGAACAAGAGATGGTTATCTTAACTTCGCATAAAGACTGGAAGCAGAAGACAAAGACTCTCCCCGTCTATGTTGCGACACACACACACACATACATACATACATATATATATATACACACACATACATACACACATATACACACATACATATATATATATATTGAACATATATATATATACATATATATATATATATATATATAAAATAAAAATAAAGTATGTAATCATCCACGCTTCGTTGACACTATACTATATATATATATATACTATACTGGTATAAATTTGCCAAAAAGAAGACAGAGTTGTTCTTTTCAAGGGTGCAACATCTACATGACTACACTTAAATAGCGTTTCTTAAAATCTTTACCCTGGCCAGAGTGTTCCAAAAGCTCTGTTTTCAGTGACCTAAAACACAGTTTGTGTGTGTATGTAAGGCCAAAGCACATAGAAAAAGCTATGGTTTAAAAAAATAAGTTAACTGTACGTGTGGACTAGGCTTAATCATCTCCTGGCCCCCAGCACTTAACGGACAGACATGAGAGTCTATACTGACTCTCTGCAAGAAAGAGAATAAGCCCCAAATGATAAACTGTTCCTATAACAGTACTTAGTTGCATTACATTTGTGACAGAATCTAAATGAGAAGCTTTGTTTCTGAATACAAAGAAGGCCCGTACTGGATGGCTGTCATAGCTCAAAGAGAGCGACAGTTATCTTCTCTCCTCTTTCCTGCTCTCTCCCTCGTTTGTTCAAACTGTCAAAAGTAACATTAAGTCTCTAATAGGGCTACCCAAAGGACTGCAAAGACTTCCACTTGTGGTTCTAACTTAATTTGGGTGCTAGACTACATAAGCACAAGTCGTGTCTGCTTGCTATATAGTGTTTTGATTATTTTATTGTTTCTATTGTTTTAATTGCTGAATTCTAGGTGCACTTCCCCACCTTGGGTTCAAATTTGCCTTTATGTAAATGATAATAAAAAAACAACGCTGAAAGCTGTTATTAACAGGAAACCAACAAAGAAGAAACTAATTTCTGTCTCACACCTAATCAGGCGCAGCTCCATGAAGTTAAATAGCACCTTTTTATGATTAGCATTTAAAAGAGGCATACTTTCCACACCATTACTCTCCTGATTTCTTACGTAAGGGATCTAATTATATTTTACTCTAACTATTTAGTTACAGGACAATTAGCACACTGCTGCTTTTAGATATACCTGCACTACAGGGAGTAGTGTTTTTAATGGGTCATACCGACTGTGATGTTAATACCAACCTTCCAAGCAGACACAACTTGTGCTTTATGTATGTAGTCTAGCACCCAAATTAAGTTAGGACCACATGTGCAAGTCTTTGCAGTCCTTTGGGTAGCCCTATTAGATACTTAATGTTACTTCTGACAGTTTGAACAAACGAGGAAGAGAGCAGGAAAGAGGAGAGAAGATAACTGTCGCTCTCTTTGAGCTATGGCAGCCATCCAGTACGGGCCTTCTTTGTATTCAGAGAGCACCTCGTTTTTGTGTCAGCGTGGGACAAGAGAAGCACTTAACGTGACATTTAGAGATGCTCAGAGATTCTCTCTGGAGGCCAGAGGGAGGGAGAAAAGAACCAATGATGTTATCTCAGACATGTGTTTTAAATGCCAGGAGGGGTGCTTTGCCAGAGAGCTTTGGCCACAAAGATGAGAGAATAACCCCGGCCTTTTGGACTTGAACCTCTTGCACCGGTTCTGGGGCTCACGTTAAGCTTCGTCTGAAATGATTTCATCTCCTATCTATCAGATACAATCTTTTAAGGCTTACAGAACAATCTTCTTAGATTGTACATTAGGGCTGCTGTTATCCTTAGAAGATATCCACACATGCACGTTGCATTTTAAATTGTCGGCTACAGGATAGGACACACAGCTTTATGAGTGGGCGACACAAGCTCTCTGGGATTCTGAATCTTAACCAGATGGTCGTAATACACATCTTGACTGTGGAATACAGCCATGTTTTAATACTCTCACTCCCCTGAATAATGTCCAAAATCCCTTTGCCATTAATTCCAGAGTAAATATCTCTTATTGATGTGGGTTTATCCTGAAGGGACCTCCACAACAAGGCAGCATGAATATTTAACAGGTAAAGAAAGGTCAGTCTTTTGGTATAGATGCTGAGATTGAACTAATCAATCATCATTTGTGTGTGAAATGTGTTCAATTAAAGCAAAACCTCTATGTATGTTGGCACTGGATGCAGAGATTTTTCTTTACAGAGACATTGCATTTTCCAACAAATCCATGTAATGAGTGTCTGAATGTTTTGCAATTCAAATGTGCACCATTCATCCATCTTACAAATGTATCTGTCTTCACACAGTCTATGTAAGCATTTGTACTTGTGCACAAAATGCCATAGCGTTTGATGCAAGGTCTAGTGACTCTGCCATAGCCTCCAATAAATCAGGAAGGGAGTTAGATGTATGAAGATAGAGCTGCATAGTGATGAAGCCGCTGTACGGGAGCAGAGTTTTGGGAAACAAGGTTAGCTATTCATCACAAGACGTCCTAGCAATAGATCCGGAGAACTTCCCAGAGACTCGTTTTTCCATTTGTCGACGATATGTGGACTCGTTGTTCCTGTAGGCCTCAGCTCTTTTATGCTTCATCACTGCCAAGACACTTCGCTGGAACAGTTTTCTTGGAAGTGGCGCCTAGTGTAGGAGGAGAGCACAGCAGAATCATCACAATATGAATACTGTCACTGATGATGGCTGGGTAATGTGGGTAGCTGAATTGGTTTTACAGGTAAGAACTGGCGAGAAAGAGGTCTGATTCTGTTTGATCTATGATAACACCACTTCTCCACAATGTTCTTTTGTTGCTCTTATTATATTTGACCATTTTCCATCATCATGTGCCGCTGCAATTTGCCAAATGCTCCCTTGCAGCCCCTTTTTTCTCACTCTGCCACATGCTTATATTCTATCTGTATTTACTCAAGAAGGAATAATCCATTTGTACGTTTCTCACCGTCTGAGGGCCCCTTGAATATTTAAGGCTTTGATGTGTGGTTGTCTAATGCAGTTACCTAAGCAGCTTGCCATAACCGGCCTCCCAGAGATTCTCCCTGCACGCTTCTCCTCCATTTTCTGCAATGTGTCTGGATTGCGGAAATAAGTATTCTTTTGAAGCCTCTCCTTGCTGCCACTTGGGAAGGTGTTTTCTGTAGATAATGACTTCTTTCAATTTACACCTATCCCAAAAATGCTGCAATTTTTTTTTTTTTTATTCTTACTTGCTTAAGGCTTGAGTACCTGCAAATGTTGTGACATGAATTTAATCATGGCCCTTTGGCGTGAATACACATAACAGATTTGGCCAGACATGAATTATTCCATCTCTATGGCTAATACAACAAAGAGGCCCAGATGCCAGGTAGCTGGCATGGAGGCAATTTGGAAAAATGGAAGCATAAACAAGGCTGAAGACTGGGACAGTTTCCAATGTACGTGTGCCTGGAATGTGTGATGACTGAATTCATGCGGCATGCAGTCTTAAGCAATGTTGCTGTAAATTGGCAATAAAATAGTGAACTGTTGACTGCCAGAGTTATTGGGCATGTGGCCCAGACAGCCCCTGACTCAGCTCAATAGCATTGTTAACCTGGCACAGACGCTCACCAGCTGGATGGACCATTAGCTGCTATAACCAGACTGAACCTCACAACAATGACGTGACACGCTCGTGGCTGTGTGCACTGCATCATTTTCAAGTAGAGAGATCAAATCTTAAGAGAAACTGGTATTTTAAGGTTTTGTTGTAACACATGAGTGTTCAAACATATTAACAGTTTCACCTGTTAAGGGAAACAGCTTAATCCACCACACTAAAGCAACATTCAGCTAACACTTAAGAAAACTGTGTCAATAGGTTTTTTTTTTATCCAGGGGGCAGGCCACAGCAGAAGTTAATACAATACATTTAAAAGGTAATGGATATTTTGTATCGGAAGAAACATATCTATGTTAGATTTTCCATCTGGGAAACAAAGTCTAAGAAACTGTTGCACTATTGAGTTGCATTATGGGAAATAAGGATCCACGGTTTTGGACCAATACTGGGGACTACCAGTCAGGATATCTATGCATCTGTTGCTTTGATTTTGACCGTTTTTTTGTTTTGGTTTTTTTGTGAGTCCTCAAACTAAATAAAAGTGCAACACTAAATTTACCAGAGTGCCGCTTCAAGTTGGAGTATGATTCTCATCTTTGTGTGCTGTGTGTATGGAGGTTTTGATAAACGAGGATTCTAATAAATGAAATGATCTATTCTTTGTAATTGTCATTACAACTGATTTTCAGGTGCTTTTCATGAAATGAATACACAGTAAATATTACATTAATAACTATATATCCTATTACAGTCTTCCACACTAATGAAATTACATCTTTTGAGGATTCACAGCATAAAAAGATGTACGTGTATACATGCTTTTCTCACAGTGACTGTATGAAATTCAGGTGGTGAAGTTTAGAATAAGAAACAGTGGCTCTAAAAAGTCACTGTGTAACCAAACCGGACCTTTTTTCCCAACAGAAGGCATCGTGCTGCAGTCATAGATTTGGATTTTTAAGATACGTGTTTCACACAATTAAGTTCAAAGAGAAAAACAGCATTTACAGACATCCTCAGAACACATTGACCTAATTAAACTTCTTGATAGTATTACACGACTGCTTTGGCAGATATAAGAGTTGTTGTGTAGGTACTGCACATGTTCACAAATCTAGAAAGATAAAAACCAAGACAGCTTGGCTGACTGTCAAATATTCCATATATTTATTTAATTGTCTTTGCCTTGATCACAACTCGAGTTTCCATACACCTTTAATCACATTTTAATCCAATTCTCAGAATGAAAGAATGTTAAAAGATATTTACCAGCAGTTTTAGATGGTTCTTGCCCCTAACAACTTGCTATTCCTTTATAAATCTGAATTTGTTCCCTTATTATTCGCCACATTAAATCTAATGCAGTACATTTATTTCGTCCTTGGGACTTTCAGCATTATGGCCTTCTCCTGAATCAGCCGTGTAACATTTCAATGGTGAATGTGAGTAATGACTATTTTTCAGTGAATCTCTTTCATTAAAAAGAAAAGAGCATAACATTCTTATTTTTTTATTTTGTGCATCTTACTTTGTGTCAGGGCCAGCAGTTAAGACACTTTTTTGAGTTTGAAGAAGTCTTAAAAAAAAGCCAAAAAGGACCCACAAACTTCATTTTAGGCATCACCGGCCCCTAACAAACCACTAGCACAGAACTCAGGACCCTGTATTGTGCATAAGAAGCCTCAGTGGGCCCCCTTCCCCTTTTAATGCAGCCATTGTTACGCCTCTAAATATAACTGAATCAGTATGTTAACACATGCATCTGTTATAGTTATTAAGAAATTAAATAAAGTGTTTATATTGCATTTAAGAAAGTCTTAACAATCTGAAATCTCAGCATATTTTATGCCTCTTTTCTCTGTGAGGGTGTATGGGCCTTTAAGACAATGTGGTTTGAGCTGCACTCGCAGCGGAAAACCGTTGTAGCGCAGGGCAAGCTATTGGAAATAAAGGGTTTCAGAGGTACCGTTTATGTGTTTGATGCGTTTGAAGGATTATTAGAACATTAGGACGCTTAAGTTGGCCCCCTGATTTGGAGGTTATGGGTAAAGGTTAGGAAAAGTCAATCTCGGAACCCAACGTCTCTGACGACGATTTAGCCTCTGGGGGCAACGCCAATATTTTGGGGGTTCCAGGTAGACAGCTAGACAACAGACAACGAATATAAGGGCAAAGACTTCCTTTTCCGTGTGCCAGTCATTATTTACTGTCCAGATGACATTTTGACTTATCTCTGTGAAACCTTTATTCTATTTATTATTCTAAAAAAAAGGTGATTTTCTGCATTCAAACAATGATGTAGATAAAAAAACCATGATAGTCAGACTTGACAAACCACATCGGACCAGATGCTAGCCCAGTCTGCTGCAACATAGAAGCAGAATATTAAAAATGTTCAGCTTTTTTGATGGTGCTCCCTATGTTGGGGCACTGGGTACTAAGTTCCACTTTCCCTCTCAACACTACCACGCCCCTGACTGCAACTACTAATAATATTAGTTATCAGGTGGACTCTTATCTAAAGAACCTAAATGTACAATAGTCTTATCAGCGCAGGTTGTATAGACTGGTGCAATGGGAGTCAAACACTCAACCTGAGGTTTTACTATCATTGCATCACAATTTGAAGCAAAGGTGTAAAATAGCTTTCTGTAATTTGACACAAGGAAAGACGCAACCTCAAAAGTAAAATAAAAAAACATACATGTAAGACATGTGGTCTGTGTTTGACAGTGAAATTGCACAGCAGTGTCTAAATGAATCAGTGCAGCCAGAAAAAGGTGACCTTAATATTGGGGTACATGCTACAATCATGCTTGACGAGTGAAATTACAATAATTTTCCCCCCTGACATTCATTCAGGGACTTGAATCAACATCTGCTGGAAGTGACATGCAGGCCCTGTTTCGAGGAGATGATAAACAGACAGAAAGGCTGATCAGGCCACCGTTGGACACATCACCATCAACCATGTCCCCAAAGCTTCAATTGCCTGTTGGAAAATTCAGATTGTATCACTGGCCTCCTCTCCAATGCCCTGGCGCTGTAGCGGAGAGTAGACCATTCTGGGTTATTCTTTGTCGAGCTGCCAAGGTGCACAGCATGGGCCAACAGCTCAACAACTTCTATTTCCTTGCGGGACCAAGTGGAGAGAATGTCCCTTTTGATTAAACGTTTTGGATGGAGCTGTGGTGGGAGCCGGGCACAGGTTGGCGTGGTGCCGTCGCTGCACTGCAGGTCTGTGGGCCTGCTGGTGGATCCCTGTAGTGGAGAGTTCCAACATCTTCAGTCACTCGCGCCACATGCAGCCGAGGCAATCGGCCAGAGTTGTCAGTTCACTGAAACCAAATATGGCATCCAATAATGTGATTTTACAATCTGAACATTCAATCCAGCAAATTAGGAAATACATTTCTACCTTCTGTTGCAAAGCAAATGAATACTGACTGCTAAGATGTGACGTTCTCATGTGCTCAATTATTAGATTAAGGTCAAAAAGGGTACACCGCTCCTTAATGAAGATTTTTCTGAAATATTTGAGAGAATATCTGGATAAACTTTTTAAACAGAGAGAATTTAAAAGTGACTATTAACAAAATGTGTTTAAGGATGTCAATGTCAGTTGTTTTTTTGTCCAATACTTCCAGAGATATCGTGACTTTCTGACAGCTACCATAACTCCAGCCAAGTTTTAGCAAACCTGTGGCAAAATGGCTGCAAGGACACCATCATTGGCAGTAACATCTAGCCTAAATAAAATCCAATATGAACAATAATACAATTATTTCAGCCCAAAGGAGCTACACTGTACACTGTTTCACTCATTGTAAAACGTCTCCAAAATATGTTAGGCAGCAAAAGTAGCTAATATAAGCTAATTTAACAAAGATGTAGTGAACATGTTTAAAATACCAGCTAAACATCAACATGTTAGCATTGCCACTATACACTCTTATGGCCTTTTCTTTACTACATATGTCACTAAACTTCAGATATGGCCAAGTCAACCATCCAAACCATTTGGAAATAGTTCAAGTTTTATTATAAAAGTATAGTTTTACATTAAAATGCAATTACATGTATGTGCCCTGGCTCTCTCAGCCCATAAAACTATACATAAATAAAAATAAATAAATACAATTCCCAGATAGTTTGCAGTTTCTGTCTGTTAATGCTGACATAGCACCACTATACGGCATTGTGACTTTGTCCCCCAGTATTTCCAGCGCCTGTAACTTATAATGCAAGAACTGGGACCAATAAGCAGACTCCATGCTTACAATCAGCATTAGGTTGCCAATCAGCACAACAAGCAAACAAACCCGGAGGCAGGCAGCAAACCATCCAAGACAGAAGGTAGTTAGAACACATACAGGAAATTAGACAACAAACTGCAGCAACTCCTGACAAACATCAGCAGGCAATCTGCCCATTAAATACACAGGGACTAACGGGGGGGATGAGCAGCAGCTAAGCGGTCCGGTGACGATCAGGTGATCAGTGACAGCAGCTAGTGGGCAGGTGAGGCATGACAGGAGTCTGACACCACAGGAGAGGGTTAGCACACGAAAAAACCTGGTGGAGCAAGAGGCAGAGGAGGCACGGAGAGGACGAAGGAGCAGCTGTCGCCATGACAGCACGGCCATTTGCACGAGATGACAGTTTACAGAGCATATCTGCATGCTTGAGGCTTCGTTTTCACATGTGCACAGCTGCCACCTGTAGATGTGGTGATGATGATGTGAGCAGATAAGGCTACAGGTTTTGTTTTTGGGGCATTTCACCCCTTGTAATACTACAAAAAAAATCTGAGATGAAGATTTTGTGTCTTTGCCTCTATTTTTGCATAACTTTTATTATGGAGGAAAAAAAGAGTTTTTTTCCTTTAAAATGTTTTCAATTCTTCTTGTGCAGCAGTTATACATTCCATTTGCTTTCCTTAATAGTGTCTCAGGCTGCTCATTTGCTGTAAGTGCCCAGAAACTCTCAACTCACCAGAGGTCCCACTGCAGGAGACCAAAAATGAACTCTTTCAACATTTTAAAATCAATAATTCCAATAAATACAAAATACATAAAAGACAAAAACATATAAACAGAAATCCCAAACCAATCCAATCATAATTTCCAGCAAGCTTCAGTTCCATTATTGGGAGCCTTGTGCATTGCTGCAGTCGGCTGAATCAGCACTTCCCGGGGTTATTTCTCATAAGACTTGTGTAGTGAGCGTCAGGGACCTCGTAAATATCCCAGCTGCACAGCCAGAACAACACAAGTCACGCTTCACTGCACAAAACATTAATGCAGATTCTTTCCCATCAGGGATTCTGCTCAGATTTTAATCAGCGTGCCATTTGTAGAAAAGGTTTCTTTTGCAAAATGAGGACTGTATCATATCATATCTGGAGGAGGCCTTACAGGTAAAGAGCATACTGACACAGGGTGTTATCATCACTGAGGCAAAATACCTCATGTCCAGCAGTTCACTTCTGCATGACCTTTAGAAAATAAGATATTTCTTGTACTGGCACTTTCCATAACAGATTCCTTACATGCCCCCACTCCACAACCACCCTCCCTCAGGATGAGGGAAAGTGAGTCCTATTAGACACAAAGAGGAGTGAGCCACAGACTAAACTCCCATACAGATTAATTCAATGTCTATAAGCAAGAGGGCAAAGTGCAGAAAGAGGATTGAATAGAATACATACCAAAGTGCATTCTGTTTAAATCCCTTGATGGAGGGCATTTACTGCAAAATAACAAAAGCTTTTGATCAACATAGGCTTAACAGAAATGCATTACTAAGGGCTAAAATGTCTTTAGTTCTAGCCTGTAGTGTCCATATACTGTACTGCATCAAGTCTATTGGCGGTCATAGGAAAACTTATGTAGAATGATGACGAAATCACACACACACACACACACACACACACACACACACACACACACACACACACACACACACACACACACACACACACACACACACACAATTATTAACTTGACATGTTGGAATCTGTCCATGGTGCTGAAATGACTCGTCTAGCTCGCTTGAGGATTTAACTCCTTCCTGTTGTAAAATGTCTTTAGTTCTAGCCTGTAGTGTACCACACACACACACACACACACACACACACACACACACACACACACACACACACACACACACACACACACACACACACAATTATTGACTTGACATGTTGGAATCTGTCCATGGTGCTGAAATGACTGATACAATATGAAATAAACATATCAACCAAATAAGTTAAACATACCATTAATATCACTGTTGTTTACATCATTCCCACTTTAAGTCCCAATATGTTTCCTAAAGACTATAGCATTGGAATTAGTGATTTTCCGGCAGCAGTTGTTCTAGGCCACTCAAATTGCGCGCGCGCGTGCGTGCGTGTGCGTGTGTGTGTGTGTGTGTGTGTGTGTGTGTGTGTGTGTGTGTGATTAGAGATGCGGTTGCGTCACCGGCTCGGCAGCCGGGACAGATGACAGGCGCAGATGTACAGTCAAGCCAGCCAGACCAGAACCGGAAACTTTATTGTTTGGTCTTCAAAATAAAAGCAAGCCTGAGCTTAAAAGAATTATTTGAACTTCTGATTTTACTCATTAGTTTCTCCTCTCTGGTGAACGGCCTTGGGGTGACATACATGCCTATACCAAATATAATTTAGGGGTCCATGACTCTGGATGATTAGACACATAGGATTGGGAACTGGAAACCCGTTACATTTAAGAACAACTGGTATCATATACATTACCTTGTTTTATTATTCAATCTTTCTCACAGCCTGTCTGTGGTACTTGGCCTGATGGACTATTAACAATAGTAAAACTTTACAGTAAGGTAATTTGGCTTGACAGCAGGGCCTGAAGCTGTAGGCCCCACTTTTCAAACCTACTTTTCAGACTTTTTGTTGGCTCGGCCTCTTTTCATGCAGGACTGAGAGGTGGCAGTCCAAATGACAAATCTCCAAACTAGAACAATGCTGTCAATATAAGTTAACATGCATTTCAACCAAGTTGGGATTTTTTTTTTATGACAAAAGTATAGCCACACATAGGCACTTAGATAAATCTATTTGATTAACTGTAATTTGGAATGTCAACACAATTACGTTCACCAGGTACAATAAAGTAATATTTAAGATTTACTGCTTTTTCATCTTTCGATTTATATAGCCACACTTTTAAATGTTTACATATTTTTGTTAATTTTGACATTACACGTGTTGGTGGTGGTTATGTATTCAATTGAATTTTTTTTGACTATTTAGATATTTCTGTAATCGCTTTACCCTATTCAAGACTTAAATGTTGCAATATATTCGTACAGATTTTATTTTGAAAGCCTTGGCAGGAAGTCATTGTGTGAACTGTGTCTAGCCTGTCGCTGGTGCTCCTGGCTCAGATACCGATCAGCAGTTGGCTTTGGTACAGCCGAGCCCGAACGCTCATCACGCGGGGATGTGCCGTTCCGCACAGACGTCTCGTAAGGTGTCATTGCATGCAAGTTATGCGACCAGTTTGAAATATTTAAGAAAAAAAGATGTCCGAATGTTTTAGGAAATTACTGAATGTTTAGTGTGACAGCTTCAAGTTTGAGAAGTGGACCTGTTCTCGTGCAGGACGAGGCCAGTCAAAGCAGCCCTGCAGGACACCTGCCAGTGGGAAACTCCAGATTTTTAACAGACAGTTTTAAGTGAAGCGGCAGGATGAGACGAGGGGAAGAGGAACACGACTCGGACATCACGTTACCGTTTGTGCCGGAGGCGTGATTTACAGTTTTCCACCATGGAAGAGAAGTTCAATAGACTCGTCTTCATTCCCATTGCGGCCGTGCTCTTCTTAATGATCGGCTACCAGTATGTGTGCCCGGCGGACAGCAACACCTGCTACTTTAGAAGTGACGAGAAGGGGCTTTTCCAGCGCTACTCATCAGGGTTTGAGTTAGTTTACACAGAGGCGGACGAGGACCTACCCTCCAAAATCACATCCAAATTTAACTTCACGGAGCGGGACCTGGACAGGCACGTCGACTTCAACATCCGAGGAGATGATGTGATGGTGTTCCTCCACATTCAGAAGACCGGCGGGACGACGTTTGGGCGGCACCTGGTCAAAAATATCCAGCTGGAGCAGCCCTGCGACTGCATGCCCGGCCAAAGGAAATGCACCTGCCACCGGCCCGGTAGAGCCGAGTCGTGGCTCTTCTCCCGGTTCTCCACAGGCTGGAGTTGCGGGTTGCATGCGGACTGGACCGAGCTCACGAGCTGTGTGCCTGTAGTGATGAACAAGAGGGACAAGAAAAGTGCCCAAAAGAACAAAAGGTGAGGTGTGACGTGACCTGCAGGACAGGTGTAGTCAATAAGTGGGCAGCCACTTACTCATTCATAATCTAAAAAAAAACCTAAATAAAAATAATTAAATCACTTATTCAATTTACTAACTCATTCACTCACTCATTCATGTGTTCATTTGCTTCCTCATACTCTCATTTACTAGGTTTTAAGTCTGTTCATTTACTGAACTCATTAAGTCACCAATTCACCCATTCATCACTTATAAACTAAACTCATATTTTTATTAATTGATTTACTGGATCCTCTATGGACTCATCTTTCCACTCACTCACTCTATTCTTAATATGAAGTAATATTCATTCATTTAGTCAGTGGGTCATTGAACAAGCAAGTTAAAAACGAGGCAAATTACAGAACTACTGAGCGGTAATAAATCACAAAATACTTACAAGTGTTAAAGAAGTTATGAGAGTGCACTAAACACAGAATCCTGAGTGTAATTGAAATGATTAGTCGATTAATTGATAAGTCAATTGACAAAAAGGAATGACAGTTTTCATAATGGATTGTAAGTAGTTTATTGAACTATCGTCAGTAGATACAAGTGAGCTGTTAAGTTAAGCTTCTTTTGCTTTCCTAGAAAAACTAAGTTAAAGGTAAATGGATTTTTTTTTAACTGTGTAAGTTGTGGCACCAATTTCTCACTAGCTTTCAGTTTCCTCCAAGGCTACTCATGCCAGACATATTCTTGTTGGAATGTAATGCAGAGTATAGAGCTGCTAAATTTGTAGTGTTAACATGCACACCACAAAGTAGGTCCACACCAGCAGCCGGCCCCTCCGGACACATTCGGAAGCAGCCAGCAGACAGGCCGCCACCTCCTCTTAAGGTCTGTTTCAATTTCCTGTAATTACAGCACCAATACAGCTCAGCTTAAGGGATTAAATCACTTAAGAAGGGCAGGGTCCTCCGAGGTGTGCTGCCTGCGTGTTTTGAGCCAATTTGCCTTGCAGTTGGTCCAGAGAGCAAATCTCCATATGTTACAGAGAGCAGTTAAAGGGGGACGGGAAGTGCCTTCAAGAAGCCGTCCAATCCATTAACTGTCCTTTGTGGCAGTCATCAGACTTAAGTGAACGCTTTTAAATAGTTTTGAAGAGGTGCCCCAGAGCCATATCAGCACTATGAGTGACTCAACAACACCCCAGTCAACACTTGTCAGCCCAATATAATAGTCAGGGAAAATAAATCAGCATTCATTAACATTGGCACTTAGCTGTGTACAAGGCTAATTGCAAGGCTGACATGAGTTGGCTTCATTTTAAAAAGATGGGTCCAAATCTGTGCTATGCAGCAATTTTCCCGCTATTAAGTGTCGATTTTTAGATTAAGGGAGGTGTTTATTAGAGGGTCATGTTTCCGCTCAGAGCTAATAAGCGGTGAATGAACTCTTGTGGGTGTTAACTTACATATTTGTCTGTGGTTTATCACAGCAGCATACAAAATCTGATAGAATATGATACTGCACCAAGTGATCTTGAAGAGTACTTACTGATTATGCGATACTTTATTGATCCCTGTAACAAAACCCTATTTTCTGGGAGGTCAGAGGTCATCACAGCTACTGAGCAGCTTTAGGGATTTCAGCGTCTTGCTCAGGACACATTTGTATCTGCTGTGTTTAATGGCACTGATTAGGATGTTGAAACGTGCACATTTTTTACATGAAACGTTTGTCGTGATCCATCAGTTCTTTAATTCCTCAGGTATTACAGTGAAGTCTTGTGTGCACAGTTGACCAGATGCAATATACATATATATTTGGAAGAAGGTATCAAAATGTGAGCACCATGACTCATAACTCAATCTATACCCTTGAATTTGTTGGACAAGTTATGAGTCATAACTCATTCAACAGCCACACATCTGTCACATGAAGATGTCATTACCCGGGGATGATGTCTGGTTGATGATCTGTCCACACAGGGAAATACAAAATATAAATAAAAAGTTTAGGAAATAGACGGACAAATTTAATGAAGCACTCCTGTCGTTTTAGATTAAAACTGCTGAATAAAGACAAGCCAAAGTTTAATCTGCACTTGATGATGTGTTGCCACCGGGTTTTAACGTTGCAGTTTTATCAGACCTGAAAGGCCCTTGTCCTGTCACTTCGGGCGATGTAGACCTTCCATGATGGACTGTGACGCATGTCATGACACATGACTGTGCATGTGTATGTGTGTCTGGATTTGGGCTAAGACAAGTTACTGCCCAGTTTAATAGAATAATTAATTCTACTCTGATCTATTCTGTAAGATATGTGTGTTTTGGCCCATTAGCGAGAGAGATTTCGTTGTTTTTCCAATATAATCCCCATTGCTTTTTGTACTTGGTACCTGAAGTCCAGACGTAATCATTGAGAGTATTTCAGGCTGAACCAATTCTGTGTATTTTATGAAGCACTCAAAATCTTTTTTTTTCCCTAATCTGATTGCAAAACACAAACACAATCCAACTCAGTAATAACATGCTTTGAAGGATGACTCTCGTCTTATACAAGTCATATACAGCAATGGGAATGCAGACAGTCAGGGATCAAACGTCATGGGAATGAATGACGCCCACATCTATCTTAAAGCTACATCCTGCCGGGTGTGATGTAGTTTGCAGAGAGTCTTATCTCAGCCCTCAGAACCTACACTAGTTTATTTGACCCTTGAGCACAATATATAAAATATGGCATTCCTACAAATCCCTTCCAA
Source organism: Perca fluviatilis (assembly GCF_010015445.1). Lineage (NCBI taxonomy): Eukaryota > Metazoa > Chordata > Actinopteri > Perciformes > Percidae > Perca > Perca fluviatilis. Next base: position 5,073,578 of record NC_053135.1, on the reverse strand, counting down.
AGAGTACATTTACTCAAATACTGAACTTGCATTTTCTGCTACTTCATACTTCTACTTCACTACACACTAAATGCAAATTAATGCACGTTTACATCCACTTCTGTTATGTGAATATTAGGTGTTGTTTAAGCGTCACCAACGGACACTGCTCAAATGCCTCTGGGCGCAATTTGATAGACCTAAAACCATTCAGAGCGATAAAAGGAGATGACGTATGCGGAGTGACGGAAAAACATCTCAACCAGCGAGCACGTTGCAGAGCCCGTCAAGCTATCGTCATTGTGTAAAGCCCGCCTCATCAGTGCCTCGATTTGGAAAAACTGGAAATGGGCTTGAATGGGCTCTTGGCCAGACGGACTTGCAGAGCAAATCTCAAATTTGCCACAAATCGAATCAGCGCCCGTGTATCCTGAAAGAATCAAATCAGGACAAAAGCATATCGTCCCAGCCTATAGCATAACTATAGATACATGCATAAGAATAAATACCAAGAAAATGACAGAATTATCACTAATTAGCTCCTTGGTTACTAGACGATTTGGCATAGCGACCAGTTTTAGCTAGTGATGCATTATGGAAATTAGAGGCACAACCTTTGTCTAATCAGAGCAAATGGTTGAATTTAGCTCTTGTTTAGAGGGCAATTTGATCACAACGCAGCACATTTATATACGGATAACCATATTGAGGTTTGTAATTCACCTCCTGTAGGCTTTTCCTTCGTTTGCTCTTTTTTCTTTCTTCCTTTATCCATTCACTTCTGACTTAACATAAGCAGCACATACTGCATTAACCTCCATCTATCCATCCAACTTCCTGTCCTGGCAATTTCGCCCCTAATACGCAAACTTCAGTGAGGAAGACGTGGCCGGTACAAGTACTTTTTGATGGGCACACGTTGGTCAGAGGCTCCTGCAGGGCTTTGCACGCAGCATGAAGCCACAGCATTCACATCGCAGCGGGCTACAAAATTGCTGTACAAGCCAGACATAAAACCTCTTTCAATTGCCGGGCTGCCCTGTTCATCCTCGGCAGCCGACCTCACACTGAGCAGTCAGAGAGTGTAACCTTATTACTGACCTCATTATTTCAGATTAGAGCAAAGAATGCAGGCTGGCCAACACACAGATCAGCCTGAGTCTAATTAGCCCAGTTCATTCTAGACACAGTTAAGGTGGTTTAAGCTACTCATTTGGCAATGGCACCCTATTGCTGGTGACGGCAATGACACTAAAGGCATTAAAATATGCAAAAATATGCAGAAATATGCAGGAAGTTGACAAGGTTTAGTAGTCACACAGGGATGGTGAAAAAGATGATTTTATCAAAATGCAGTTTCCAAGATATGAGTTTTTTTTTTATTCGATTGCTATACCATGTTTCACTGACATACTTAATAGACTATAAGGGCAAAAAACATTTGGTTGCAAGTTTTGACATTAATCTCCCCTTGCAGTCACAGTGAGTCAATTTAATTCCTCTGCTAAAGAGAGCCATATGCAGACATTTCAGAGAGGGATGTATATTATTGAGAAAATGTGTTCCGTTTGAAGCGGAGTGTAGTTCTTAAATGCCTTAGGCGTAATACTGCCCTTTCACTGTCAACGTTCCTTTTGACTGTAATGTCAGTCTCGAAGCTTACGCATCAAGTTAATTCAAACTGCTGACAGCCCCACATTGTTGTATAAACTCAATGTGACAAGAACGCTGATTGACAAAAAAAAAAATGGGACCTTCAGTCCAGAAGTCACACAAACTGCTCCCAGTGGATCTGTGATGCCTTAAAGGGAGGACTATGGGACTTTTGAGAAAAGAAATAGCTCACACATTTCTTCTTATTAAGGAAAAGTTGAGTTCATAAGCAGTAAAAAGTTCCCTTGCTCAATTCAAAACACTAAACAGCTAATGTTAGCAAAGTGTAGGTAAATATGGCAGAATGACAGACACTACCGAGTCAGCAGGCTAACTTTATGACTGTGCTCCACAGGTGCTACTGTTATGCACGATTTCTGCGCTTCCGAGTGTCCGCGTGGCCAAAGTGAACTTACATCATAAGACACACCTCTTTGTGGGGGTCTCGTGTGTCGGGATTTCGGCTGTCCCTGCACTTGTGTCATTTTCTAATGGGGATGGGAATGGAGAACTTTGAGGAGCTGCTGGTTCACCATGAGGAGAAACCCCATACGGAGTATACAAGATCCAAACATTTCCTCGTCATTATTCCGCTTAAGCTCTTGTCCATGCAACTGTCCACGCGTAACTCAGGCTTTACAGTACTGTTAACTAAATGCTACACAGTAGCACTACACATTATCCCTTCACTAGCCAAAAAGTTAAATACAGTAGTCTCACTTTAAGGTAACTAAAAGAGGCAGAAGTTGAGTTGGATTCTGTACATTTTAAGAGACAGTCTGCATTTCACTCAAGTTCTGATTCGTCACTTCTTGTGGGTGGAAAGGTATATGTACAGTACCTGACACTAGAGTTTTATTCTTGGCAAAGGGTAAATGTACGGGTCTTTTGGGAGATCCTATGCTGCAGCATGATGCTGTGATGTAGCCTGATAAAGCACGCAAGTCTCTTCAGGTAGCATTTAGCAGGGATGGAGACTCGAGTTTGAGACTCTGACTCGAGTCACTTTTCAGTCACACACACAGTGGCTTCAGGTTCGACTCAGACTCAAGATGCGGGACTCGTGAACAATCGTTATTTTAAGGAAATGTCTGATAAATGTTATTCCCCTCCCTGTGTGACCTACAACCTACTGTACCTACGTAATACGTAATACACAACGTATCTGCTGCGTGCAGCCACACGTGAGAGACAAAAACAAACATGTCGACCGCACCAGCAGCTGCTGTGCCGTTCATCATGTAGCTCAGACACTTGAGAGTTGACTTGGACTCTAGCTCAGAGACTTGAGAGTTGACTTGGACTCTAGCTCAGAGACTTGAGAGTTGACTTGGAATCTAGCTCAGAGACTTGAGAGCATCTCTGGCATTTAGTTGTAGGTTCTGTCAATACTTCCTATCCTTACACAACACTCTATGGAGGAGGCCAAGGGAATGACGTAAATGTTAGCCAACGATGTACGTATAGACGTTAAGTGTGCTCATTCGTGTGCGTTACAGTATGTCTCTTCACACTTATGACACAACATATCCTCACCAGCCTGTCGATGACGTCTGGCTGAATGTGTATCACCTTTTGCATGACTTGGCATGTTGTAATTTATGCCACAGTCTGCCATTATCATGGGAAATGTGACCCTTTTCAGGTGTCTTACAGCAGAATGGTGATAATATTAGCAATTAGGCCCAAAAGAGAGCTGAACGACTGCCAAACTCCCTGTAGAGGGATTAATATTGACATTGGTACCAAAGTGGCTCTAACCTGTGTTATATCAGCCCTTTAAAATGTGTTCTGTCCATAGATTTATTAGCTTTATCTTTAGACGTACAGTATTAGTTGTTAAATATAAAGCTAGAGCCAGCAGCCAATAAAGACGCAGAGGGAAACGGCTAGCCTAGGTCTATCCAAAGGTGAAAAATTACTCAACGTTGTTCGATTACAGTGACTATATGTAACTTTCAGTTTGTGTTGATTTCAGCAGCCCCTTTGGACAAAATCGGTAGTGTTTTTACCACACTTGCTGTCGTAAAGGTCTAGGACTTAGCATTACGGGAAGGTCTTACAGTTGCGATGAGTGTTTTGCTCAGACAGAAAATCATTCATTTACAATAAGAGAATACGGTACAGATGCATCGTTGCATTTCAAGTGTTACATACGGTAACTTAGCCTACTTTGGATGTATCGTGAGCTAAACCGTTATAACGTTATCATTATCACTGTGTTACGAGCCAAAGCAGTAAGAGTTTGTTAATAGGTTAATTTGTTAATAACGTTTTCCTGGCAGAGCACAGTGACTTCCTGGAGGCTAAGCTAAGCTAATTGTCTGCTGAAAGTGAACTGTTCCTTAGTCTATTTTCTCATTTGGAGTCTTACTATCATAGTTTACTATTATGACTTGTTTTTGCTTTCAAACTGACATCACCTGCATCGCTATACTTTGACTTTCTACGGTTATGAACAGCTTTCTTACTCCAGCATGCAATTAAACACAATAATTCACACACTGCACATGGTTCATTTTTAGCATTTGACACACTTTGACAGATCCCTGATGTGTATAAGTCATTGAACCACCCATATTTAAAATCTGCATTTAAACTTAAAGCAAAAGAAAATGACAGCATATGCATGGCTGTGCAGTCTAAATTACAGCAGATGCATGTCTGTGCAATCTATTGCATGAGTGTGAATTCGATAATGAACTGATAATGATTTCCAAACCAGCAGTGGTGGATTTTGATGTTTTGTTTACAGCTCATGTTGACACACTTATACAGGCGGTGAGGTCTTGTGGGAAAATTCCCAAATATTCCGCTAGTAATTACCACAGGTTCCTACATGAAAACATTTTGTATTTGGCACCATATACAACCAACGCTGTGTCAAAAATATACGTCTTTTAGTAACAGCATCACAGGCTAAATGCCCTACTTGCCAATTAACTAATTCAAGTTAAAATACCAAGTAACACTAGTGCAATATTTAACCAGCAGCTAATAAGATATTGTGTGAAGGCATATGAAAAAAATATCACGTTTTATTTTTCAACTAGGCTTAGTCATGATATTTTCTCATAGTTATACAGTATATATTGTTTTACCTTGATCCTATATTCCACTGTTTTTCAAAACAAAATCAAAATGGGATTCCAACATAATCTGGTTATCATCATCACAGGCCTATTTTCCTAGTTTTGTCATTTTTGATGATTGCTTTCAAAATGTCCTTGCTTACTTCACTCATAATGGCTTAGCATCAAATACGTATGAGAAAATGTCTTGTAATTATGACTCAGTATCTCCAAGTTATTACATTTCTCAAAATGTTCTCTCAATTTGTGAACGTTTGAGAAAGAGTTAAGAGAGAGAGGGAAAGAGAAAGAAAGAGAGAGATAAGAATATCTCTAAAATGCATTTTATAGTGAAAAAAGTTAGGTGGTGGATTTGTTTTTCCAGGGGCAGATATGGACAGGTTCCATTGTTGTGTGTGTTGATAGAACACGTTTTAATCAGCTGTTAGAGATGTGCTGCTGACATAATGGAGCTGCAAAGAGCTCAATATTTAAAAAAACAAGCAACGACCAGGACTAGGTAATAATGCTGAAGGTGTCCTACTTTGAATTCCTTTATTAGGATACATTTCTCTTAAAAAAAAAATGATTGTACAGTGGAATACAGGATCAAGTTACTCATACACAAAGTCTGTTGTTTCTGTTAAATCAAACCCCTCAGAGCACTCCCTTCATGACAGTGAGCAGCATGTTGCTTTCTTGTGAGAAATGTGAGATATTCAGAGGATCTTGGTAATCTCCACACTCCTTAGAGGGATTAGGGGCAGTCGAAGACAGGTTTTATTATACGGGGGAGGAGGAAGGGAGGGGGGGGATTAATCTAGAAGTCCAGATTTATATAGAAACCTGTCGTTTTTTTTTTACGAAAGAGTGCATTTGTTAAAAGAGAGAAACCATCACAGGGAGGAAGTCTCTGCTAGATAGATCATTATGTGTTATCCATCAAACCGCCTCTTGGTTTCTGTTTTGTGCCGTCAGACGTTTTGTAAAATGGAAGGCAGATAAGTCATCATGGAATGAAACTGTTCAATTGCATGGGAAACGCACCAGATTCAATCAAATATTTCATCTCTCTTCTAGGTGAACCTTACATAAGTGGGATCTAGCATGCTGCACCTTACATTTAATATACAGAGTAATAATCGTAATAATAATAATAAGAAGAAGAAGAAGAAGGATACAAGCTGGAAATCACTCACAACTTTCAAAGAGTCCAAGGCTGCAAGAGAAATATGCAGCACTGTTGGAAGCAGCCTTCACATATTGCTCAAAAGTGGATTGCCTTTCAGAAATCCCTTAGTAGTTTGTGTGGGTAGATGTGACCTTTGCAGAGTACAGTCCCCCATTTATCCTTTCCATATCTACATGGACCTAGAAGACTGGCTGACACCTCACAAAGCTGCAAAGATTAAGATGTCAAGGAAAGGTTAAGGCTAAGACGATAAAGCTGCACACGCCAGGTTGTTTCGTGCGTGGATGTACACTACGCTTGTCGTGGGTGTTGATAAAAACAAAATGAACTCTGGTAAAATGTAGCTACCTGGAATGCAGCCAGAGTTTAATAAATACAGATGATGATTCTGTCCTTGGAAGAAGAGTTTCTATTGCAAAGATGATTTTGTTTTGAACACTCCATAGTTTAATTTGGTCCAGTGAATGTTGGCTGCAGCTCCTCCCATAGTCTATCACCTAGTTTACAGCAAAACCATATCTCACACCCTCGCTTGCCCGGACACCTCGTCTTTCCGGAAGCGCTCTCGGCTCCCTCGTCTCCACATCAGCATCCCTGGGGCTTTGCCTTTATCGCCCAAAATAGCATCTCATATCTGCGACCAATGAAGATCATAGTGCAGCACCAGTCTCCTTGCTCATCATTTCTCTTCTCACACTCTGTGCTTTTGTGGAATTTATCGAGTGACGTAACCTGCCGATATGCCTTAGAACTGGACTATGTTGTGGAGGGAAAGGTGCGCTACTGATAGGGCTGGGTACCAAACTTTGATATTTTAAGGCCCCCGACCGAATTGCCTCCCTAGTATTGAAAATGCCTCGTCATTCAATAAATCTAATCAGTGTCAGTGAGCCAAAAAGCATGCAGCATGCTTGTACAAAGATCGGATAATGCTGGTGGTGCAGGCATGCAGGAAAAACGCTATGTTACGCACAGAGACTACAGTTTGCGTCACATAGGTGCAAAAAAATAAAATACAAAGGATTTGTACTAATGTGTAATGCTGTAATTTCTAGAAATTGGTATCGAAAAAAATGTATTGTTCACGAACCATTACCAAACTCACAGTATCAGTTCCTGTATTGACATTTTTTAACGATACCCAGCCCTTGCTATTGACTGATCATTACGGGCTAAAATGTTGTAGTTTTTGTTTGTGTGTGTGTGCTTGCTGGATAGTGATCCGCTATGCGCAGATGGGGATGGGGGCTCATTTTGCCTGTAATTGGCACACAAAGATTAAATTATTACAGGAGAGAGAATCAGATGAGTGAAAATGGATCCCGCTTGACCTCTTGTTCTGGATTCTTGATGACATCCCTTTTAACATGCAGACTAATTGCCAGACTCCTTTACCTTTTTGGAATTTGAGCCCCTCTGCTGTGTTTTATAGCTTTTCCCATTTGTACGTAGTTACCCATTCACCCACAGTCAAGTTGGCTAAGATGAAAATCAAACCAGATCAATATTTTATCTTGTTATCCACAAAAGCCTTCCTGGTCTAAGGGCTGAATGCCGGTTTCGATGCTCATTCAACACACATTACACACTGCAAACATGGCCATTTTAAGAAGATATTTGGTTTCATTTCTTCAATATCTATTACTATATAAGCAAAAATCATAATAACAGTTGTGTAGATGTGCTTTGACTTTCGAGAGCATTGAAGCTGCGGGTCGTAAAACTAAAACAATCTGCTGAAAGACGCTGAAACACTCCGTAGAGTTGAGGTGAACTGCAGATTCAGGTGATAATTCTCCCTCTTCCACATTACACGTATGCATTTGATCCTTTGTTAAGATTATTGTACAGAGCAGCTTTAACCCTTAGAGAACGGACCTCCCGCCGGGGGCAGTTAGAGGTCCGCGGGAGATCGTCGTTTCCATGATCCTGTTTAAATCAATGTAAAATAAAAACCATAACAGCTAGAACATTCATTCTTTTTGCAGCAGAAAAGCCAAGGCTTCGGTCTTTCACGTCTTTGTACGCTCGTGATGACGTCATCACGTTACGTAAAAACCACAGGTGGACTGTTCTATCGCAGATGAAACTATGAAAACGGCTTTACAATCTGCTCATAAAAATGAGCATATCTCAAAAAATGTTGAATGAAGTTCAAGTTACTTCTGGAGTTTTAAGACATATTTTGTTCATGTTTCTACATTTAGAAATCTTTTGGATCAATATGCTTTCTGTGTTTATTTAGGAAAATGTGATGAAACCACATGTCCAATTTTTCTTAATTTCTTTTTTTATTTAAGACACAATTTCACTACTTTTATTAATTATTAGGGTTTATTGACTTACAACCTTTTTGCCGAGCTTTTACTGATTTTAGGGATATGAAGCATTTGAAGATACTCCAAGAAATGAAAAAAATTTAAAACATAGGCGCTGGAGGACCGTTTCTGTTGCAGAGTTCAAAGGGTTAAACATATTTATTGACCTGAATACATACATCTACATTCAAGATAGTTTTTACAGCTTTAAGTTGCTGATGGGTTGTGAGAAATGTGTGTGAAGCCATCTTTTTAAAAGTAATTTCTGTTCTTCAGATAACTGCCTCTTGAAGGCAATGGTTAAGGGGTCCCTTGTGGGCACAGAAACACCTTTAAAATGGATCTGCTCCAACTGTGCGAGTTATCAACACCCTGACTTCAGTGTGAAATCGATGTGCAGTCCCGTGCTTGTTTTCAAACTAGCTCCTTCTCCCAACTTGGCTGATAGAAACAGCTTCCAAAGTGATACTTCATTGACGGCGCTCGTTGGAACAGTGAGAAGCGGGGAGGGGGCGGGCAGGAGCAGTGAAACCACTCTCCAGAAACGCCTCAACTAAAAGCCAACATGATGTTTTTTCAATTTTAAAAATGCGATATAAATAAGATTGTTGTCGATCCAGATCCTTTTTTTGTATGGGCTGCTTCTTCAGCATCATAAATAGCCTCCATCAAGGCTCTAATCATAAGACTTGACTGTGTCCTGGATGGGAGTGAGTGAATTAACAAGGCCAGTATTGATCTTTTGCTGCCAGTTTCCTCTGTAGCTTTTTTGATGGTGATTTAGAGAGTGAAAGAGAGATAATTGGGGAGAGAGACGGAGAGAGGGCGATCAATAGTTTGCAGGTTTGCTGTATGGAGGAAGGTGACAGGCAGTGAGAAGGGCATGAACGAGGCATCGGATTGATCGCTAGCTAAATGTGACAAGCTGATTTAACATTTTAGCATTTGGAACAACCATGCATGATTACACACAATGACACATGGCCGTGCTATTATGTGACAGAATCACTGACTTGTACATTCACTCAAAATCTCTCTGAGGACATTAGATTTTGGCCTCGATCAATCAGGTATCCGAGAACATCGGAAATTGTTCCCACTTTGTCCTGTTCAGGCCTGAAAGACTTTAAAGCCATTTAGCGCATTAGCAAAGAGCTTAAGCACTGGCATGGAATAAACCGGGGTGGAGGGCAGATGATGTTTGAGAGAGATGGATGTTAAAAAAGGGTTGTTTTAGCGCAGGAAAGCCTCAGCCAACAAACCGTTGTAGGCAAAATGGTCTCAGCACTATTTCTTCTTTGGAGATGCATGGATTTGACAAGAACACTGGAGAGTTTAGAAGCACCAGGACATTTAAAGCTGCTATGATCAAAAATTTGTATATCAATAATAGATCAAATTACTACCTGTGATATGAAGGGGCTCACTTTTGGTTACGGACCCACAGAGAATTATCACCCGACACTGCAGTTCCCCTCAGCTAGGAGTTTTAGCATCTTTAAGCCAATTGTTTTTTTATTTATTCTCACCACTCTCATCAGCGTTGTTCCAAGTACCCACTGTACAATACCTTTCCAAGCATCAAACAGCAGATAGAATTAGCAACTAACTAACCAACATACAGTACAGGCCAAACGTTTGGACACACCTTCTCATTCAATGTGTTTCTTTATTTCCATGACTATTTACATGTTGATAGATTCTCACTAAGGATTAAACGAATGAACATATATTAAACAGATTATGTACTTAAAGAAAGTGTGAAATAACTGAAAACATGTCTTATATTTTAATCTTCAAAGGTTTCTTGCTTTTATGTTCTCTCAAAGCCTTGGAGCTTCATGAGGTAGTCACCTGAAATGGTTTTACCTTCACAGGTGTGCTTTGTCAGGGTTCATTAGTGAATTTTGTTCCCTTATTAATAAAAAAAGCAAAGGGTGGCTACTTTGAAGAATCTAAAATATAAGACATGTTTTCAGTTATTTCACACTTTTTTTGTTAAGTACATAATTCCATATGTGTTCATTCATAGTTTTGATGCCTTCAGTGAAAATCTACAATGTAAATAGTCATGAAAATAAAAAGGAAACGCATTGAATGAGAAGGTGTGTCCAAACTTTTGGCCTGTACTGTATTTATTTATTACTTTTTAAACAAATTAAAGTTGAATGAATTCCAGGATACATCACATCACTGTTATGTGACCCAGATAATGTAACAATACAAGTACACAGCCTATGAAGTAATCAACGCCTCTTTATTATCATAAAATTTTTTTCTAACTGTACCCCCCCCCCTCGTAATTTTTGTTGCTATGAACGTGTATAGGATCAAGTGCCAACAACAATATAAATAATAATACAAATATATAGTCTGACCAAAAATCACTAATATGATCAGAATTTGGCATATCTAAACAACATCAACGATTACCAGTCCCACACCTTAAGACTAATGTTAGCAGTCAATTGCGGTTAAACCAAGAAACAGTGATTATGTAAAAAAAAAAAATAAATAAAAATAAAAAAAAGACAATTATGTAAGAAATGTTACAGGCCTACTCGTAAACATAGGCTACTTTTTGCAAACATGTTAGCCATATCAGTGATAATATGTCAGTGGTGTTTCCAGCTTGTTTTCTGCCCCCAAGTGGACAAAAAAGCAAATACAGGTTTAGGAAGACATTCAATTTTTGAGTGAAATGTTTCTATTGAAAGCACTTTTGGACATGTTTGGATCAGAATGTACCTGCAGAGCACCTCCTACTGGTGATGCCACGAGTGTTTTCGTCCCTTAGTAAATGCTGCATGAGAAATCCTCCGCCATTCCGCCAACGAGTAATTATTCTTGACCTTCTTAATCTGACCCTGCCTCGGTCCCTGACACGAGTAAGAGGAGAGCTTTGACATTTGCTGCTCTTTGTCAATAGGTCACGATGAAAGCACAGACGCAGAAAGGCGGGGGGGTTGCATGGACATTTATTGATCTGGCTGTCTCGCGGTTAGCTGTACAGATAGATGATAGGCACAGGGAGGAGGAAAAGACTGAGCTGTTTTCCAGGAAGTACAACAAAGGCCGCTTTGTGAGGCACTTGTGTGTGTGTGTCCATCCATCTAGTGCTGTCCGTATAACCCGGCGAGGATGGCAGGGTAATTCACTTAGCTTACACTGTGGAAGGCCATTATCTCCGGGTGGTGGGCCTTGTCTGCGGGTGTGTTCTGCCGTGATATCATCATGGCACTCACTTAAGCATATCTCACAGCTGATTGATATCTGCTGTCTGGCAATAATTGCTAAATTGTGGAGCTTTTAAAGGCTGTTTGGCTGTGCACTCTTTGCTCAGTAATACAACTTCCCTCTCAGTCAATCTAATTTCTCAGTTTGGCTGTGAACTCGAAACAATCACAGCTGTACTGATGCTCCCATTGTAAAAGGGCCAGTTTTCACATCTAATATAGAGCAGATTTAGAACGAAAGGACTTAACTCATGGCAATCAATGTATTTTAACTGTCACAAAATCACATACTATACCGTCCTTAAGCATAGTTGGATATACTGTATATCAACAAAGTATAAAATATACAGTAGCCAAGGGCTCAAAAACAAGACAATATTTTTCTACTTGGAAATAAATTTATAAAAGTGGGCTCATCTTGTATTCCAAGTTCTAGACTTTTAAATGTCATTATGAATTCAATACAGCAGATGCTGCCAAATAGCGATCCACCTGCCAGTGAGAATGGCGTTCAACGACCCAAGCGGGAGGCATTTTGTTTTCTGTCTGACATGAGCCCAACGCAGTTTGTGTAAACCCAAGCACTGAGTTTGTGTTACGCTGTCTAGAGTGCGTCTCGGGATGCGTTTTCCATATTCATATCTCTCTCTGGGGACGCTGAAGCTGTAGCTGCTGAAGCTGTGTAACGGCTGGCAGAAATTTCGATATGAGATGGATCTCCTAATTGCTATTAGAAATAGGCCTACCAGTAGACTACCATACCATAAGTTGTTCATTTACAAATGTGATTACATTTTATTAAGCTTAATTTAAATGAGACAGTTTCATCTGAAAGATATTGAAAACCTGATTTTGTTTAAAAGATGTTAATAACAGCCTACCTTGGTTTATTCAATGTGGTTTTTTTATCATTATTTTCAAATAACAATAATGCATCTTTACACTTTAAAAGACTGCAGTCAAGGCTTTGATGCAAGTGAAGCTTTTTATGACAGACTTCTCTTCTACTCTATCCTTTATAAAAAAAAATTTAATCAGGAAGATAAGCTTTTTCTTGAACTATAAATAGTTAAAAAGGACTCACATGCACATTTTGTAGACAAAACAAGTTAGGTAAAAAACAACATAACTTACTGAAAACAGAGTTTTGACAACAGGCGGGCAGTCCAAAGTGGCAAAGGTAAGGAGTCGTCATCAAAAGTAGCAGGAACAGCTAAGATTGCAGCAAACAACTGACGGACAGGTACGCAGAGGAGCTGATGAGGGCATGTGGAGCAGGTGTGTGTGGCGGTCAGGTGATGTTGAAAGGTGGGAACACACTGGGGACAACTGCTGGACAGGGAAGGAATTACATGTTCCATAATGTATGGAAATAATTAGGGGTCAGAAAGAGGGGAGGGGATTTTTCTTTATTTTGCTTCATTTTTTTTTGCTGGGTGTTTTTCTTTTCTTTCCTAAATGCATATTGTAATTCAGCCTTCCCTTGTGAGATTTGTTTTATAAAAAATAGATCAAAATAGGTGCAACAAAAATATGGCTTTCATGTGTGCTCATAAAGGTGTGTTTTACCATATGCAAAGGACAACAATGATGTCTGCATAGGGCTTTATTTTCTTATCATAATCATTTTCAGTAGCTAATAGGACCAATATTGTGTCCAATTTGAGAAACAGAAGAGATGTGATTGGAATTTAACTCTGACAAAGAGGACCAGCAGGACTGCACTTAATGTGTCATAGAACTATATAATATGATGCAAGTTCAGCATCACATATTGCAGACTGTTCTACTAATCAGTGTTGACTGTGGTTGTTTATAGTTTGGACATAAGCAATCCGACTGTAGGCTATATATGGGGAAAAGGGAAAAGGATCACTCTTGTAATTGAGCAGCATTGCTGTAAACTGTCCTTGAATCTGAATTCTTTATTTAGCTGTTGAATGAAAGCTCCCAGAAAAAAAACTGCAGCCCTGAGGAATGAAAGAAATAAAATGTTCAGCTTTTTATTTGGCTTTTATATTTGGTTGCTGTCTCTGACATCACGAGGTCACGGTGATCTTTGCGCACAAGATGACCATTTTCCATTTCGCTTTTATCTATGTTGTTTTCCTTTTGGAAAAAAACTTTTGCAAATTCTCCCGGCGCTGACTCCTTCACTCACCTCAGCTCACTGTTATGCCGGTCATCTCTGAACTCAATAGATAAGAGAGGAAAGCTGAGTTTGTTGAAAGGTTTTTCGGGCAGCTGTGTTACAGCAATTTTTGAAGCGCCGTTCTTGGCAGATCAGAGCCATCCAGAAAGACGAAAGGTTCTGGAGACGGAAAAAAACTCATTACCAGAGGTAGGCAGGAGCAAATTGATGTGACAAAAACAAAAATAATTGCACATCTGCAGGGTATTAAATGCTGTACCTGCTAGGTTTGCATTGCTTTCTATGTCATTCTCTAACATCCTCAGACGCACTCGATGTTTTTCATTTAAACCCTAATCACATTGGTGCACTCTATATACTTCCAGCTCTGTGGTGTTTCTACCTGTTCATATTTCTTTTTTAACTGCAGCAGGATATGATAAATTTGATGTATAGTTTCATCTTCTACACAGTGTTAAAAATGTAGCTTGTGGTGTTTTGCCAGACAGTTTTTTTCAACCTTTGTGTCATTCACTGCACACACATCTAAACGTAATACTTGTTATTTAGTTAAAGATGTTTTAAAAAAGAATGCTGGGGTGATAAGACTGAAATTAAATGAATATTATCCATACAAAAGGAAAAAACTAAGCTTACCGCCTCTTTGTTCCAGCTTCATATTTAGCGTACAGACATGAGAGGGGTATCAATCTATTCATAACTCGGGCGTCATTTTCGCACTTCACGGTCATTGTCTATGTGAGTAGCCGTGCAATGCATTCTGGTAGCGACGCAGGGACTTTGGAGAAGCGGGACGCAGAGTCGCCCGCTCCTCATTTGCATAAAGTTGAATCCAAGCAACTTTATGCAAATGAGGAGCGTCTAGCTCAATCCCAGAATTCCAGAAGTCACAGAAAGACAATCTGAACACAATGTCATTGAGCTAAATGCGCGTGCTAGACGCCTCATCTTATGTATCTCTTTATCGGTCTCTGCAGGAACTTCTATTACATCACCATGCTACGCGACCCCGTGTCACGCTACCTCAGCGAGTGGAAGCATGTGCAGCGCGGGGCCACTTGGAAAACCGCCCTCCACATGTGTGACGGCCGCTCGCCCACTCAGGACGAGCTCCCCGCCTGTTACAGCGGCGAAGACTGGACCGGCGTGCCCCTCGCGGACTTCATGAGCTGCCCCTCCAACCTCGCCAACAACAGGCAGGTCCGCATGCTGGCCGACCTCAGCCTGGTGGGCTGCTACAACATGACGACGGTGAGCGAGCTGGAGCGCGGCCGCGTGCTGCTCGCCAGCGCCAAGGCCAACCTGCGCAACATGGCCTTCTATGGCCTGACGGAGTTCCAGCGCAAGACGCAGTATCTGTTCGAGCGGACGTTTGGCCTGCGCTTCATCCGGGCCTTCACGCAGATCAACAGCACGCGTGCCGCCAGCGTGGGCATCAGCGAGAAGGTGCGCTGGCGCATCGAGGGGCTAAACGCCCTCGACGTGGAGCTGTACGAGTACGCCAAGGAGCTGTTCCTGCGGCGCTACCAGTACAACCGCCAGAGGCAGCACCGGGAGGAGCGTCTGCGGAGGTGGCGGGAGAGGCAGCAGAGGCAGCGGCTGCACAGGCCCTATCTGGCCGAGCTGTGGCGACTGGGAGGGGGGGGGGAGGGGGGGAGGGGGAAGAGGAGCAGGTGAAGGGGCTAGAGGAGGTAGCCACTACAGAGGACTACAGCAGCCAGGTAGTGAGGTGGTGAGGGGTGGGGGACAGCACAGGGACTGAAAAACACCAATGAACTGACTGATTCATTGTGCTTTACTCTCCTCCGGGTCTCTCCTCCGCTGTCAATCTGCCAAAATCCTCCTGCCCCGTCATGGCCTCATAGCTCTTTGTTGGACTGCCGAATGGTGTCTTAATATTTATGATGGATGTATTTGTCATGGCAACATAAACATTTTGTATTTTTATTCTTCTTCTAATGGCTTATTTTGGCACTGCAGTTGTGACTTGTATTTATTTATTCATTAGCAAGTGCTTTGAATGTCCTCAAAGCGGAGAAAATGTTTCCTCAATTTCGCTAATAATTAGAACTGGGAAAAACAACGTGCTTCGTGAGGAAGGGCAATTTTAGTCTATTAAAAAAAAAAAAAATGGAGGAGGACCTGAAGGATCCTCTGTGTCATGTTTGTGATCTAGCGCCGTGTTGCTCAGTGAAATCTTGTAGTTACTCTGTGGTGTTTGGCTTCATAAGAATATCAAAGCACAAACTTGGCAATAGTCTGCAGTGTGTTTTTTCTCCCGCCCTGACTGATTGAGCTGCAATCTACAGAAAGGCAATTTCTCGCAGGAAATGTGTCCAATAAAAATATGCAGCATCCAGTCATGTAAATTTGTCCTTGATGGACTCTCTCTCTCTCTGGTACGCATGTGTACGTGAACGTGTTCTACCTTGCTCCTTTTTTCACAGCATGTTCTCACCATAAAAATCTGAAATCTTCATGAGGTGTGCCAACTTCTTCCATATCCACACACGCACAGACACACTGACGCACAAGGGGGAGAGCTGCGGGCCTGAAAGACAGGCTGTCAGAGCCAGTTTCAGCGCTCCTACATCACAGAGAGAGAACATTGGTATTTCCTCCATTAGGGCATTGATCACGGGCTCTTTGCTTCCAAATTGATCATTTAAAGTTCAATTGACCATGACTCTGGCGCAGCAGAAAATAGAAGAAACCAATTGGCTTGCTGAATGCTATTTCCTCCATAATCTGACAAGCATACAGTACCTTGTTCCATTTGCAATCCGCTAGAAAAACAATATTTCAACACATTCCTACAGACGGGCCTGTGAGATATTAGGTGCTGGAATAAATCATACAAAGGTCCCATTTCTGGAAAATCATGGCTGTGATAAGCACTTCCCGACCACTCGGCGCAGATGTTTTGTTCATGAGAAGGAAAATGAGGATGAGGAGGAGATCAGTCAGGAGGCAGAAAAGGAAATGGCTACATCCACGGACCAAAATAGCCTCTCCATCCCTAGCTGCAGTCTCTATTCTACTTGCACAGCATGTAACAGAGAAAGATTAGAATTATGTAAGCCTTTGATAATTACGCTGGGTTTTACTTCTCTGTGTACGCATGCACAGAGAGAAGTGACAGACACCTTACAAACGTTACATTAATTCCATTTTAAATTATAAGTCCCTTTGTTATTTGACACAGCTTACTAACTGTTTTGAACTGTGAAGTGAACCATAAAACCGGGTACTGCAGCAGAGTGACATATGGTATCCAGGAAGAATCCGTTTGCAGCGAGGATAGACAAATAGTGTAACAGCTTCCTTTATCTATGGATGATGTCTCTCTGTTGACAGGGAGTATTTGTTCCGGGACGTTTGTGTTTGATGAAGATAAACGGATGTGTTTTTGTTCTTAAAGTTTTTCTCTTAGTAGTAAAAACATTTCAACCCGTTGGTTCTTCTGTCGTCAGCTGACTCTGTCCAGCAAAATAGAAAGCGGTGTACAGTATGCTTTCAACACGAGGGATGTGCTGCCTGCCTTGTTAGTTCATGGGGAAGGTGCATGCATCTGCAAAGAGAACTCAGCTAAGTGTTTAGACACCACCTCAGAGTCTTTCACAGATGAGCAGCTGCAGGAGGTCGGCTGTAAAATAATTTTATCACACTGTTGGGGAGACGAACGCAGCAAACCGTGATGATTGATAGTTCTTTTTTTTTTTGCTACAATTTTAAAATTTCCATCCATTTCCTAAGTATTGGGGGACTAAGGAAACACAAGAAAAGAAAGAAAAACTAACCTCTCTCAAAGTCTTTTGTGTTAATAAAAAAAACAATTTTTATTGCATTACAAATATAACTAACAAATACAGAGGTAACAATACAATTTGCTGTCTAACAAGATGTCACCCCTTTTGATTTTTTTAACCAGACAAAATAATGTCAAGGTAACGATAAAATGAAATGAGCTAGGTAGCTATACATCTCTACAAGTCTCCAACCCTCAATTTTAGCTTGTCAATCATGTATTTAAAAATAGTGTTGAGTAGTTGACTAACTAAAACCATTGTAGATTCATTCTTTTTAAAGCACAAAAAAAGTTGTATGTTAATGGTTAAGATACTCCCAGGTGTAATATACAACATTCTGTAAAACTGTAGGTTTTTATTAAAGGCACAGACCTTATTTTCTGTATCAAATAAAATACGGAGGAAAAACTAACTGGAAATCTGGCAAGTGAACCCACAGCTCAGGAATGCAAACTCACTTCCTGGTTTTAGGACTACAAACTCACTTCCTGGTTTTAGGACTACAAACTGAACCTTTCTACTGTATAACTAAGGGTGTATTCACAACTAGATTGTTTGGGCCAGTTGTTTCGAAACCTGGAGCGTCACAACTCCAGATTCGGTTTGTTTGGGCATGTATGAACACAGCGATCACACTCGGATGTGGAGCAAAACAAGCAGGCATAGATCGCAGAAAGGGGGGGGGGGTCTCAGCTTGCCAGTTTTCAGTCCGAATGCAATCGACCCTTCTATCATTTAGGGCTGTGTATTGGCAAGAATCTGGGTCACAGGGGTCACGATTCAATATATTGCAATATATTTCCATACTGTATGTAAGGCAATATATTGGGATTTTTTTAGTATAAGTATAAGTAAGTAAGTATAATTTTCAAAAAACTAATATTTAAAAAAAATACATGATGTCCATACAAGTCAAAGAAGTTTACTTTAGGTAAACAATTCAGTACACAGAAAATCAAACTGCCAGTTTGGGATTGTGGTTCACAGGTTCTTAGTGAGCACATTTTTATATGCTAAAGTAGGCCAAAGTTCAGCCATAGCTACGTTGTTAGCTTCTAGCAAAAAGTCAGGCACTGCTAGGTACTGTTAGGCAAGGACACTAGTGGTGTGTCTCAGCATAGCCATCTAGCGGTAGGGGGCTTAAACACAACATAAACATGAACCACCAATGAATATTTTTGCACTTAAACTTAAACTTAAAAAAAATTAAAAAAATGTATCGATATTATGTCCAATACAGATGAAAGAAAGAAAAGTCAGGCGTTGGACAGTTGCCAGTCATGTGGCCGGCATGTCACAGCGTTCCTTTCTAAAGACGGCTTGGAGCAGCAACCTGAACTTGGTCAGACAGTGTTCCCAGTGAAAAGTGCTGATGAAGGCCATCCTGAACCTATCACCTGAAAGAGTGTACAGAGCCAGGTTGAAAAAGGTGTTGAATCCAGCCAGAGGCCTGGAGATAATATACGCTGCATGCACTATGTGCTCCACCATGCACGGCATCCTTCGAGTTTCTATCCGCAACACACGCAAGATGTGATACGGCAGGAAACACAACACAAACACCACCAGGATCAGCACGGTCACGCGCCGTGCTCGCATCCGACACGGGCTGGTTGTGTAAGGCCCTTTGGCCAACTGTTTCACTATACCGATGTAACACATGAATACCACCACTAGAGGGAGTAGAAATCCGAAGGCAGTAAGCAGCCGGACATACCACATACTTAACATGTTACTAACGTCTATGGTGCTAGCAAAGTCTAAGCAGTACGTCTTGTTGTTGCGCTGCTCTAATGATATTATCGTCAACATAGGAGTGATTTCGGCAGCGGTGATGATCCAGACGGCTGAACACGCAATTATACCCCAAAACTTTTGCTGCACCTGCGCTGCCCTCAGAGGCTTGCTCACCACCACATAGCGGAAAACGGCGAGACACGTCAGGAAGAGGATGCTTGCATACAGGTTAAAATGAAAGCCAAAGCGCACAAAGCGGCACATGAAGTCGCCGAGGGTCCACGATTCCCCGTTGCTGTAGTAGTGGACCAGGAAGGGCATGCTGAGAACATAGAGGAGGTCAGTCAGTGCCAGGTTGACCATGATGATGCTGTTGCTCTTCCAGGGACGCAGCTTTGTCACGTAAATGCCAATGGAGGTTATGTTGCCCATCAGGCCCACGATGAAGATGATGGTGTAGGAGACAGGCAGGTAATATCGTTTTATCAGTTGGTCCACGTCGGTGCAGTTGGGATGTTCCATGGCTGAGTCCTGTCAAAAGCAATTTTACAAACCACTTTTAAAAAATAAAACTCTGAGAAGAGGGATCTTCCAGAAGTCGTAGTTAAAATTGCAGACAAGGAGGTCATGTCCTTGTTTCCTGGGATTTTTAATGATCCAAGAAGTTAAATGCCACAAATTACACTATTTCTGGACTTAAGATATTGAAATTTGACTGTGTTACGTCAGTTTGAAACATCATTTAAATCATCGTTTGGGGAGATAGAAAAGCACAGAAAATATATATCTAACACTTGAACAAATACTTTCATTTATAATTAAAAAGTGCAAAAATGTGTGGCTAGTCAACAGTTTTTCAGGGGGGCCGATCTATACTGTAGGGCTTGTTGACAACTAGAAAGATGTATTTTACATGTGCTCTTTACTAAGGTACAAGAAGCTGCTTAATAATTGACTACAATTAACTGATTACAGAAATTGTTGATTTTTCAGTCAAACTATTTCTGCGCTATTTGAAAACTTAAACCCTGTATTAAATGTTTTTTTTATGGCCACTTGGGGGCGTAGACACAATGCTAACATCACCATATGGAGTCGACATGACGAACAAATCTGGGACCTTCAAATGCTCAACTATTTTCACCAGCTTGTCGGGAAATTTGACAGTGGATTTTTTGGAGCAATTTTTTTACTGTGATTACAGTATCTGCCTGCTGCGACTGCTACATGTATGAGAACAGTGAGAATATACCAAAACATTAGCTGTACACACTAAGACCAAAACAATGAGCTGAAAAATGCTGAAGGGGAATGCCAGAGTCAGGTGGTAATTCTCTGTGGGTAAGTCCCTACAAGTGACACCATCCACTTAACATGCAGTCATTTGATTAATTTTTAATGTAAAAAATATTGATTAGTGCAGCTTTAATGTTTTCAAATATGCTGAACAAATGCTGAATGTATGGCTTTTTGTAATGGAACTTTTGAGCTGGATGATTCCCAATTCAGGTATATACATTATACATTATATGTGTTTGGGTGAGAAAGAAAATAGGCTACGACCTAGTCATCCATCCTTTTTCCCTCAGCTGTCATATATTTGTCAAAGGCAATTACTGTTTGAGGAAGGAAGGCGAGAGCATGGGCAGATATCCTTGGAAAGAAACAATCAAGCAACTCAGTGGGGAAGAAACAAACAAAACCTTCTTTCCTCGTCAAACCGTCTGGTTTCTGAGAGTCTCTCAGGATATTACAGCGCCTATGGCATCCTGGCTTGATGGCAGCTTCCGTTAATGCTGTCAGTGCAATCTGCTCTCA
The DNA here is from genome assembly GCF_010015445.1 of Perca fluviatilis. NCBI lineage: Eukaryota > Metazoa > Chordata > Actinopteri > Perciformes > Percidae > Perca > Perca fluviatilis. Next base: position 5,052,613 of record NC_053135.1, on the reverse strand, counting down.
TTATAGATGTGAGGAGATGTACAAAGTGTCATTCACACATCACGTGTAGACACACATGATTCCATAATGCAGGGACTTGTACAATTTCTATCCGAAAGCTAATTTCATCCAGCGAAATGTCGAAATCGTAAACACAGGCCGAGTCAAAAAAGTATAGTTTAAAAAAATGATTTTTCTACTCACTTTTAGTTACAGTGTCCTCATCAGTGCTCACTCCAAGCCTTCAGCGTCTCATCTCTGTTTTAACATCCATCTCTCTGTCACTCCTCCTACTCCCTCCTGTCTCCTTCAACACCCAGGGGGAAACTCCAGCATAGCTTAGTTCTAAAGCCCATTGTTGTGTGATTCACCTTCAGCCATGTGCACTAACTTCCTGGTGTCATGCTTGAGCTGATAAAGCTCAAGGGTCACTTTATTTACACAGATCGGGTTTCAGGGGATTCTGCTATGAAAAAGGGTTAGCACGTCTGGGAACACATTGTGTTTTGATCATTTAAACTCTCCAGTGCACCTTTTGTTAAATAAAAATGAAAAGATGTCTTTGTTATTTCTTTAAACAGGCACGCGATTACCTTAGGTGACTTGAAGAGCTAAATCTAGTAGACAAAGACCTTGGTTTCTGATTGAAGTAATGAGGAAGTTGGGCAAAATGCGGGAAAGGAATGCTTAAATAACAGTATCGTCTGTGTGAAAGTCCAAACTTTCACTTTGTTTATTTTTAGTTTGAACAGCGGCCAGAGATTTCTCTTAGTTCCATGAGCAACTTTTAAATCAATACGTCAATTCCAAACATTGAAAAAATGTTAACACTGAAACTGTGAGCAAATCTTAAAGGTGTCAACATGTTTTAATTAAAACATGCAACACATTAACAATAGTTCTCAGTGCTGGAAATCAATTGTATTTTTGTCCAAATGTGAGATGAAAGCATGCAGTTGGACTCCTGTTTCTGTTTACCTCCTGAATCAAAGTTTTTTCTTTTAGCTCTTGCAACTGGGCCAGAAGAGGCCTCGGCAAAATTGTATTACAGGTCAAACGTCGACAACGCCAACTCGGGACTTTCACTCAAAGAGTACCATACCTTGTGGTTCAAACTCAATTTCTCACTTTTAAGTATGCTGCTCACTCGGCTCGGATTGTGGTAAAAATCACCTGAACCTTTGGGAGCTGGTGTCACAGGACGCATTTAAAAAACATTTTTCTTGTAATCTAATAACTTTGTAATTTGTTTTATTTTGGCCAGGATACTCTAGAAAAATAGATTGTTTTAATACCAATTAGTCGTTACCCCTGGTTAAATAAAGGCAACATTAAAATGTCCTTACTTACATTACTTGACTTTACAGCTGCAGTGCACAGTTGCAAACCATTCTGAAAAAATATTGGTTTTGTGTCATTATCCTGTTAATAAAACTGTTGGGATTCTGTGTGAGGGCAAACTGCATAGACATACCTTAACTTTTCCAGGCTTTGTTCTGTTTCAATTTCTTGAACTTGCAGTGTCGTAACCCACGGTCATGTTGACACACACGAGAAGGTGTGACACATGTTTGAGGATCATTAAGCTGTGTTTAAATGTAAATACTTCACCTACTATTAACCCAGTTCCACCTCCTTGTTTTCCATGAAAGTACAAAGCAGCTACAAATATACATCTTCTCTCCACCGGCTGCCCTCGGCGCGTTGATACAGTCTCTGTAATGTCACTTTTCTGTTGATCACACAAAATCAGAAACAGTAAAAGAAGTGAAGAAGTTTACAAATGTTTATTTTACAAAAAAAATGCTAGAAATGGTGTAGAGCCGAGCTTTATAGATCAATCTAAATTGTGGCTTCTTTTTTTTTTATACTGTCAGGATGGTGCGGTTTTTGAAGAGGCAGCAGAACCGAGTGTTTATAGTACAGATGAAAATCATCTGAGTTCAGAGAAAAATTAATGTCAAAGATCATCTCGACACACAGAAATCTCAGAGGCAGCTCACTGGGGGGGGGGGGGTGTCAGGATGTGTTGTTGGGGGGGCTACAAAATAAAGAAAGTGGTTCTGTCTACAGTTTGGGCATCCTGGCTGCGTTGAGGCGCATGGACACACAGGAGGAGCCGGCAGCGTAACGCATCTCCCTCAGCATCCCGCTCCACTGCTTCTTATCATCCTCATACCTAACAAGACCAAGAGCAGAGTCTGGGAACAGATCTGGGAACAAACACAATGGTAACCAACCAAAACATGTAAATCTTGGTCGCATAACTTGAGAGGACTTACTGCCAGACGTCAGTGACCTCTGTGGGAGCCACCTCTTTGCTCTCCGTCTCAACCATGGCGAAGCCACCCACAGCGTACAGGGAGCCGCCGTTGCTCAGCAGGTTGACAGAGCTCCTCTCCTGGGGAAACTCTGTGAAGGGCTCCCACCTGAGGAGAAACCACATCAGGAGAAGGTCAAGTGTAAGATAGAGCTCTCATTCTAAATGCCAATTGTACCTTTGTCAATTTGTCCAATTTTAGTTTTTTTAGTGTCTGTTGGAGATAACTGAGATGTGGTATGGAGGCCCATAGAGTTCAATATTAAATATATAATTAAAACATTTTAAATAAATAACATAACATGTATACAGGTAAATTAGCCAATACATTGTGAAATAAGAAAACATCATTAGTTTTATTACAGGTCATTTTTTTCCACTATTGAAGTCTGTGTTTCAAAATGCCCCTTTTCAGAGGTTTTTCTACCCAAAGACACTTTTATTTCATGTCACTTTTCATTGCATAATGTCCCATTTCATTCAAATACAAGTAGCTTGGCACAGTTACAGCAGCAGCCTTTTGATTCTAAAATAAGACACACAAACTAGATAGCTAACAGGCAGTTAGGGGAGGTTGGGGGTTATGTGCTAATGTGAAATATGACATGAAATAAGTATCAATGTCATGAGGAAATCAAAAGAGGCTTTTGAAAAAGGGCATTTTTGAAAAACAAATTATATAAATAAAAAAATATACATGATGAAACAACAATTCATCATATTGAGTTGACATTTAATTATTTCTGAAATAATTTCACTATATATTTGTTTACTTTGGTCTGTTATTTTTTTACGCGATACATTCATATGTTTATTTCAGAATTTGTTATTTATTTATGTAGTATTGAACACTCCATAGACTGTGGTTTTTCTTAATTAATGATGTCTAAATGTGGTTGTTTTTGTAAAATGTAAATGATTTTTAACCTAATGTCTCAACTTAAAGGTTAAACAGAATCATACTTGTTTGTTGCAAAGTCATATGCTTCACATGTAGCTGTGAGGCCTTCCTCGTTGACTCCACCAGCCACCACGATCTTGCCGTTGTGGACGACGGCTCCAAACATGGCTCTGGGCGTCTTCATGGCCGCCAGCTCCCGCCACTCGGACTGCTTGTGGTTGTATGAAAACATCTTGTTGAGGGCTTTGCTGTGGAGATGAAGGAATAAATATGATCATGGGAATTTTAGTGTCAAAAGATGTTACAACCAGATGGTACTTACACTAATGAATGGATGGCAGACTTTTGTTACAAAAAGCACCTTCCTTCTACACAAAACATTCAAATACAACACAAAAGTTTAATAACAAAAATACAACAAATAGCAGATATAGACAAAAGCGTATCCCACAATGGATTAATGAAAATAAGTATCATTTGGAATAAACTGCTCTGTAAATGTCAAAGTGTTTGTTTTCCCCAAAAGATTTGTATAGCCATTTACGCAATAAGGTGACATTCCCGTAAAGTGACCAAAGTGATAAAAATGTCACCTTGTGTCTTAATCATTAATAATTATGTTACTAATGGACTGACAATGTGTTTCAGCATGAAGCCTTCATCAGATCATCACTCTCTTTTTAAAGGATACCGTGTCAAATTAAAAATCAGCAGGTAAACAGTCGCACCTGAGATAAAGGCCAAACAGCTGAATAAGTTGCTCAGAAAAAAAGTGAACAGAACTCGCTACTTCAATATAGAATCAAAGAAAACATAGAAAATATAGAATAAATAAGAAAATGAAAATGAAGAACAACCTGAATGAAATACAATAATTAAATCAGGATATTTTACATTACATGTCATTTAGCTGACGCTTTTATCCAAAGCGACTTACAATTGCTATATTTGTCAAAGGCCGACAAAACGATTGGTTAAGTGTCTTGCTCAGGGACACTGGTTGATGTTGACGCAATGGGAATTGAACCCAGATCTCCCACACCAAAGGAATGTGTCATATCCACTGTGCCATGATACTGTGCCATCACCACCCACCACATTTAATTTTCTTTACCTAGATTAGTTTTAGTGTGTGGGGACAGAAGGGCCTGGTGACTTTTAATCAACAGTTTGAACGTAACAACCTGAAGTCTTCACAGACTTTTCTGTTTGGTATTCTGTTCAGTATCTGATAACACATATATAATGGCATTGGATTAAAGCAACACTATCTCATCTGAAACAATACTGGTTATAGTTGGTTGAAAATGGATATCATGATATTGTGTTTTTCGAATAAAGATTTTCGGCCTTGTTGATCTTTTCTTTGCCACACAGGTTTAATTGTTTTCCCACTGATTGTTAATTGCATGGTGTGTCCTTTAATAGTCATTCACACATACACAGCTTATTATTAAATAGTGTTAAATCCTAAGGTTTAAGGGACCTACTGGCTGTTTTGATGATGTATCACTGCTGCTTGTGCTGCAACACATGTTCATACATACGTTCTGCAGACCCGTTACTATGACTGTATCATTCAAGAGAGGCACAGGATCAGTATTATGGCAACATATTAAACAGTCCTGGCCTGTAACAGTGTTTTCTATGAAGTACCATGCAGCTTTGCACTCTGGCAGTGTGTGATAGACCACAAACAGCTGCAGTCTCACACACACACACACACACACACACACACACACACACACACACACACACACACACACACACACACACACACACACACACACACACACACACACACACACACACACACACACACACACACACACACACACACACTTACTCACTTGTCATCTGTCTTTCCTCCAATGCAGTAGACCAGTCCTTTGTGGGAGATGACAGCATGGCCGTGGATCTTCAGAGGAAGCTTTTTGGTCTCAGTCCACTTCATCTTCCTGAAGAATTAAAATTTAATTAGTAGTTTTAAATTATGTTCATCAAGGATATTTTGTTCCCCTGAATATGTTGCTTCTGTTTTGTGTAGTGTTTGTAGAGCCGAATCCATTGGGATTTGTGATAAACATGTAACCAGTTGAATATCCTAACTCGAAAACCAAGAAAAAATGCTCCATAACTATTGAAGAGACCAAGTAAGTCAAGTCAATTTATTTATAGAGCACATTTAAAAGCAACCTAGGCTGAACAAAGTGCTATACTAAGTTATATTAAGTTATAAAAACAAAGGAAGACAATAAAAATATGGACACAATGAACACCATACACACTTCTATACATGTTTAGTAACTAAATTAGTTTAAACTAAATCATACGCCAAAGAATAAAAATGTGTTTTAAGATGAGACTTATTAAAGATCTCGGCAGTAGAGGAGGAGCTAATATGAATGGGAAGTTTGTTCCAGAGTCTCGGGGCCACAACAGAGAAAGCATGATCACCCTTTGTTTTCATCCGAGACTGTGGAATAGCTAAAAGGAACTGATTAGACGATCTTAGGTTCCTGGAGGAGTGATGTAGGGTAAGGAGATCAACAATATATAAAGGGGCCAATCCATGTAATGCCTTAAAAACAAGTAGCATTACCTTAAAATCGATTCTATATTTGACCGGTAACCAGTGAAAAGAAGCCAATATCGGGGAGATATGATCCCTCCTTCTGGTACCAGTCAACAATCTAGTAGCCGCATTCTGGATAAGCTGCAGGTGTGATAAAGATGATTGGCAAATCCCAGAATACATGGAATTGCAGTAGTCAATACGAGACGAAATAAGAGCGTGAATAACGGTCTCCAAGTCCTTACGACAGAGGAAGGATTTTAGAGTCGGCTAAAACGTCCCATAGACAGAAGTGAACCGTAAGAGGGTGAGATCACATCAAAACACAATTAATTATACTTGAACACCAAATATATTTATATTTTTTTTATGTTGTAAAGGAAGCAATGCTGTTCTTTTACTGAAGTCAATTATCACCTTAAAAGTGTATAAAAGGTGAGACGCAGGCTGAGAAAAAAAAAAAAGAGTGAGGGAAAAGAAACAAATAATGCTACTAACTCAACATCGTAGCACATCACAGTGTCCAGCGACTCGTTGGTCTGGAGGTCTTTTCCAGCCACGGCGAACAGCAGGTTCTCGCTCTCTCCGATGTTGAAGAGGCATCTTGGAGAAGGCATGGGCGGCAGGGCGACCCAGTCAGATGTGAGTGGATCCAACTGTGAAGAAAAGTACATTAAAACACCCACTTGGCACCCATTAGCTGTGTGTGTTCATACTGTGGTATCCACATATTGATTATGCTGTAAAATATAGTAGAATTTAAGGCTTGAGTGTCTGTATAGACTTTAGACCTGATGGGCAACATGGGAAAAATAATCCTTCGATTGATCGCAGAAGGATTTAGGGAAAACAGCATCCCAGTCATTCTTGTGGTTACACACAGATTACTTTGAATTTGTGTTGCATTTTTCTCTGCTTTATGTGTAAGTTGAGTTCCATTAAGACATTGAAATGCAAAGAGGGTTTAGATGAGCTAAAGTACTTGAATGACTTAAAGACTTCTAAGATACTACAAACACTGTAGTTGGACATGCTGGGAAATACACTCAATTGATTGCTTGCCAAGAGTTAGATGAGAAGATTGACACCACTCTCATGTTTGTGCAATAAATATAAAAGATAGCCAGCAGGGGGTTAGTTTAAATTAGCACAAAAACTGGAGGCAGGAGGAAACAGCAAGCATAACTCTGAAGAAATGTAAACTAAAATCTGCCTACCAGCACAACTTAAGCCCATGAATTCACTTGTTATATTTTGTGATATATCTTTTTTAATCCATACAAAAGTGTTAAAATGACACAGCCATGTTGGGTGTTTCCCCTTGCTACCAGTCTGTGGTTAGCTGAGCTAGCAGTCTCCTGGCTCTAGCTTCATATTTAACATTAAGATATGCCAGTGGTGTCCACACCACACACACACACACACACACATCTAAATCTCGGCAAGAAAGTGAATAAGAATATTTCCCAAAATTGTCAAACGATTTCTTTAAATAATTCATTAAGTGCAATGAAGGAAGTGATAAAATAGAGGAGTATCAAATGAAAGGAAAACCTGGTTACCAAGTAGAAGTAACATTGCAGGGGTACATCTTTGTTTTCCTCATCCACAAACAGTCCTCCAATGATGTAGAGCTGGTTCCTCTGTGACGCCAGGCTGACGTGGTTACGTGGCACCTGCTCCGACATGGCCGCCAGGAAGCACTCGTTCTCGCTGACGTCATACGCCACCGCCGCCGTATCATTGATCATGACGATGAATTCCCGTGCGTACATGCCGTGTCTGCGGCTGTCATTCAGGAAGCCGGGGAATGGGCTGTCCTCCTCCTCCTCACCTCCTTCCAAGCCGGCTCCCTCCTCCCCCTCCTTCTTCTTGGGTATCTCTGGAAGTTTCCCCTTGAAGGCATCCCTGATGATCTGGATTGTCTTCTGGAGCTCTGGGTCGGCCTTGATGATTTCATCGGTCTCTACTTTGTCTTTGAAGTACTTCTCTGGCAGCAGGCGGAAGCGGATGCAGTTGAAAGCATCCTTCAGGACCTTGACGCGCTCCTTGTCGTAGCGGACCCAGGCCATGAGCGCCTCGAACACCAGCTCTTCCTTCTCCACGTTCAGCGCGTCTCCACCGATGACGGCAAACAGCTCGTGGGCTGCGAGCTTGAGGAATTCCTCTTCTTTGTAGAGGAGCTCAAAGCGGTCAGCGATGTAGTTGCGTGCAGCCACCGCAAGCCTGGGACAGCTGAGCACCAGGCCCATCCTGAATATAGCCATGCAGTTGCCCAGTGAGATCTTCTTCTGAAGGTAGTTGACGCAGACCGTAAAGACAGAAGGGATCTGGAATCTGTTCGCCACAGCAATTATATCCTGCACATTGTCGTCGCTGAGGTCAATCTCGGCCGAGTAGAGGTACTGGATGATCATCTCTAGGATGGAAGGGTTGACTTCTTCCAGGACCACCTCCTTGGTGTTCTCCACCTCCTTCCCATCTTCTGTGAAGAAGATCTCCCTGAAGTAAGGGCTGCAGGCGGCAATGATCAGCCGATGGCAGGGGAAGCTGCGGTCGCCTACCTTCAGGGTGCAGTCTACAAACTTGTTCTCATTCAGCAGTTCCTTCAGCCCGTCCTGAAGCAGGGTGCTCTGAAACAGGCGCAGCTCCTCCTTGATGGCATTGGGGTCCATGGCGTGTCAGGAGGGGAAACAGCGGGTGAACAAGGGGGTCTGTGGAAAGAGGAAGGAGACGGCGGCCACAGGTCCTTTTGGCAGTCGGTCCTGGCTGGGAAAGGCAGAGCACAGAAAAGGTTCCTAGAGTGAAGACCCTGCAATTTAACCCGTCCCACTCTAAATATAGCTCCCTCTGGCCCCTGCCTGCTTTAGCTCCACTGGAATCTGACTGGGCCAAATCACAGCACAGGCCTGGGCTTGGAGCAGCTGCTGTCACAGACTGAAAGTAGCAACTGGCTGCTCAGGCTGTGCCACCATGATTCAGCTCCCAAAGTGTCATGTGGCTGACTAACAGTGGAGACAATGCTGCCAAAGCCCTTGAATAGCTCACCTTAAGCTGTACGTATGACTGGGAGGATATTTAGAGCAGCCGCTGTCATGTTCAAAAATATGTGTTTATAGCTCTCCTTTCATTTATATCTGATTTTCATTTATTTATTCAGTCAGCCAAATCAACTGTACTGTTTTAGGCTTATGTTTACATATACACCAATTTATTTATACTTTGTAATTCATATACAAGCAGACAAGACAGTATCATTAATTATTATAGACAATTATCAATTACTAGTCACTTTTACCGCCACAGATATACTACTAGGGCTGCAACTTACATTTAGCCTACTTCTGATTATCAGTTACTCATAAGTTGCTTACTGATTATTTTCTCAGAGTCCAAGCTGCCATCTTTAAACTACTTGTTTTGTTCAACCAACAATCCAAACCCCCAAATTATTACCTTTACTATCATATATGACAAAGAAAAGTAGCAAATTCTACATTTTAACCAGCAAATTTCACAGCAGCAACATACTTTCTTTTAGCACTTCACTGTTTTCACTGTTAACTCCGCTGGATCTTTTGCTGCAATTCCTCAAAGGAACCACCAAAGTAAATTCAAAAATGTACCTTATTTTATCTTTTCACAGCATGGCATTATTAATATAAGTGAGTTTGAAGAGCACAAAATCATTGTGCTAAAAATGGAGCAGAAAGGTTTGGATGCGGCAGCTGTGTGCAGAAACAGGTGAGAGCCACGCATACAAGCTGTTCTGTCCACCAATCAGCAAGCTTCTCCCTTTCCCTGTGGGGTGTATTATTGTCTGTCTGTCTGTGTGTGTGTGTGTGTTACTTTGCAGTTAAAGCTTTTAAAACTTACCTCAATTACTGAGATAATGTCAGTGCTAAAAAGGCCATTACTGATGTGTCTGGATCAATAAGATCTTATATTGTTAAGTCTTTCTGTGGCCTGACAAAGTGTGAGGAGTGTGTAGGGTTAGGTAACGTTTCTCCCGTGGGCAGCACTAAAGATAGATCAGACTACGCCACTTGTCGAGGAGTGTCTAACATGTAATTTAAGCAGAAGGGGAGAGAAGATTCTGCTTAAGAAAGCTCCGACACTTACTAAAGCCACAGTAGATTAATAAAGCAAAGTTCTTAAACATGTCTTGCAAATATTTATTTTTGGAGAATATTTAGGTAATGTATGTAAATGATTGGGGTAGGGAGGGAGGTTGAACCCTGTGTGGCTCTTTTAAAAAAAAAGCAAGACCCTAGCTTTATTTTTGTTTGGACACTCCAAAAAAACTGAAACACCCTCCCACCCTAAATATCTTAAAATACTAATAACACAACTCCTTTAACCTTTAATATTGTAAGAGGCAAAACATCAATAATTTGATGTGCTGTACCTGGATTTAAACATTTCTTAACTTCATTGGATTTTTGTTTCACAATGTGCGTCAACAAAATGCCAAAAGCGATTAGCATTATAAACAGAAGTGAAACTAGCGGTTGCCAAATTTATCGCAAACAAATGATACCTCGTGTTTACCCAATATTCCAACCATTCTTCGTGGTTTAGCTAAATATAAATAAATATACTAAATGCTATGCTAACGGCAAATTCCCATTTCAGTGCAAATTTATATATATATATATATATATATATATATATATATATATATATATATATATATATATATATTTTTTTATAAATGACATGTTTTGGTTACAGCTTGACTGTCAAATCGTCCCATGGACGATATGCATGAATAATATATATTTGCATATGTGATGCTGAAATTTCATCATATTATAGTCTTTATTTGTATATATATTTATATAATATTATTATTATACTTTAACTTTAATTATACCTCTGTTATCATGCAAAATAAAAGCTAATATAATTTGTATACAGTCCCTTACCATGAAGGTGATGCATTTGCACATATTGTATTAGTTTAGATCAGATTTATTAAAAAAAATTTGAAATCAAATGTTAACCATGTAACAGTACAATATGTATTCATAGAGTCAGGACAGAGAGTAATATACTGTAGTGACAAACCAGTAGCTCAACAATGGAAGTACAATTCTAGTATCTTGTTCTGTAGTACTGACTTCAGTGACATCAGCATGTGTTACCCAGTAGAGGGCAGTGTGTGTATGTGTGTGTGTGTGTGTGTGTGTGTGTGTGTGTCTGTTGATTAGTTTAGTTTTAACAAAGGTTAGTGGTAGGAAGGAAGTGAAATCACGTAAACAAAAAACATCACATTTTCATTCAGAAAAAAAAACATTAAAATGCACAGAATTATTTCATGAAGTTACAGAGCATCAGTCATTTTTATGTGTATATAAAAAAGACCTAACTATATTTTATTGATATAAACAATGAGAGGCTTCATTTGTGTTGCGTTATTGGCTCTTGTGATTATGCACCAATATGCCCTACAGTGACTGTTTGAGTAAAGAAATGAATAGCTACACTATGTCCTTATGACATATTGAATAACTGATGCGATGTATGATTATGACATTGATAAGGTACCACAGTTATTTACTGGCCAGTCCATTTTTTCACAATCTTTACAGCACTCACAGACTGTATGAAAATCATGTCCGAGCGGTGGGGGGAATCCCCTGGAAAGTGGACACACTTGCTCATCTTTATTCCTGAGTAGGAGTGATGGAGTATCCTCCATGCTGATATAAAAAACAAAACAACGGAAGTAGCTATCAAAGCTGGGCTCTCTTTCACTGTAATTAGAGGAGAATCATTACAATAAGTGGTACAGGAGGGGGCACAAAGACAGGAACTGAAATGTAAAAGTGATATGGAACATCAGTGTACATGTGTTTGCAGAAACTTTACATAACCCTGTGAAAAAAGGCTGGTTTTAGCTGCCCCTCCTTGAAGTATCTACAGCAGATGCCTTCACTCAGCCTCCTGGAAAAAGAAAACATATGAGAAAGTCAATACTGTAAAACATTTGGAACCAATAAAATTGTTATGGCCTCATTTCGGCTGAGGAAATTGCAAAAAAGAGAAAAGATGACAAATGACAGATTTTCTGTCTGACATTCTAAGTGTCAATGACATAAATGGTATTAATATGGCAGGGATGAATCATGAGAGTGTACCGGTGGATCTGGCGATCACACACGTCCTCTTGCACTCCTCCTCTGTGTCAAAGCGGTTCTTGTTGCCATTACAGCCTCCGTACCAGAACTGCGCGCAGGCGTTGGCCTGCTTGTCATAGTACCAGCGGATGTTATAGTCCCGACACGTGCCCTGGTCCAGAACCAGGCCACAGCGAGGGTCCAGGGGTACAGTCTCTGCAAGAAAAGCAGCAGGTTCTATTAAATCATCCACACTGCATCAAAAATAATTGGCCTCCCTGCTCCTCACCTACATGACCTCATTATTGAGCCTGTCAATCACAAAGCACTTATCATAACCCCTGAGTCCCCTCCACCACATGTACTTTTAACACACTGGACTGGAGCTTCACTGGAAAATAATCTATCAAGTGACATCACAGCTGATCTGATCATGCATACTGTATTTAGGATTGTGTTATATCACTTAGCATCTGACTAGCTTAACTGTAGTTTAGGGATAGTTTAGGACTGGTCTGTAGTGTTTGGCTAGTTTTAATTTAGCTCTTATAGTCTAATCCAACTTTTAACCTAACCCCAGGTTAAAGGTGCTGTAGGTAGGATTGCGAAGATCAAGGACTTAGCCAAAAAATTTGAACTTCGACAACTTCTCAGTCCCTCCTCCTTTCTGCTAAAGCCCAAAACGGTCTCCTAAGCCCCTCCCCCCACAAGGGAGAATGATTGAGTGTGCATGAGCAGTGATTAACATGCAGTTAGACACCCCCCCTGGCCCTGATTGGTGCATCTGAACAGGGAGTTGTGGATTTTTGCAACTCGCACTACAGGCTGTTGGTGGTGCCAGAGGAGCTGGATTTTTTTTTAAATTACCTGCTTCATGTAGTTGTACTGGAACATAGGGTCAGTGTCAGCAAATATAACAGAAAGGTAGTTTTATAAGGCTTACCTACTGCACCTTTAACTATAGGTGATGTTTTCAAGATAACAATAAGGTGGTTTATTAACAAAGTTGTGGATCTAATAATGACTAACCTGTTGGAAATACACAGCAGTAATGACATTGACGAGTTAGCACAAGCACTGTGCCCTGCCACCTCACTGTTGACATTTTCCAGAAGGCAAACATTTTCTCAAAATGATTAAGTTATCTGCATAAATGATTTAGAGGAACACCACAGAACAGCTCTCTTTACTCGGAAATTGGTTCCAGCTCTTATTTTCCAGTTGAATGACCTTACAGTATCACTAACTATCTATCTACAGTATATATCTTTCTATCTATATATATTTCTATCTTTCTATCTATCTATTAGAAATGTTTGTTGTCAATTCTACATAATTGCCACTAAATATATTATCTCAGTATCTCACACAAGTAAAATTATTATTTAAAAAAAAATGGAAATCACCTGTTTGTTGCAGAAGAAAATACAGTATCACTGAGTAAAAAGGACATTTTTTTAAGAAAGAAGAATATAGAAGATGTAGGGTAAATCCTTGATCTATTGCAAGTAACCGTGGCAGTGGTGACTTTTCTCCTCCATTCTCTAGCAGACAGTAACTCCGGCGGCGATGACGCAAATTGAGCTAAGGCTCGTACACAGGAGTGTGGGGCAAGCAGTGGGGCAAGGAGGCATTTCATTGGTTCTTCTCAAGCGGACCGCCAGCCAGTGATAGGTGGGCGTTTTTACAGGATTACAGCAGCTACAGGTGACAGATCTTTTTTGCTCCTTTTACACAGCCCATAAGTTATTTATTGCTGCCGGGGTGTAAAGACCCTTTCAAACGATGTATAAAAAAAGTGTACCTTGGAAATAGTTACCAACCCTGGCTTTAAGTTAAACCTGATGATCTCTAGTGGCGTTTAAGTGATTTCGACAGGAAACCAACCGCTTTTACTATTTTGACCACACCTAGAGGAATGATGCATTTAAAAACACTCATGTGGACGCTATAATAAAATGCAAACACTGTTGCTCGTTTGATTTTAGTGGAACCTGAAGGTATGATTTATTTTATTTTTGTGTTGCCCGAGGAGTCATTTACAAGAAGTCGCTTCACTTGTTGATAGTGTTTCTCTGTAATTACTATCAAACAGACTCTGTTTTGTGAATGGGTATGTCACTGTGCCATGTCTCTGCATGCCCTGGCTATTAAAGAGAATTATCTAAAAGTATGAGAGCATAATAGACAAGCTGTACCTTTGGGAAGAGCTGGCCTTAGTGCAGGGACAAGCTGTACAGATACACCTGAGGAGGATGTGGTTATTCTTGTCGACGAAGAAGATGATGAAGATGAGGAGCCTCTGGTACTGGAGGAATCCTC